>NC_134091.1:53616420-53965494 GCF_000715075.1 Nicotiana tabacum
TTTAGGGATAGAACTGTAAAGAGAATATTTCAAGGAATATTCCGGGAATCTGTACTATTAGGGTTTTGTGGCCCATGTCCCCTTATAAATAGAAAGATATTTATTGAGAATGTTTAAATTTTAAGATTATTCACATATAATCCAAATAACTCAAATATTTGACATGGTTAGTGTCCGCGCGATGCTAATACTAGTTACTACTTCATTGAAATCTCTCAAATTTCCTTTGTATTGATTCCGTTTTCTCTTCCTAAAATGAATTAAGTACCACAATTATGAGTGAGTATTAATGCATGGGCATTTTTCTTCCAATTCTTGCTTACAAAGGCAGACCGTAGATGCCTTTCCTTTTAACAGGCGTTGGTTCCTCTTCTCTTTCCTTGTAATACCCCCATTGAAATGGATAATAATTGCTTGGGATCAGGGGCGGATTTATGTGGAGGGGAGTGGGGTATATGCACCCATGCTTCCCTTCCTAAGCTATGTATATACAGTACAAAATTTTCAGTTATATACATAAATATATTGATGATCACTCATGCTCAATTGATTACTTTGGTGTATTAGTGATTGAGTGCCCCTTTTGTCTTAAAATTTTCTATTAACGGATCCCTAAAACACTAAGACCCCAATCCCAAGTCCCTTTTTACTATCTTTTTCTTTCCTTTTTACAACTACTCTCTTTCTCTCTTCGAATACTCCATCTCTCTTCACCCTCGGTGGATTCTTCAAGAATCAAGAGCGCAATTTCTCCTCATTCTCATTGCTCTCTGCTTTTAGTTTCTCAGGTATGCAACTACCCTGTCTCTTTTCTTGCTCTATATTTTAATTTACTCGCTGAACTTTCTTCTCCTCTTGCAGTTTTTCGAATTCTCTTTTTCCTTTTTTCAATGTATGAATCTCTTGCCAAGATTTTGTTTTGTTGTTGGTGATTATTATTGTTTATTTCTAAGATTGGGTTATTGAACGCTATTTTTTGGGAGAATTTGGGAGAGCTATGGCTTTAAAGTCTTGAATATTGGCAGTATTTATTGCCCACATATTATGTTTGAGAAAATACTTGATCGAGCTTAGTTAAGTAGGGGCTATGTGAACTTAATTTCTAACTAATTATTAGTATTTTGTACCAAGATAACATAAGATTGAACTTTGCTAAGAACTAGAGTTTGAACTTCTACTAAGAATTCTCTAAAAATGAAGTAATTACTAACAATCAAAAAAAGAATCATACTATGAGGCCAATGAATGAGAAAACTGATCTAATGGAGTAATCGATTGATTTGTGTCCCTTAAATTCAATTACTCTATGATTTGAATCATACTATTCTATTTGAATTAAGATAGATTGAATAAAAGTGTAAATGTTTAACTTTATAGGAACGATAATCCTTAACATTAAAATAGATAGATTTCTCACCAAGCCAAAAAATGGTAAGCCAAGTTCTAGTACTACGTACTCGGCCATCCGTGAGTTCACAAATAGCTCCGGAAGTTCAAAGGATGACAAATCCTTCATTACTTTCAAACAGTGCACCCATAGTTTTAAAATTCTGGATACGCCTATACTTGAGATGGAGATGTTCTTGAATCTCTAACATCATGGTATGGTAAAAAGACAAAACAGTGAGTGAAGAACAAGAAGCTTCATCAGTCTGCTTTGTCGTTTGTATCCTTATTTATCTTCTAAATTTTCTCTTAACCTTTTTTTTCACGTTTTATGCTATAATTCTTTTTTGTACTAAAAAATTTTAATTTTTGAACTTTCAACAAGCAAGAGTTTGCTCTCATCAAGGTAAGTTCTATTTATCTTCTCTTCAATAGTTTTGGATTTGATTATTACGATTTCTATTTGTAATTTAAATGTATCAAATGCCTATATAGCTAATTTCTTTATTAGTAAAAATAAGAAATATTGAATATGTGTAACACAGGTTATGCTGAATTTTTGTTTGTATGTGAGCACAAATGTGACTGCGAAAAATAATATTTTCTTCGTCAAATTGCTTCCAAAAACTTAAATTTTCTTCTTCTCTTTTTTTTTTTTTTTTTTTTTTTTTTGCAGTTAGAACTGAGAAGCACTGTTGATGTATTGGCCAATGGCTATAAATTAGTTGTATCTAATGAGGAGGACAAGCAAAGGAAGGAAATAGAAGGAGTGAGGGCATTGAAGAAAGATGGAGGTTAAAACAATTGGTTGAATACGACAATGGCAGCAAAAGAGGCCACAGAGTTCTGATGCTAAGGATTAGGGCAGCAACTCCCCTATTTGAAAGGATACTATATATATACTTTATGTTCTCGCTCTCAGTTTAATCATGCATCTCTTAAATCAGATAGAAGTCTTTCTTTTTGAATGTAAATTCACCTTTATTGTGCAAGAGAGTTTTAAGATCACAAATTCTGTCAATATGTTATCAAGGGATTGCTTTTTAAAACTCAAAATTCTAGAGTATTATTTTGTGTCATCTTTAGAGGCTGAAATTTTTAAAATTTTGAGTATAAATGCCGATTGACGAAATGAAAGAAATCCCAAACGTGCTAGAGATAGCCGGTCAAACTTGAAAGGTAGTACTAATATATTTAACTCTTTATAGGCGTCATCATCATCCAAGAGTCATAGAGATGGTCTTAGGAAAGGTGAACTAACACCTTCTTAGACCTTTATGTACATTCTTTTTCATACTTTTGTGCCTTTCTTGTAGCTCCATAACTTCTGATAGTAAAAGTGAAAAAAGAAAGAGGATGAGATATCAATAATAGAATATAAAGAAAGAGTAATTACTCCATTATTATTATTATTGTATAAGGCTTTTGTGTTCTAAAATGAATATTTATTTATTGTAAACTATGACATTATTATATCATTTAATTTCAGGTAAATGGCAAAATATAACCATCGATGAATACTTCGCAGTATAAAACAAAATCACAAGAACAAAAACAAAAAAAATTATATATACACTACACCATCGATGAATAAAACAAACTCTATAGTTTTCAGCGCAAGTAATCCAAAATCACAAGAACAAAGCAAAATTTATATATACACTACACCATCGATGAATACTTCGCAGTATATGGATAAGCAGATCATCACAGTTTTGGGGCGTTGGGCAGTTGGGGTATAAGTGTTGGGATTAGTTTTATTGGGCTGAAAAATATAAATAGAGGTGAGCTGGTCAGTGTAGCACTTAAATATCTTGGTATTTTGGCATTTCGGTATATCGAACTATTGTAAACTCAATATCAAGTACCATACCAAAATACCGAAAAATATAATACTAAAATATCGAATAAATCGATACCGAAATACCAAATTAGTTTGGTCCAGTTCGTAATTCGATTTTTCGGATTTTATGTGCACCCCTGTACTGCACGTTCTTTTTTTCTTGCGCTATTATATAATTATTGGAGAAGAAAATAAAAATCAAATAACAGATTCAACTTAGATTACTAAAGGTGGAATTAGAGAAACTCGCATGGTTAGGCATTTGCTAGAAATACATACAGCTAGAGAAAGAAAATATAGCCTAGCGACAAATAACGAAGAGCAGAACAAGCAACAATTTCATACTTGCAAAAAAACTATCACAATCAATGATTTCATACATAATTACCAGTATTTTAAACAATGAAACTGGGGCGAGCCCAGGACTGGGAGTAGCAAACTCGCCCCGGGCAATCCTAAGGGGCGAAAGTATCAAAAAGTGTGTAATATAGCCAAATTTTCATGACATTTGCCATGACATAATATCTATTATAACAAAATTTGTGGATCATGACATTTGCCATGACATAATATCCATTATTAGGTCAAGGATTTCTTGCTATAAATAGAGGAGCTTCTCCTCATTTGCAAACACACCAATTCAAGAGTTTTTTCACTCTTGTCTTTCTTTTTCCTCCTTTATTTTATTATAGAGTATTTTGTAAGAGAGTGAGTGTTGGGAAACACTTGTGTGAACCCTTTCTTTGGAGTGATCTTGTGAGGTTATTCTCTTGGGGTATTTGGGATTAATTAGAGTATTTACTCTAATTTTGTACTCTCTTTTGTACTCTTGTTGGTATAGTAAAATTGCTCATCTCCGCTTGTGGACGTAGGTCACCTTGACCGAACCACGTTAAATTTGTGTCTTCTTTATATTCTTTAATTGCCGTTATTATCAACTTTCATTGTCTTTGTTATTGTCATTATAATGTTGTTTGGCTAAATTCCACACTACCCGATAACCCGATCCTAACAAATTGGTATTAGAGCCAGATCTAACCGGGTTAGTTTAATAGCCAAAATGACTTTAACAAAGTCTTATGTTGAGAAATTTGACCGAAGTGCAGACTTCGGAATGTGACAATTAAAGATGGAAGCTATCCTAATTCAGGATGGCTTAGATTTGGCACTGCAAGGAAAGGAGAAGATGCCAGATAAAATGATGGATGAGGAGTTTGCTGTCATAGACAAAAAAATAAAAGCAGGTATTATTTTAAATCTTTCAAATGAGGTTTTGCGTGAAGTTGCAGCAGAAAGCTTAGCCAAAGGCATATGGGAAAAGCTTAAAACCCTATATATAAAAAGAACAGTAGAAACAAGCTTTACCTAAAGCAAAAACTCTACACTTTCCGTATGGCTGAAGGTACCTCAATACTTACACATCTTGATACTTTTGATTCTCTTCTTATAGATTTAAGTAACATAGATGTTAAAATCAAAGATGAGGATCAAGCTGTGTTATTGCTTGTTTCCTTACCCCAGTCGTTTAAACATATAAAAGATACTATGCTTTATGGAAAGGATAATATCTCTTATAAAGATATCAAATCTATTTTGAAATCAAAAGAACAAATAGATAGAGATATTACTGGGAAAACTAGTGGGAACTAAGGGGAAAGCTTATTCATAAGAGGTAGATCCAATAAGAAAGATTCAAGTAGTGAGAAACCTAAATCAAGGTCAAAATTCAGATAGAGAAATGTCATGTGTAAATATTGTCATAAGAAATGTCACATTATTTCTGAATGCTTTAAATTGAAAAACAAAGAAAAGCATACAAAAAACAAAAATGAGCACAAAAATTCTGACACTGCCGAAGCAAGTGTAGTTGCTGATGAGACTGAGGGAACTATTTTCTTAGCAACTAATAATAGTTTCAAATCTAATAATGAGTGAATTTTAGATACAAGTTGTTCTTATCATATGTGTCCCAGTCGGAATTTATTTACCATATATGAATCTATTGGAGGTGGAATTGTCTTGATGGGCAACAATGCTGCCTGCAAAGTTATTGAAAAGGATACAGTCCGAATCAAAATGCACGATGGTGTGATAAGAACTCTCACCGATGTTAGACATGTTCCTGACTTGAAGAAAAATCTCATCTCTTTGGGCACTCTAGAATCTCTTGGGTGCAAGTATACAGGTGAATGTGGAGTTCTGAAAATTTCTCATGGTGCTCTTGTGATCATGAAAGCACGCAGATCTGGTACGTTGTATACTCTTTTGGGATCTACTGTTACAGGTACTGCTGCAGTTTCAATATCAGATAAATCAGATTCTGACATCACCAAATTGTGGCATATGCGATTGGGGCATATGAGTGAAAAAAGTCTTTCCATCCTGAGCAAAAGAAATCTCTTATGTGGCCAAAGTACCGAAAATATGGAGTTCTGTGAACATTGTGTGTTCGGGAAGCAGAAAAGAGTCAACTTCAAATCTCCAGCGATTTATAGAACAAAAGGTATTTTGGATTACATTCATTCAGATCTTTGGGGTCCTTCACGTACCCCATCAAAAGGTGGTGCCAGGTATATATTAACTTTCATTGATGATTATTCAAGGAAAGTTTGGGTTTATTTCCTGAAAAATAAAAGTGATTTTTTCTTAAATTTCAAATAATGGAAAGTTTTGATTGAGAAGCAAACAGGAAAACATGTTAAGCGACTTAGAACAGATAATGGCTTGAAATTTTGTAATAATGAATTCAACGAATTTTGCAAGAATGAAGGAATTGCTCGACATCGTACTGTGAGAATGACACCTCAATAAAATGGTATGGCAGAAAGGATGAATAGAACTCTTTTGGAAAGGGCTCGTTGCATGATTTCAAATGCTGGGTTGACAAACGCTTTTTGGGCAGAAGCTATCTCTACAGCTTGTTATATTGTCAACCGAGCTCCTTATGTACCTTTGAATTTTAAGACTCCAAAGGAAATGTGGTCAGGTACTCCTGCTAATTATTCTGATTTAAGGATATTTGGTTGCCCTGCATACATGCATGTAAATGATGGAAAATTAGAGCCAAGGGCTAAAAAGTACATTTTTCTTGGGTATGCATCTGGGGTGAAAGGATACCGACTATGGTATCCTGATTCCATGGCACCAAAATTTATAATTAGCAGAGATGTAACCTTTGATGAATCCTCTATGTTACATTCTAGAAAAGAGTCTTCTAGTTCTTGTGATACAGATAAAGAAAAGAGTACACAAAACCAGGTGGAGATTGAGATTGGCATTCCTTCTGAGCCAAGCTCATCAACTTTAGAGCAAAATACAGTTGAAACTCCTGAAGTTGAGATAGAAGCTGAAATTCCTGAAGTTGAGACTCCTGAAGTTGAACCAGAAGAAGAGTAGTATTCTATAGCCAAACATAGATCAAGAAGAGAAGGTAAACAACCATTAAGGTTTGGAGATTATGTTGCATTTGCTTTTTCAGTTGCACAGGAAACTAAAGAAATTGGAGAACCATCAAAATATTCAGAAACTGTTTCTGGTGCTGACTCAGCCAAGTGGCTAATTGTAATGAATGAAGAAATTGAGTCTCTCCACAAGAATGGTACTTGGTCTCTTGTGAAGCTGCCATCAGGAAAAAGAATTGTTGGTTGCAAATGGGTCTTCAAGGAAAAGGATGGCATTCCAGGGGTTGAAGTTGCGAGGTATAAGGCACGATTAGTTGCAAAGGGCTATAGTTAGGTACAAGGAGTTGATTTTAGTGATATTTTCTCACCTGTTATTAAACATAGCTCTATCCGTGTCTTGCTTGCCTTTGTTGCCATGTATGATTTGAAATTAGAACAACTTGATGTTAAGACAGCTTTCTTACATGACGAACTTGAGGAACAAATATACATGCATCAACCCAAAGGATTTGAAATTTAAGGAAAAGAAGATTATGTTTGCTTGTTGAAGAAATTCTTGTATGGATTAAAGCAGTCTCCAAGACAATGGTATAAAAGGTTTGATTCCTTTATGTTGGGTCATGGTTATTCGAGGACCATGTATGATAGTTGTGTTTACTTCCGAAAGTTAAATGATGGTTCATTTGTGTACCTATTATTATATGTTGATGACATGCTCATTGCTGCTAAGGATTTAACAGAAATTCACAATTTGAAAAGTCAGCTGAAAAGTGAATTTGAGATGAAAGATTTGGGAGCAGCTAAGAAAATCCTTGGCATGGAGATCAAAAGAGATCGAAAAGCCGACATGCTATTTCTGACCCAGAAGAAGTACTTGGAGAAAGTCTTGGAGAGGTTTGGCATGAAAGATGCTAAACCAGTTAGTACCCCTCTTGCTGCTCATTTTAAGTTATCAGCTGCTTAGTCCCCGCAGTCAGAGGAAGAAGAGAGGTACATGGCACAAGTTCCTTATTCCAGTGCAGTCGGCAGTATTATGTATGCAATGGTTTGTACACGTCCATACATTTCACAAGCAGTGAGCGTGGTAAGCCGGTATAAGGCTTGCCCTGGTAAAGCACATTGGCATGCTATGAAATGGATTCTCAGATACTTGTGAGGTACTTCAAACACATGTTTGGAGTTTGGGAGAAATACTAACAGTTTGGTTGGTTTTGTAGACTCAGATTATATAGGTGATCTTAACAAAAGAAGATCACTAACAGGCTATATATTTAGCATCAATGGTTGCGCTATTAGTTGGAAAGCTACATTACAACATGTAGTAGCTTTATCTACTACCGAAATAGAATATATGACAGTGGCCGAGGCGATCAAATAAGCTTTATGGTTGAAGGGTCTATTTGTGGAATTCAGTTTACACCAAGGTGGTATTACCATTTTCTGTAATAGTCAAAGTGTCATTCACTTGACTAAAGATCAAATGTATTATTAGAGGACGAAGCACATTGATATAAAGTATTATTTCATCCGAGAAACCATTGTTGAAGGAAAAGTCTCTATTCAGAAGATCAACACTAGAGACAATCCTGCTGACATGTTCACAAAACCTCTTCCAGTGTCTAAGTTTAAGCTTTGCTTGAACTTGATTGGCATTTATGAAGAATGATTTTGCCCATTGGGATTTTTGTGGAGAAGATGGAGCAAATTTACTATATATAAGCCAAAATTAAGCCAAGGTGGAGATTTATAATATGGCCAAATTTTTATGACATTTGCCATGGTATAATATCCATTATAACAAAATTTGTGGATTATGACATTTGCCATGACATAATATCCATTATTAGGCCAAGGATTTCTTGTTATAAATAGAGGAGCTTCTCCTCATTTGCAAACACACCAATTCAAGAGCTTTTTCACTCTTGTCTTTCTTTCTCCTCCTTTATTTCATTATAGAGTATTTTGTAAGAGAGTGAGTGTTGGGAAACACTTGTGTGAACCCTTTCTTTGGAGTGATCTTGTGAGGTTATTCTCTTGGGGTATTTGGGACTAATTAGAGTATTTACTCTAATTTTATACTCTCTTTTGTACTCTTGTTGGTATAGTAAAATTGCTCATCTCCGCTTGTGGACGTAGGTCACCTTGACCGAACCACGTTAAATTTGTGTCTTCTTTATCTTTTTTAATTGCCGTTATTATCAACTTGCATTATCTTTGTTATTGTTATTATAACGTTGTTTGGCTAAATTCCGCGCCGGTAACCCGATTCTAACAAAGCGCAAACCTAGCTGCCTTTGGGCATTCGCCTGTGCACGAGACACGTTTTGTCGTGGAGCGTAAGCCGAGAAGACTATCCCAGATTAAAATAAAATTTACCTAAGAAGTCCTTAATTTAAGTCTAAATACTCACATATCTGCTTGTCAAATACTCAAAACTAAAAGAAAAACTTAACAGTCAAACCAACAAAAGTTTTTTATACTTAGCCCTCACTTTTTTTATTCTTTCACTTTATCTTCTTCTACCCAAGGTGAAATAAACAGTTCTTCTCAAACTACAAAAGTAAATACTCATATAATTTTTGCTATTTGTCAAGATGAAACTATTATTAAGAAGTTACTTCTTCCTGAGCCAAAGAAACGCAAGAGCGTTGAGGTTAAATTTGTATGAAATGGAGTGGATAGTCTATTTTATTTTACATAACAACTGGATCTGCTATGTTTGATGTCTGATGGTGTGATAAAATAAAAATAGAATCCAGGACTAAGAATACTACTTTTACTCTTTCTTCTCATTTGTTGCTATATTGTCATGTTTTTAAAGTATTATGAGTGCAACATGAGAAACTCTATATTGCTTGTAGTAGGCATGATATCGGTTGTTTCTTGTTAATGCAGTGAAATGCTTCTATTAAAAAAAGTAATTTTATGTACATTGTCCACTTGTTTTATAATTTTTTGATTTTTTAAATATAATTTCTATGTAAATTAAAATATTTCTTTCAGTTATGTTATTTAAAAAATATTAAAAACTAAAAGTTTCATAGGGCTTACGCCTAACGTCTTGGGGCTTACGTCTCGCCCTATGACAAATAAAATGTTCGCCTTGCGCCCACACCTTTTAAAATACTTTAAAACACATATTACAGGTTGATTGCTTCTTCTTATAAAATTTTTAGTGATCTTTACTTTCTTGTGTTTGATTATTAATTTCAACAATTTAAGTATAGTGAATTTAGTTTCCCAACACCTTCAAGTGTGCAGAAGCAAGTGGATGAACCAATTCTCCATTGTTCTGGCAAGTGTCAAGCAAAATTTCTTGGAAACTTGCTACATATAAATGTATATACTTTGTTTGATATTCATACTAGTAACATAGAGTGCTTCATAGTTGGCGTCTTGATGATTGTCTAAGTGATTTCTGGTTGATCACTTATTAGTTATTATCATAATTATTTTTTATAAAGTGAGTAATTCTGGTAAAAATTATAGATTACCTATGTATTATCTAAAAAATCACGCATATATTATTTATGATCGCCTAAGGAATCTCTAGTTGATCGTTTATTAGTAATTACTAGGATCATTTTTTGTATAAAGTGAGAGATCTTGGTAAAATTATAGATCACCTACGTGTTACCTAAATATCGCTCATGTATTATTTATAATTGCCTAAGTGATCTTCGTTTGATCGCTTATAAAGATTTTACCGGTATTAGTTTTTATAAAGTGAGAGATCCTGGTAAAATTATAAATCACATATGTGTTATGTAGAAATCACGCACGTATTATTTATGATCATATATATTACTACAAGAATTAGAGACACAAGAACATGACTAACCTTATTGTTTCTGTTTCATAACCTTTTAATTGTTTGTCAAACTTAATACTTTTTCAGAAATATCTATTTAAGCATTTAAGATCACAATCTCAAAAACAACAACAATAGCAAACCCAGTTTAATCCCACAAGTAGGATCTACGCAGAACTTACCCCTATCTGGTAAAGATAGAGAGGCTATTTCCGATAAACCCTCGGCTCAAGACAGAAGAAGAGAAAGGAAGAAAAAGAAGAAAGAACGAAATACAAAAAGAAGAAAAAAGAAGAATTAGCCTCAACAAAAACAATAGGAAAAATAGATAACTGAAGCGAACGAAACAACATGGCGTAAATAAAACTCTAAGAATATGAAAGAGTGCTACTAATACTACTGGTAATGGATAGAAAAACTCTCGACTACCTGCTAACCTTCTACCCTAATTCTCGACCTCCACACCCTCATATCAAGGGTCATGTCCTCAGTAAGCTGGAGCAGCGCCATGTCCTGCCTAATCACCTCTCCCCGGTACTTCTTTGGTCTATCCCTTCCTTTTTCTCAGACCCACCATGACCAACCGCTCACACCTCCTAACAAGCGCATAAGCGCTTCTCCCCTACACGTACCCAAAATATCTCATCCTCGACTCACACATCTTGTTCTCCACGGGGGCCGCTCCCACTTTGTCCCAAATAACTTAATTCCTAATCTTATCTTTCCTGGTATGCTCACACATCCATCTCAACATTCTCATTTTTGCTACTTTCATCTTCTGAACAAAATCACAATCTCAAAAATATTTTACAAAAAATTATTTCGATTTTAAAATGTCCTTTCGTATAATATAAACGATTATATCCATTCTTATGAAATTTTGTGAAATACTTCTTATGCGATTCAACTTCATAGTGTGAAATTTAAAAGAACTTAATTATTAATAATACCAAATAATTTGAGTAGGCCACTTCTCATACATAATTGGCAATTTCAAATATAATATTGGAGATTATATTCATCTTAAAAGTAATTTTATTATTTTATAAATTTGAAATATTTACTTATTTGTAACTTAGGTAGAATTTTATTTTACAAATAAAAAGAGTGTTACAATTGAATCCAATAACAACAACAACAATATGTAGTGCAGTCCCACAAATAAGGTCTGGGAGGATAGTGTATACGTAAAATCTTACCTCTATTTTATGAAGGTAGAGATGTTATTTTCAATAGACCCCCGACTCAAGAAAAACATGTAAAAAGAAGAATTCATTTAAAAAAAGCAGTATTACATCGAGAAAAATAAGATAACCGAAGTAAAAAAACCCAGATATAATGTTTCATTTGAATCCATAGGGAAAAAATAAGTGGGTAAACCCATAGAATCATGCGGCAATGGCTTGTTTGAAGCCATAAAGTCTATAGAGCTTTTCTCAATCGACAAACACTACTAAGTACGTTTGGGAACAAAATAAATTGATTGTTTCATGTATATCAGGTCATTAAGAGTGACAGCGTAAGAAGGTATTTTTAATATTAAATTGATGACATGAGCAAACTACATATTTAATTGTTCATAGATCCATTGGGCCTAGAAGAATATGAAGTTAAGTTCAAAATCAAGCTAAACAAGTCATCCTAAGATCCAATCTGATGAGCATCAAGAGATTCAATATATTATCAAAAAGGGTTTAGATATATGTTGGAGGACCGAGGTGTGACTAAACAAAAAGCCTCGGGCTTGACAAACTTTATTCAAGACAAAATGGAACTCAAAAGATTCAAGCTGGGTGTAGAGAATAACATATCTAAGAATGTTACATATTCATTCATAGGCGGATGTAATGCGTTGGTACCATCATCTGAACCTAATTCTTTTATTGTGGAACATAAATTTATGTGTAATATTCATTAAAATTATAATAAATAATAAATATTAATTTATAACTTTAAAAATAGGTAAAATATATAATTTTGTGATGATACAAAATGTCATTTTTAAATTTAATAAGTAATTATGTGTTCTAAAACCTCGAAAAGTACCATTTTATCATTTTTCGACTTGCGTGCGCTGTCTGTACAATTTTTCAGAAAGTTTTTATGTGAAAAATGGATTAAAAGGTGAAATAGAGCTTTAAAACTCAACTAGGTGGACTTTGGTCAACATTTTTAGCAAACGGACCCGGATCAGTATTTTGACAATTCTGTTAGGTCGGTATCGTGATTTGGGACTTGGGCGTATGCCCGGAATCGAATTCCGAGGTCCCTAGCCCGAGATATGCAATTTTGATGAAAAATTAAAAGTTTGAAAGTTTAATGATTTGTAAGAAATTATTGATGTTTGATTTATTGACCTCGGGTCCGTAATTTAGTTCCGGAGCTCGGTATAGGTCCACTATAATATTTATGACGTATCCGCCGAATTTGGTGAGAATCAGAATTGATTTGACGTGATTCGGACGTCCTGTTGTAAAAATATAAGTTTTAAAGTTTTCTTGAAAACTTCCTTTGATTTGGTGTCTGATTTGTAGTTCTAGGTGTTATTTTGGAGATTTGATCACGCGAGTAAGTTCGTAAGATATTTTAGGACTTGGGTGCATGTTTGGTTTGGAACCCCGAGGGCTTAGGTGAGTTTCGGATAAGTTATGAGATGATTTTGAACTTAGAAAATCTGGTTTTTGAGCTTCTGCTGTCATCTGGTGAATTGTGCTTCGCGATCACGAAGAGGAAATTCTAAGTAGTGAGTTTTACCCTTCTCGTTCGCGAAGATAGGCACGCGATCGTAGAAGGTAAACTCCCAGTGCACTGCGAACGCAAGGGACCAGCTGCGATCGCGTAGAAGGAAGGAGGGCAGAAGCTAGGCACGTCAATTGTGCTACGCGACCGCACAAGTAAGTACGCGATCGCGTAAGGCTGGAAAAATGTACTCCGCGATCGCGTGAGCATTTACGCGATCGCGTAGAGTTAAACTTTTGGGCAGCCAAAATGTGCTTCGTGATCGCGAAGCCATTCCTGCGATCGCGAAGAGTAAAATGAACCTGGAAAAAAGTTGTTCTACGCGATCGCGAACGAATTTCCGCGATCGCGATGAGTAAAAATCCCATAAACAGAACTTAAGTTCTGGAAATGGGGTTTCGACCCATTTTCAACTCTTTTCCATTTTTTAGCTCGGGTAAGGTGATTCTTGGCGATTTTCACGGAAAAATATTGGGGTAATCGTTCCTTATCCTATATTGATTATATTTTATGATTTCATACTTATTTATATCATGAATCCGTGAATTTATGGAAGAAAAATCAGATTTTTATAAAATCTTCCAAAAACGAAAATTTAAGATTTGAAGGTCCATTTGACATCGGATTTGGATAATTTTTGTATGATTGGACTCGTCTAGGAATGGATGTTCGGATTTCATAAGTTTATTCAGGATTTGAGACGTGAGTCCCATTGTCGAATATTTTAATAAATTTTGAATTTTTATCCGAAAAATTAGTAAATTCATATGAAATTAATTTCTATGATTAGTATTGAATATATTAAATTGTTTATGAATAGATTTGAAGCTTTCGGAGGCAAATTTAAAAGGAAAAGCTGTGGTTGAGTAATTGATTGAAATTTACAAAGTGAGGTAAGTGTCGGGGTTAACCTTGACTTGAGGGAATAGAACCCTTAAATTATTTGTTATGTGAATTGCATGTAAACGACGTATAGGCGAGGTGACGAGTGTCTATACGTCGTCAAATTAATTATTTTCCTGCTTACTTGAAAAATTATAGATTGTTTTTAATCATAGATTAATTATTATAATAATTATTTCTCTCTTATTCTTTGTCAAATATTAATTCTTGAATTCCTGCATTAATTGTTACATGCTATTTAAATTATGTGTTTTAATTGTTATTTGACATTTAGCATATTAAATATTAAACTGCCTATTTTCTCCCTGGTTTCTATAATAATTTGCTATTTGTCATTGTTTATTTTATAATTTAATCATAATTGTTGTATGCTTGTTGTCTTATGATTTCATATTAATTGTTGTATTTATTGGGAAAATTCCTTCTATAAGAATTGGTAAATGAATATACAGGAGGATCGGGTTGCACGCCGCAACAGACTTATTAAAAAGTCAATATTGGAGGATCGGGTTGCACACCGCAACAGACTTATTAAAAGTCCATATTGGAGGATCGGGTTGCACACCGCAATAGACTTATTAAAAGTCAATATTGGAGGATCGGGTTGCATGCTGCAACAGACTTATTAAGAAGTCAATATCGGAGGATCGGATTGCACGCTGCAATAGACTTATTTAAAAGTCAATATTGGAGGATCGGGTTACACGCCGCAACAGACTTATTAAAAGTTCATATTGGAGGATCGGGTTGCATGCTGCAACAAACTTATTAAAAGTCTATATTGGAGGAACGGGTTGCACGCCGCAACAGACTTGATTAAAATGAATATATTGTGAGAGCGGGTTGCACGCTACAACAGAATTAAATGTGAATATGTTGTGAGAACGGGCTGCACGCTGCAACTGAATTGATGGAAATAATAATTGGTTATGACTGCTGAGTTGGCTTCAATTATTATAAATGAGTTACTTGATTTATTTCTATTATTGTTGTTGTTTCTAATATTACGTACAGGTAATGTAAGTGACCCGCCTTAGTATCGTCACTACTTCGTCGAGGTTAGGCTCAGCACTTACCAGTACATGGGGTCGGTTGTACTAATACTACACTCTGTACTTCTTGTGCAAATTTTGGAGTTGGTCCCAGTGGTGTACCGTAGACTTGCTCGGATTTCAGCTATTCAGAGAAGACTTGAGGTATAACTGCACGGCGTTCGCAGTTCTGAAGTCCCCGTCTACTTTACTTTAGCTGTGTGTTTGTTTCCAGACAGCTTTATTTTATTCAGACCTTTATTTGTATTTATTCTAGAAGCTCGTGCACTTGTGACACCAATTCTGGGATGGTATTTAGACACTGTCGTTTTTATGGATTATTTCACTATATTTTAAACTTTGCTTCCGCATTTGTTTCTTGATTATTAATAATTTAAAGATTGTTTAAAAATTAGTTAATATTATTCTAACGTTGGCTTGCCTAGCAAGTGAAATGTTAGGCGCCATCACGGTCCGAAGGTGGGAATTTCGGGTCGTGACAGTTGGTATTAGAGCACTAGGTTACATAGGTCTCACCAGTCACGAGCAAGGTTAGTAGAGTCTGAAGGATCGGTACAGAGACGTCTGTACTTATCTCTCAGAGGCTATGACGTTTAGGAACAATATCACTTCTTTCTTATTCTGTCGTGCTATTTTATTCTATCATCAATGATTGAATCATTCTACTCTTATTCTCTCGCAGATGGTGAGAACACGTAGTACCTCTACTGATGGATAGGGATCAGAACCCCCGGTGGCAACTATTGCCAGGGGTAGAGGTTGAGACCGAGGTCGTGCTAGAGGCCAAGACAGAGGCCGAGGTAGAGCTCAGTCTAGAGCTCGAGCAGCTGAACCTGTTGTAGAACCTCAGGTGGACCTTCAGGAGGAGATTTCAGTTCAGGATGTACTAGTTGGACCAGTTCAGGTCCCGGAAGGATTCATAGCCACTCCAGTACTTCAGGACGCTCTAGTCCGTTTGCTAAGCCTTATGGAGGGTGTGGCCTAGAATGGTACATTTCCAGTGGCACCAGTCATCTCACAGGCTGGGGGAGAAGCACAAATTCCCACTACTCCCGCTCCGGAGCAGATGGCTCCCTAGAATCAGGCTCCAGCAGCCCCGCCAGTTGGGGTAGTTCAGCCAGTTGTTGCGGCACAGATCGGTGATAGGCCCGCCATGTCTTTTGAGGCCTTATTGATACTGGATAAGTTCGCTAAGCTCTTTCCAATTCACTTTAGTGGTACACCTTCTGAGGAGCCACAGGATTATCTTGAACGCTGCCATGAGGTGCTGTGGAACATGGGTATAGTTGAGACCAATGGGGTTGATTTTGCTGTATTTCAGATGACGGGTTCTGCCAAGAGGTGGTGGAGAGATTATACATTGACCCGACCAGTCGGATCGCCTGCACTTACATGGGAGCAGTTCTCTCAGCTATTTCTAGAGAAGTTCCTCCCTATCACACTAAGAGAGGAATTTCGCAAGCAATTTGAGCGTCTATAGCAGGGCAGTATGACTGTTACTTAGTATGAGTCCCGTTTTGTGGATTTGGCCTGTCATGCTCTCCTTTTACTACCTACGGAGGGAGAGAGAGTGAGGAGGTTTATTGAGGGACTCACTCACCCTATCAGACTTCAGATGGCCAAGGAAACTGGAAGTGAGATTTCTTTTCAGGCAGCTGCTAATGTCGCCAGGAGGATCAAGATGTTTCTTGCACAGGAGAGAGGGCAGAGGTCTAATATGAGGCCTCGTCAATTTGGTGGTTTCAGTGGTGCCTCATCTGGAGGCAGGGGTAATTTTGGTAGGGGTCATCCTCCCAGACCATTTCATTCAGCACTTCATGCATCTCCCGGTGCTTCAGGGAGTCACGGTCCTATTATGCCTTACTCTGGGCAGCAAGTATTCAGTGCACATTTAGCTTCTATCAGTGCACCACCACTCCAGAGTTACTACAGTGGTTATCCGGCCCATTTGGGTCAGCTTCAGCTTCAGCAGTCACGACATCAGGATGGGTGTTATGAGTGTGGGAACATTGGTCACATCAAGAAGTATTGCCCTAGATTGGCGAGTAACAGATCTCGGCAGGATTCTCGTGCCATCATACCGGCATCAGTTTCTTCACCACCTGCTCAATCAGCTAGAGGTAGGAGTCAGGCAGCTAGAGGTGGAGGTCAGGCTATTAGAGGTGGAGGTCAGGCCATTAGAGGTGGAGGTCAGACTGTTAGAGGTGGAGGCCAGCCAGTCAGAGGCCGTCCCAGGGACGCAGTTTAGAGTGGTGGGGCCCAGCCCCGATTTTATGCTTTTCCAGCTAGGCCTGAGGCCGAGTCATCTGATGCTGTGATCATAAGTATTATTTCAGTTTGCCATAGAGATGCTTCAGTTCTAATTGATCCAAGATCTACTTATTCCTATGTGTCCTCCTATTTTGCTTTATATTTGGTTGTGCCTTGTGATTCTCTAAGTGCTTCTATGTGTGTATCTACACCGGTGGGAGACTCTGTTATAGTAGATCATATCTATCATTCATGTGTGGTTACTATTGATAATCTTGAGACTAGTGTGGATCTTCTACTTCTTGATATGGTAGATTTTGATGTCATCTTAGGTCTGGATTGGCTATCTCCTTATCTTGCTATATTGGACTGTCATGCCAAGAAAGTAACCCTAGCTATGCCGGGGTTACCTCAGTTAGAGTGGAAAAGAACTCCTGGCCATTCTACAAGCAGGGTAATTTCTTATATGAAAGCTCGGCGTATGGTAGAGAAAGGGTGTCTAGCCTATTTGGCTTATATTCGCGATCCAGTGCGGATGTCCCTTCTATGGACTCAGTACCAGTTGTTCGTGAATTTTCAGAAGTATTTGCTGCAGATCTGCCGGGGATGCCACCCGACAGAGATATTGACTTCTGTATTGATTTGGCTCCGGGCACTCAGCCCATTTCTATCCCACCATACCGTATGGCCCCGCCAGAGTTGAAAGAATTGAAAGAGCAATTACAAGACTTGCTTGATCAGGGATTCATTAGACCTAGTGTCTCGCCCTGGGGGTGCACCGGTATTATTTGTAAAGAAGAAAGATGGCTCGATGCGGATGTGTATAGACTATCGGCAGTTGAACAAGGCCACTATCAAAAACAAATATCTGCTGCCAAGAATTAATGACTTATTTGATCAGCTTCAGGGTGCAAAGGTATTTTCGAAGATTGATTTGAGATCTGGTTACCATCATTTAAAGATTAGGGCATCTGATGTCCCTAAGACAGCTTTTCGGACTCGGTATGGGCATTACAAATTCCTAGTGATGTCATTTGGGTTGACAAATACTCCAGCAACATTTATGGATTTGATGAATCAGGTGTTCAAGCCTTATTTGGATTTTTTGTGGTTGTATTCATTAATGATATCTTGATTTACTCTAGCAGTCGAGAGGAGCATGATCAGCATCTTCGAAGTGTGCTTCACACCTTGAAGAATAATTAGTTATATGCCAAATTTTCAAAATGTGAGTTTTGGTTAGACTCAGTTGCCTTTTGGGACATGTTGTATCGGCAGAAGGCATAAAGGTGGATCCTAAGAAGATTGAGGCTGTTTAGAATTGGCCTATACCTACTTCGGTTATAGAAATCCGGAGTTTCCTAGGTTTAGCAGGTTATTATCGTCGGTTCGTGGAAGGGTTTTCATCCATAGCAAGCCCATTGACCAGACTAACCCAGAAGGGTATCCCATTCAGATGGTCAGACGAATGTGAGTTGAGCTTTCAAAAGCTCAAAATCGCTTTGACTACGGCGCCAATGTTGGTATTACCCACAGGTTTAGGATCGTATACGGTATATTGTGACACATCTCACATTGGGCTTGGTGCAGTATTAATGCAAGATGGCAAGGTAATTGTATATGCGTCGTGGCAGTTGAAAGTTCACGAGAAGAATTATCCTGTTCATGACTTAGAATTGACAGCCATTGTTCATGCACTGAAGATTTGAAGGCATTACCTCTACGGTGTCTCGTGTGAGGTATTTACTGATCATCGCAGCCTTCAGTATCTATTCAAAAATCTTAATTTGAGGCAGAGAAGATGGTTGGAGTTGTTGAAAGACTATGATATCACCATTTTGTATCACCCCAGAAAGGCCAATGTGGTGGCCGATGCTTTGAGTAGAAAGGCTGTGAGTATAGGAAGTCTTGCGTATATTCCAGTTAGTGAGAGGCCATTAGCTGCAGATGTTCAAACTTTGGCTAATCAGTTCGTGATGTTAAATGTTTCAGAACCCAGTCGGGTTCTAGCTTGTACAGTCACTCGGTCTTCTTTATATGAGCGCATCAGAGAGAGGCAGTATGATGATCCTCACTTACTTGTCCTTAAGGACACGATGCGGCACGGTAATGCCAAACATGTTGCTGTGGGGGAAGATGGGGTTCTGCGAATGCAGGGTCGTATTTGTGTGCCTAATGTGGATGGGCTTCGTGAGTTAATTCTTGAAGAAGCACACAGTTCCAGGTATTCTATTCATCCATGTACCGCCAAAATGTATCAAGATTTGCGGCAACATTATTGGTGGAGGAGAATGAAAAAGGATATAGTTGCATATGTAGCTCGGTGTCTGAATTGTCAGCAAGTTAAGTACGAGCATCAGAGACCTGGTGGTTTGCTTCAGAAGTTAGAAATTCCTGAGTGGAAGTGGGAGCGTATCACTATGGATTTTGTTGTTGGGATCCCATGGACTCAGAGAAAGTTTGACGCAGTTTGGGTCATTGTGGACAGGTTGACCAAATCAGCCCATTTCATTCCAGTGGCAGTTACCTATTCTTCAGAGAGGTTAGCTGAAATTTACATTCGTGAGATTGTCCGCCTTCACGGTGTGCCCGTGTCTATTATTTCAGATCGAGGTACGCACTTTACCTTACATTTCTGGAGGGCTGTACAACGTGAGTTAGGCACGCGGGTAAAGTTGAGTACAACATTTCATCCACAAACAGACGGACAGTCAGAACACACTATTCAGATATTGGAAGATATGCTTTGCGCTTGTGTTATAGACTTTGGAGGTTCTTGGGATCATTTCTTACTACTTGCGGAGTTTGTTTATAATAATTGCTACCAGTCGAGCATTCAGATGGCTCCATATGAGGCATTATATGGAAGGCGATGCCGATCACCAGTTGGTTGGTTTGAACCGGGAGAGGCTCGGTTGTTGGGTACCGATTTGGTATAGGATGCCTTAGATAAGGTCAAGATTATTCAGGATCGACTTCGCATAGCTCAGTCTAGGCAAAAGAGTTATGTCGATCGTAAGGTTTGTGATATTGCATTCAAGGTTGGAGAAAGAATATTGCTCCGGGTTTCACCTATGAAAGGTATAATGAGGTTCGGAAAGAAGGGCAAGTTGAGCCCTAGATATATCGGGCCCTTTGAAATTCTTGAAAGGGTGGGTGAAGTAGCCTACAGGCTTGCATTACCACCTAGTTTATCAACGGTTCATCCGGTGTTCTATGTGTCTATGCTCCGAAAATATCATGGTGATCCGTCCCATGTGTTAGATTTCAGCTCAGTTCAATTGGACAAAGATTTGACTTACGAGGAGGAGCCGGTGGCTATTCTAGCCCGGCAGGTACGACAGTTGAGGTCTAAGAGTTATCCTTCAGTTCGAGTGCAATGGAGAGGTCAGCCGGTAGAGGCATCTACCTGGGAGTCCGAGTCGGATATGCGAAGTAAATATCCACATTTATTCACCAGCTCAAGTACTTTTTCTAACTCCGTTCCAGGACGAACGTTTGTTTTAGAGGTGGAGAATGTGATGACCCAAAATGTCATCTTTAAATTAATAAGTAATTATGTATTCTAAGACCTCGAAAAGCACCATTTATCATTCCTCGACTTGTGTGCGCTGTCCGTACAATTTTCCGAAAAGTTTTTATGTAAAAAATGGATTAAAAGGTGAAATAGAGCTTTAAAACTCAACTAGGTTGCCTTTGGTCAACATTTTTAGCAAACGGACCCGGATCAGTGTTTTGACAATTTCGGCAGGCTCGTATCGTGATTTGGGATTTGGGCGTATGCCCGGAATTGAATTCCGAGGTCCCTAGCCCGAGATATGGAATTTTGATGAAAAATTAAAAGCTTGAAAGCTTAATGATTTCTAAGAAATTACTGATGTTGGATTTATTGACCACGGGTCCGTATTTTGGTTCCGGAGCCTGGTATAGGTCCACTATAATATTTATGATGTGTCTGCCGAATTTAGTGAGAATCGGAGTTGATTTGACGTGATTCGGACGTCCGGTTGTAAAAATATAAGTTTTAAAGTTTTCTTGAAAACTTCCTTTGATTTGGTGTACGATTCGTAGTTCTAGGTGTTATTTTGACGATTTGATCGCGCGAGCAAGTTCGTAAGATGTTTTAGGACTTGGGTGCATGCTTGGTTTGGAACCCCGAGGGCTCGGGTGAGTTTCGAATAGGCTACGGGATGATTTTGAACTTAGAAAATCTGGTTTTTGAGCTTCTATTGTCATCTGGTGCATTATGCTTCGCGATCGCGAAGCCATTCCTACGATCACAAAGAGGAAATTGTAAGTAGTGAGTTTTACCCTTCGCGTTCGCGAAGATAGGCACGTGAATGCGAAAGGTAAACTCCCAGTGCACTGCGAACGCAAGGGACCAGTTGCGATCGCATAGAAGGAAGGAAGGCAGAGGCTAGGCACGTCAATTGTGCTACGCGATCGTACAAGTAAGTATGCGATCGCATAAGGCTGGAAAAATATACTCTGCGATCGCATGAACATTTACGCGATCGCGTAAAGTTAAAAGTCTGGGCAGCCAAGATGTGCTCGCGATCGCGAAGCCATTCCCGCGATCACGAAGAGTAAAATGAACCTGGGCAAAAGTTGTTCTATGCGATCGCGAACGAATTTCCGCGATTGCGATGAGTAAAAATCCCAGAAATAGAACTTAAGTTCTGGAAATGGGGTTTCGGCCCATTTTCAACTCTTTTCCATTTTTTAGCTCGGGTAAGGCGATTCTTGGGCAATTTTCACGAGAAAACATTGGGGTAAGTGTTCCTTATCCTATATTGATTATATTTCATGATTTCATACTCATTTATATCATGAATCCGTGAATTTATGGAAGAAAAATTAGGTTTTTATAAAATCTTCCAAAAATAAAAATTTAAGATTTGAAGGTCCATTTGACATCAGATTTGGATAATTTTTGTATGATTGGACTCGTCTCGG
Source organism: Nicotiana tabacum (assembly GCF_000715075.1). NCBI lineage: Eukaryota > Viridiplantae > Streptophyta > Magnoliopsida > Solanales > Solanaceae > Nicotiana > Nicotiana tabacum. The sequence goes on from NC_134091.1 coordinate 53,638,762, forward strand.
AATGGGTGTTCGGATTTCGTAAGTTTTTTCGGGATTTGAGACGTGGGTCCTATTGTCGAATATTTTAATGAATTTTGGATTTTTATCCGAAAAATTAGTAAATTTATATGGAATTAATTCCTATGATTAGTATTAAATATATTGAATTGTTTATGAATAGATTTGAAGCTTTTGGAGGTAAATTTAAAAGGAAAAGCTGTGGTTGAGTAATTGATTGAAATTTACAAAGCGAGGTAAGTGTCGGGGTTAACCTTGACTTGAGGGAATAGAACCCTTAAATTATTTGTTATGTGAATTGCATGTTAACGACATATAGGCGAGGTGACGAGTGTCTATACGTCGTCAAATTAATTGTTGGCCTGCTTACTTGAAAAATCATATATTGTTTTTAATCATAAATTAATTATTATAATAATTATTTCTCTCTTATTCTTTGTTAAATATTAATTCTTGAATTCCTGCATTAATTGTTACATGCTATTTGAATTATGTGTTTTAATTGTTATTTGACATTTAACATATTAAATATTAAACTGCCTATTTTCTCTCTGATTTCTATAATAATTTGCTATTTGTCATCGATTGTTTTATAATTTAATCATAATTATTGTATGCTTGTTGTCTTATGATTTCATATTAATTGTTGTATTTATTGGGGAAATTCCTTCTATAAGAATTGGTAAATTAATATACTGGAGGATCGGGTTGCACGCCACAACAGACTTATTAAAAAGTCAATATTGGAGGATCGGGTTGCACGCCGCAACAGACTTATTAAAAGTCCATATTGGAGGATCCGGTTGCACGCCGCAACAGACTTATTAAAAGTCCATATTAGAGGATCGGGTTTCACGCCACAACAGACTTATTTAAGAGTCTATATTGGAGGATCGGGTTGCATGCCGCAACAAACTTATTAAAATGTCAATATTGGAGGATCGGGTTGCACGCCGCAACAGACTTATTAAAAGTCCATATTGGAGGATCGAGTTGCACGCCGCAACAGACTTATTAAAAGTCTATATTGGAGGATCGGGTTGCACGCCGCAACAGACTTGATTAAAATGAATATATTGTGAGAGCGGGTTACACGCTGCAACAGAATTGAATATGAATATGTTGTGAGAGCGGGTTGCACGCTGCAACTGAATTGATGGAAATGATAATTGGTTATGACTGCTGAGTTGGCTTCAATTATTATAAATGAGTTACTTAATTTATTTCTATTATTGTTGCTGTTTCTAATATTGCATACAGGTAATGTAAGTGATCCGCCTTAGCCTCGTCACTACTTCGTCGAGGTTAGGCTCAGCACTTACCAGTACATGGGGTCGGTTGTACTGATACTACACTCTGCACTTCTTGTGCAGATTTTGGAGTTGGTCCCAGCGGCGTACCATAGACTTGCTGGGATTTCAGCTATTCAGAGGAGACTTGAGGTATAACTGCACGGCGTTCGCAGTTCTGAAGTCCCCGTCTACTTTACTTTAGCTGTGTGTTTGTTTCCAGACAGCTTTATTTTATTCAGACGTTTATTTATATTTATTCTAGAAGCTCATGTACTTGTGATACCAATTCTGGGATGGTATTTAGACACTGCCATTTTTATGGATTATTTCACTATATTTTAAACTTTGCTTCCGCATTTGTTTCTTGATTATTAATAATTTAAAGATTGTTTAAAAATTAGTTAATATTATTATAACGTTAGCTTGCCTAGCAAGTAAAATGTTAGACGCCATCACGGTCCGAAGGTGGGAATTTCGGGTCGTGACAAGTTTACTACCTAATCTTAAGGCCAAATTCTTATGATATATCTTTTCACCTGTCACGACCCAAGTTCCACCTTAAGGCCGTGATGGCGCCTAAGCAAGCCAACTCGCATTCCACAAAAATAAAGTCTTAAATTAATATTAAAATAGCATTAATAGAGACAGTAATAATCCAAAACAATAACAAAATCTGATAAATTCATAACACGACCTAAATACGACCAACATCGCACAACTCTAAGACTAGATGATACAAGTATATGAGCTACTACGATCAGAGAATATGTCTGAATACATAATCAACTGTCTGAGATACAAATAGATAGGAATAATAATAGAACATGGATTCGGGAACTGTGAAATAGATCTATGAAGTGCAGCTCACCCTAAGTCTATGTGTGAACTCCAAGCTCAGTCCAAAACTCTGCTAGGACCACATTAGGATATATACAAAAAGATATGCAGAGTATAGTATGAGTACACTACAATCGGTGCCCAATAAGTATCAAGATTAACTCCGGTGAAGTAGTAGCAGAGGCGGAGCTAGGATTTGAAGTGTGTGGGTTCTAAATTTTAAAACAAAACACTGCTTTGAGCGGGAATCGAACCCCCATCTTTTCCAGCAAACTCATAGCCCTTACCGTTGAACCAAGACCCCTTTTGTTACTGGATTCGGCAGTATATATTTATATAGATTTAGTAAATATTTTAATACAAATACAGGGTTCCGAAAAAAGTCACTGGGTTCGCCCGAACCCGCACCCACTACTGTAGCTCCGCCCCTGAGTAGTAGCAAGATTCAAGTTATATAATACTCACTAGTCAAATAACATTTTTGATAAATCAATAACTGGCAATATAATATGAAGTGGAAGATAATATCAGCAAATCATCAAATAGAAGAGAAGGCATATAAAATAGCATGACGAACGAAATTCCACAATATATGAAAATACAACACAAAGTTTTGATGAAAATGAGTACAGAATTAACATATTACTTTCGTCCCATCACGGTAATCATATCATAAATGACATCCAAAATATTACATAATCTCAACAAGAATAACCCCTGAAACCATCACGTACAACAATATCACAATACCATCCTTATCTTACCTCCATGTGCTAAAATAAAGTCAATGCCTACCTTGTCTCGCCACACGCGTATTAATAATTCATCTCACCTTGTCTCGCCACATGTTCAAACCCGATATAGCCCGCCTTGTCTCGCCACATGTTCAAACCTGATATAGCTCACCTTATCTCGCCACATGTGCAATACCAATAATAGCAATATCACGGAAAAGACCATGTGCCAACACCTAAACAATTTGCCCAACACGTCCGCATGTGTTACACCCATAATAACATAACATGCCAACAATTGTCATCAAGACATAAACTCACAATCTACCAATGCAGTGCATAGGGACATATCAATAAAGAAATGCGAATGTGTGTTCGACATATATGCATGAATTCAGTCAACTCAATTTAGCAATAATATCACAAACACCCAGCTTGGCCAATTTAAGAAATTAAATCCTAAAACATGATCTCTAGCATAGAAAATAAACTCAAGTAATCACCTAAAGTGAATACACGTAGCACACCTAATCAAAACAAGATAATAGGAGCAATCTCGGGTCAAATCCGGTTATAAACCACACAAAGCACTTGAGTACACACTTGTCACCCCATGTACATGTCGTTTTTCACATAACACAAAAAAACAATTAAAGCTAAATCCTTAGGGGTATTCCCCCCCATAAGGTTAGGCAAGATACTACCTCAAACAAGCTAAATCAGTACTCTAAATAGTCCTTCCCTCTCAAATCGGTCTCCGAACCAGTCAAATCTAGTGAAAAAAAACTCAATAATACCAAACACGACTAAAGAAATCGATTCCAAAAAATAAAGCTATATTCTTTAACAAAAAGTAAACCAAAAAGTAAACCCGCTCCCGCTCCCGCAACCTAATAAAAGTCACAAATTTCAAATACTCATTCGAATACGAGTGCAACCATACAAGTTTCATTCAAATCTGACTCCGAATCGGGGTTCAAATCCCCATTTTTTATTTTAGAAATATTTTGCCAAAATCCCTAATTTCTTCACTTAGATTCATCATTCAAATGCTAAAATCAAGGTTGGAATCATGAAGAATAACCAAATCCGAGTAAAAAAATACTTACCCCAATCCAAGTCGTGAAAATCTCCTTCAAAATCACCCAAATTCGAGCTCCCAATTGATCACGTCCAAGTCACAACCCAAATAAGAAAATATGAAATGGTCGTTATAATTATAATTACCCAACGCAAGTCGGCTTCGAACCTCAAGGAGTTTAATATGGGTGTTATGGTAAATACTTAAGTTAGCAACTTTAAATTACTCAATTTATCTTTAAAACAAAGGTGGGTATCAATTTCACTAATTAAACTAATATGATTTGTGAACTAAGATAGCAAACAAGTAATAAGCAAAATATTTTTGAAGTTTTATCAAATGGAGAAAATCCTAGGGTTGTAACCTTGACCTAGGTGTAAACATAATGGGTGAAGTCAATTTATGCTTGCTTGATAGATCAAGGTTGTTATGACTCTCAATACTCAAGTATTCACTCAATAACTCTCGGTTAAGGAGTGATTATGCCCAATCTAGCTTTCTCAAGTCCAAATGGGTAGCTATAACTGCAATTGAATATGAGCCCAAGTTAGATTATCCCTATCATTCAAATCCGTTAATTAAACTAATCAATAACTCAACTAGTTCAATTTTTTGTTAGCCAAGTTTTCCTAGACTAAGTTCCTCTTTCTCAAGTAAGAACAAGGTAAAAAATGCATGAATCAATGTTTGCAACCATCAATTATAACTTTAAATCATAAACAAGGCTAAATAACACTAACTCAATCAATAACAAGCATAATATTAATAACCCATAAGATTTACACACTAAGGTTGGATCACAACCCTAGAGAAAAGTCTAGCTACTTATACTAAGAGACATGAAAAGATGAAAATAACAATAAATCAAAGACATAAAGCAAAAAATAAATGAAAGAGTAGATGATCTTCTCCAATTGTAGCTCAAACTTGCTCCAAATATCTAAAAATAACTAACTCCTAGCTGCTACAATGAAAAGATACCCTAAAAAAGTCATAAAGTTTTATTTACAGGGCTCCCGAAATCTCTGACAAAAATGCCATTCGGAGGGTTATGTGGCCTCACATCAGCTTTGCAGTCCGCACTTCGCTAGATTGACATTGCCTATGCTTTCAGTAGGGGAAGTCTTGCAGTGGCACTTTAGCTTTTGTGGCTGCACATCAGCTTTTACATTCCGATCACGCCCAACTATATCTCCTAAGAGGTCTAGCGGTCGTTGCAAATACAATCTGGTTTATAAGTCCGGAGTCGAATCCCACAGGAAATTAACCTAGTAATCACAACCATTAGTTTCGCATGAATTCAAGTAATAAATCTTCAAAAATATTGAATAATGAGTTGAGTGTTTACTAACTAAGAGCAAAGTATTTAAAAAGTTGTAGTTTTATTACTAACAAAGCAAACGTTGTAGACAAGATTGGAAAGGTCTAGGGTTTTGATTTCCCCCTTTGTCGGAATCTTTTCCGCTACATTTCCTATAAATTCGCCTAAATATTCTCTACCGATCGTGAGTACTTTGAGTATCGTAGTTCTCTCTCGAGCAACTACTATAATTTACTAGGCGTATTCTCTCGAACTACGCTAGCTGAAATTAATTCACCACTCACTACGATCGCACCAAGGTTTTGTTATCTCTAATCCCGCCTTTAAATACTTCGTATTGATTTTTCAAATACGGTAGGAGTGATGTTGTTCAATAACTACCTAAATGCGTACTCTCTCTCGAGCAGTACACACTAAATAGGCATAGTTAATTGAGAGCTCTTCAATTAATAACAATAATAATATAGTTGAATAAGTAGAGTTGCAAATGGAAAATTTATATTAAACGCAGTGGGAAAATCATTCTTCAATAGGTTCCATCAAACCCTAGATGAGAATTTAGCTACTCATAATTGTTTGCACAAAATACAAGATTAGAATTCATAACAATGGAAAATAAGAAGAAAGAGGAAAAAACATGAAGTTGAATCCTTCTCCTTGCTCCAAGCGTGTTCTTGCCTCTCAAAAATCTTCTCTCTTTATAAAGTGGCTAACTTTCATATTTATATGATTTAGGGTTGAGTTGGGACGAATTTGTCTTCTCCTAATTTGGATTGGAAAAGGTGATTTTTCCTGCCCTGATCCCGGTCTGGCGAAGCGAACCTCGCTTCGCTGTCCAAGATTTTTCTCTTCAGCTTTTCTTTTGCCAATTTTTCTCCTATTTGATCCTTTTCCGTGCAAGTTCGTTCTTACACATAAGAAACACATAATGAGTATATTTTCACTTCAAAAGTGGTGTGAACTCCTGCAACTCACACAAAAAATAATACATAAACACACTCAAAGCATATACTTTTCATCCTTTATCACCACCCCACACTTAAACTCTTGCTCATCCTCAAGCAACTCAAAATTAAGTGCATAGGCAAGAAACACATTTCACAATATACCCAAGAATCACACCAATAATAATAGTTTATATCAATGCTTAGAACCCAGCATATGCACTCTTCATACCTTTCCTCAAGTTTTAAACTCATGCCAAGATCATTTAAAATATTCATGTGGCTCTTTTTAACTTCCTCGCCTCAAAACTTGGCTCTAATGCATTCCATACCATGACTCGCTCCTTGTGCCTACTCAAAAATCAAGGTCTCTACCAATCCTTCACAAATCATGTGCCCTCCTCACCAACAAACTACAGAGCAAGTAGTCCACACACTCGATATAAGCTCAAGTATATTTTAAGATTTGCTCACTCTCACAAAGAAACTCTTTTTCCACCCAAGTTCGTACCATAGGCTTGCCCGTAGTGTAAGTCTCTACTAATTTAAGCTCGCAAAGTCTAGGATTAAGTAGGACTTTATAGGTTGTAATGTAGGCTAAAGGACGGGTAAGATATATTTGAGAAAGTAATGACTAACCCTCCTAAGCACTTTAATACACTACACTTCACTTCTAAGCACCTTCTTGTCATGACCATTTCAATGTCTTTCCATGAAACCATACACATTTAGGCCCATCCTCATTAAGCACATCAACATATAAATACTCACTAGCCTAAATAACGATACGAGAGGTGTTATTCCTTTTTTTTTTCATCTTTCTTTTTTTCACTCTTCTTAATTTGATATTTTTGGCTAGTATCTTTTTTTATTTGTACACAAGTGCACCTTTTCGGCCTTTCTATGGTTCCACTCAAAAGCTACCCAATCTCTTTCTTTACTCTTTTAGCTACTTAAGTGCTTTTAGAGGTAAAGGTTCAACAAGATTGATTAAGAACAAAAGGGATGCGACTTGTAATGTAGTTGCCAAAGAAAAGGTCTACAAGCTCAAAAGGGATGACTACGGATAATATCAATACTGATAGGCAAATAGGCTAAATGGTCAATCAAAGAAAGCCTAGATCACTTCCCAAACTTTCAAGACTTAATCATTTCACTTTGACTCACATACGGGGCAAGTTCTAGACTAGCAAGGATGGCACAGAGTACACTAAAATCTCACCTCACACAATGCACATGACTCACTTAGGACTGCTCGAACCTGAATCTCGAGTTAAAGCAACTAGCACAATCATCATAAAATTTTAACACACGGGAATTAATCACAAGAGTCAAGAAATGAACCTCGGTGTCAAAAGAAAGCCACACATGTTGTCAAGGCATGTACTTATAAAGATCATGAAGAACATACTTAGTTCAAATGCTCTAGACCTAAGCCTCTATATAAAATATGTCAAAAGCACAAATTACTCAAGCTTCTTCCAATTCCATTGTCAGTTCGACCAGAAAAATAAATAACAAAGAAACAACAAAAAATATTTTTTTGTATTTTTCTTTAGACTTTAGTCCCTAAAACAAATTGTCTAAGTAATCCGTCGTCGGAAAAAGTCCACAAATCTTTACAAAGTTGAAAAAAGAATCTATCTAAAAATACCCGGTTCAAGAAAATGGCATCCTCGGGAAAGAATCGTGATTTAAAAAAAACTCGGGATTAAGCCACTATAAAAAAAACTACTACAATTATACAATTACAATGGCCATGAGTGTGATCATGCAATTCAAAATGTATCACTAGCAATTAAGCACATGCCACAAAAGTTAAATTCTGACACCCCATCCCACACTGAAGACTGTGCATTATTCTCAGTTGCACAATATCACAAAAATATAAATAAGCAAGACCAAAAGTAGAGTGGGAGTCAAAAACTCCCTCAAAATCACGCAGGTCGTGGTGAGGACCAGTAGTGAACCTCGGTCACAATGGCTAGTCCTGGATCCTCTGCAATAGTGCCATCAGTAGCACTCAAATCAACCGTCTAGAGCCCCTCTGCATCAGTCTGTAACTTTATAGTTATTCCATGTTAATTAGCCAAATTCAACAACAATTGGACAAGGCAACACCTAAGTCATTCCTAAGTCGGCCGCGGATGACACTTGTCTTAGAAAGAACACAATTGAAGTTCATAAGACACCCAACGGCCACCCTACACTTAAGAGATGTTTGTATTGCCAATAGAGGTAGGTTAGCTACTCAGACTTCACTAAGCCTCACCAAAAATTTCATTCAGGCAATTCATCGAACACCTTATGTGAACAAATTTTGCTTAGCTTCCCAACTTGCCTATGTTATACCCTCTCAATTTGAGTGAGGTGGTAGGAATTGTAATTTTCCACCTCACTATGTTCATAAACAACCCAACAAAACGAGCTCCAAGTGCCCAAACAAAATTAACTCAAACCTAAAAGGAGAAAAACAAATAATAAAACTAAAAGCAACCCTAGGGAGAGAGAGAGAAAGAGGACTAACATTGGGGAAGAGGGAAGGGAGAACGACACAGAAGAGAGCTTACCTGATAGGCGGCTTCGGGGTGGATAGTGGTGGCATGATGGAGGAGGGAGGGGTCTGAGGGCCGCGCCAGGACCGCGCAACGCACGATCTGGAGACGCATTCCTTTACCTGTTCAGTTGTGTCTAGTCCGATCTCGCGAAGCCATGGGCACTTCGCTGCCCACTTTATTTTATTTTTCTCTCTTTCGATCCCGGTATCGTAAAGTGAGACACACTTCACTACCCACTCTATTTTTTTTCTCTCTTATTCGGTCCCGGTCTCTCGAAGTGAGACACTCTTTGCTGCCCACTCTATTTTCGTTTTCTCTCTTTCGGTCCTGGTCTCGCGAAGTGAGACACACTTTGCTGCTCCCACAATTTTGCTCCTTAACATTTTTAGTCTCAGTCTCGCGAAACGAGACACACTTAGCTGCTCCCACAATTTTGATCCTCAACATTCTTGGCCTCGATCTCACGAAGCGAGCTTGGCTTTGCTGCTGCTTCCACACATTTTTTTTTGACTAACTAACAACTATAAGAAAATAAGAAAATCGGGTTGCCTCCCAACAAGCGCTTGATTTAACGCCGCGGCACGAAGAATTACAACAAAACCATGGGTTGCCTCCCAGGAAGCGCTTCATTTAACGTCGCGGCACGATGTAGACTTTTCGGATTATACTTCGCTCGCATATTGGGGTTCATTCAATTGTATCACATCTTTCTCTCCATTTTCTTCACTCATTCCAAGGTACTGTTTCAACGTTTGCCCATTCACTCTAAACCTGTTCGTCCCATCCTCGGACTCAATTTCTATAGCTCAATTTGAGAGCACCTGCACTACTTTGAATGGTCCCGACCATCTAGATTTCTGCTTACCTGAAAATAATTTCAATCTTGAGTTATATAGTAATACCACATCTCCAAGTTTAAAATTTCACTCAAGAATAATTTTGTCATGTATCACCTTCATTCTCTCCTTATATAGCCTTGTGCTCTCAAAAGCATGGTAACGAAACTCATCAAGCTCATGCAACTCTGTGACTCTACTTGTACACGTAGTTTCTATGTCGAGATTCAGTTGCCTCAATGCCCACAAAGCTCTATGCTCCAACAACGGGTAAGTGACATGCTTTCCCAAACACCATTTTATATGGTGACATGCCAATTGGCATTTTAAAAGTGGTATGATAGGCCCAAAGTGTATCATCTAACTTCCTCACCCAATCCGTTCTTGTAGCATTCACGGTCTTTGTCAATACACTCTTTATTTCTCTGTTCGACACTTTCACTTACCCGCTTGTTTGTGGATGATATGGGGTGGCAACCTTGTGGCGAACACCATATTTTTCTAACAACTTTGTGAAGGCTCGGTTGCAGAAGTGAGTGCCTCCATTACTGATTATTGCCCTTGGAGTACCAAAACAGGTGAATATATTCTTTCTAAAAAAACCAATGACTCCCTTTACATCATTTGTAAGGAGTGGCACATCTTTCACCCATTTTGACACATAGTCCATAGCTACAAGTATGTACTTATTGCCATATGAGCTGACAAAAGGCCCCATGAAATTGATTCCCCATGCATCAAATACTTCTACCTCGTGAATTGGGTTCATGGACATCTCATGTCTACGGGATATATTCCCGATCCATTGGCATCCATCACAACCCTTCACCTAGAAGTGCGCATCTTTGAGCAATGTCAGCCAGTAGAAGCCCGACTCTAACACTTTCGCAATTGTCCTTACTCCCTGGAAATGGCCACCATATAGGGACGCGTGAAACACTTGCAAAACAAAAGATAGATCTGTCTCAAGGATAATACATCTCCAGATTATGTTATTAACACAAATCCTGAATAGATAAGGCTCATCCCAAAAATACATGCGACAGTCACAGAAGAACTTTTTCTTTTGGACAGAGGAAAGGTCATAGGGGACAATACCGCTCGCTAGGTAGTTTGCAATGTCTGCATACCATGGCGCTACCTCAAGGCTCTTTGCCAATAGTTTTTCATCTGGGAAATTCTCCACAATCACTTCCACCTCAACCTTCTTCTCTGCTCCTTCCAGCCTAGACAAGTGATCAGCCACTTGGATCTCCGTTCTCTTTTGGTCACGGATCTCCAAGTCAAATTCTTGCAGCAGTAGCACCCATCGAATCAGACACGGCTCTAACTCCTTTTTCTCAATTAGGTACCTGAGAGCAGCATGGTCAATATAAACAATTACCTTTGAGCCTATCAAGTATGACCTGAATTTGTCAAATGCGAACACCACTGCTAGCATCTCCTTCTCAGTCATGGTGTAGTTCAGTTGGGCACCACTCAAGGTTCTACTTGCATAGTAGATTGGGTGCATGCCTTTCTCTTTTTGCTGCTAAAGAACTGCTCCCATAACATAGTCGCTTGCATCACACATCAGTTCAAATGGTTTCTCCTAATCAGGTGCAACTATGATGGGTGCAGTCACCAGCTTCTTCTTCAACTCCTAAAAGCTACCATGCAATCATCAAAAAACACAATGGGGTGATCTTTTTCAAGCAGTTTACACAAAGGGATAGCAATTTTGGAAAAATCTTTTATAAATCGCCTGTAAAAACCAACATGACCCAAAAAACTTCTTATTGCTTTTACGAAAGTGGGCGGTGGCAACTTTTCTATCACATCAACCTTAGCACGGTCGACTTCAATGCCCTTGGTTGACACTAGGTATCCCAAGACTATATCTTCCCATACCATAAAATAACATTTTTGCTAGTTCAACACCAGATTGGTCTCCATGGACCTCTTTTGTACTCTTCTTAGATTCATAAGGCAATCATCAAATGAGTTCCCCACCACTGAGAAATCATCCATGAAAACCTCCATTATGTCCTCTACCATATCTGTGAAGATGATCATCATGCACTTTTGGAATGTGGCGGGTGCATTGCATAGGCCAAACAACATTCTCCGAAAATAATAGATGCTATATGGATAGGTGAACGACGTTTTCTCTCTATCCTACGGGGTAATAGAGATCTGGTTACAACCCCAGTATCCATCGAGGAAGCAAAAGTGGGACCTCCCTGCCAATATGTCTAACATCTGATCAACGAATGGCAGCGGGAAATGGTCTTTTTGGGTGGCCTTGTTCAACCTTCTGTAATCCATACAGATTTGCCATCCCATGACTGTTCTTATTGAGATTAACTCGTTGTTCTCATTTTGTACTACAGTCATTCCACCCTTCTTTGGCACACACTGAAATGGGCTGACCCAGTTGCTGTCAGAGATGGGGAAGATGATTCCTGCATCTAACCACTTGATCACTTCTTTCTTCACCAATTATTTCATGTTGGGGTTCAACCTTATTTGATGTTCTATGGAAGGTTTGTATCATCCAGTAGAATTTTATGCATACAAAAAGTTGGGCTGATATCCTTTATGTCTGCATTAGTCCAACCAATTGCAGTTTTCACTCCTTTAGAACCTACAAAAGTTGTTCTACCTATACATCTAACAAACCAGATGAGATAATAACGGGTAAAGTCGAGTTCGGTCCTAAGAAAGTGTACCTGAGGTGAGATGGTAACGGTTTCAGCTCCAACTGTGGTGGCTCTTCGATCGATGGCTTAGCTGGAGGGGTATTTCTTTCTTCTATGTGTAAAGGCTAGAATTCGGGCTCTCTTTTCCAGTATCCTTGGCCTTCAAGAGCCAAGACCACTCGGCCAAGTCCTCATTGTCTACCTCTTCTAAGTTCATAAGGCAGACTGCTAGAGGGTCTTTTTCATGAAGTGCCTCATCTTCTTCCTCCATGATCACATCCATTACTTCAATCAAAGAGCAATTGGTAAACTCACTGGGTCTCCGCATAGTCTTTTGCACATTAAATGTTATTTCTTCCTTATTTAGTCTCATATTTAGCTCCCCAATTTCACAATCAATCAGAGCTCTCCCTGTGGCCAATAATGGCCTTCCCAAAATTATGGGAATCTCTTCATCCACCTGACAGTCCCGAATCACAAAATCTGTAGGGAACACAAATTTCTCGATCTGCACCAGTATATCATCAAGTATACCTAATGGCCTCTTCACCTTTCGGTCAGCTAACTGTAGCAATATAGATGTGGGCCTTGCATGCCTAACCTTTTATAGATAGACAAGGGCATCAAGTTTATGCTTTCCCAAGATCATACAGTGCTTTTGCGAATGCATAGCTACCTATGGTACATGGAATTGTGAAACTTCCAGGGTCGGGTAGCTTTTCAGCTACTGGTCTTGTCACCACAGCACTACAAGTTTGGATCAGTGTCAAAGTGGCCAGGTCTTGAAAATCAAACTTGCGAGACATCAAGTACTTTATCATTTTTTCATAACCTGGCATCTCTCGCAAGGCATCTATCAGAGGAATGTTTACCTGAATCTGCTTCAACATCTCCATGAATTTTTTGTACTACTCATCCTTCTGATTTTTAGCCAAACTCTGCGGGAAGGATGCTGGAGGCCGCTTCCTTCCTGTGACTTGAGTTGAATCCTACTCAGACACTTTTTCTGATACCTTCTCTTGCACTTTCTCAGTGTCCTTTGCGACCTCTTTTTCTTTGCCTGTTTCCTCTTGGGCGTGTTGTATTGTTACCTATGTTAAATCAATTGACTCATCTATATCAAGTGGTACTGGCACAAGTGTTTCAGTTGGTCTGTTTTCTCGAGTAATTTCTTGCTCTAGATCAAGATCTCTACCACTTCTCAGTCTCAGAGTCATCAGCTGCTTCGGGCCCTGCTCCTTCGGATTGATATGTGTGTCCGCAGGTAATTTCCTTTGTGGACGATTATTAAGAGCCATGGATATCTGCCTAATTGAACCTCAATGCCTTTGATAACTGAGTCATGTGATACTACCTTTTCTTGCAACTGGTGGTCCCTTTATTCCATCTTCCCGTTGGACCAAATGAGTTTTTGCAACATTCCTTTAATTTCGAACAACCTATCATCTTGTCTCTCTTTCTAATGTTGCTGAGGTTGTTGATAACCTAACTATTGATTCTACTAATTGTATCCTGTTGCCTTTGAAACGGTACAACTTAACCCTCTGGTCGTATAACTCTAGGATTTTTATTGTTATTGTTGTGCTGGTCTATACTGCTGATTTTGTTGTCCCCAATTCTGCCCACCTTGTCTCTGGCCCCCAAACTTTCTCACATAGTTCAGATTTTCTTGGTAGCTCTGGCCGTCACTTTCACCGCTCCACGAGCACACATATGGTTGGTTAATGTATGTAGTGGATAATCCTCCATTAGTCATATCAACTATGTGTACCTGCTTCTAGCCTGATTCATTAATCTTCTTGGTGAGGATACTCATTTGAGTCATCAAAATGGCCATATTCACGGTTATGGAGTTGTTCGAGTCCAGCCCTACTGAATGAACTACATGGGTGATTGATGTGTCTCTTGTCATACATCCTGAGTTTTGAGCCATTTTATCAAGTAGAACCTTACACTCTCTGAATGATTTGCTAAAAAATGCTCTACCTCCTGAAGCATCAACGCTGGCTTTCAAGCTGTCTACCAATCCCATGTAAAACATATGTCCCAACATCTTATCCGGAATACCATGGTGTGGACACTTAACCAACATCTCTTTGAATCTCTCCCACGTCTCTTGTAGTGTTTCAGCTTGTTTCTACTTGAAGTTCAATATCTCATCAACTTGCTTGGCAATCTTATTGTTTAGGTAGAATTTGTTCAACAACCGCTTGACTAATTACTCCCAAGTAGTGTTAGAGTTTATGAGAAGCGAATTGAGACAAGTTTGACCCTCTTCCGTCACTGAGAATGGAAACAATAACACCCTTATTGCTTCCGATGTCACATTTGGTTGCCTTTGCATGACACAAATCGACATGAAAGTTTTTAAATATTGCTGAGGATCTTCAATGTACGACCCCGAGAGTAGTCTCTTGTTCTGCAACAAATGTAGCATGATGTTTGTGATTTGAAATGATTTCGCTTGTATCTGAGGGACTGCAATTGCGGTTGCCCTATTTTCAGCGATAGGTTGTGCCCAATCATACAAGGTTGCTTCTGGCACAAGAGGTGCCACACGAGTCATTCCCATTTTTCTGTTGTTTGGATTATCTATGACGTCACCCATGTCTAGTTTGATTTATTCTGTTGAGTTCTGTTGTCGTTTGTCTTTCTTGTTAGCTCGATTTAGTGCCTTGAAAGCTTTCTCAGGGTTCGGTAATGCTTCGCACAATTCACCAGTTCTTGAGGAGAGTTTCTAGGCATGCACCTGTAACACACAAGACTACAAATGTTAGAGCTTCAATATGATGAATTTCAAGTCGAGAAAGCTGACTAAACTAAGAATTCTAGTAGTTCTTCTAGCCGTTATTAATAACACCATTCATTCCCCGGCAACAACGCCAAAATTTGATCATGCTAAACTATGCCTCCTAAGAGGTCTAGCGGTCGTTGCAAATATAATTCGATTTATAAGTCTAGAGTCGAATCCCACAGGAAATTAACCTACTAATCACAACCACTAGTTTCACAAGAATTTAAGTAATCAACTTTCAGAAATATTGAATAATGAGTTGAGTGTTTACTAACTAAGAGCAAAGTATTTAAAAAGTTGTAGTTTTATTACTAACAAAGCAAATATTGTAGACAAGATTGGAAAGGTCTAGGGTTTTGATTTCCCCCTTTGTCGGAATCTATTCTGCTACGTTTCCTATAAATTCGCCTAAGTATTCTCTACCGATTGTGAGTACTTTGAATATCGTAGTTCTCTCTCGAGTAACTACCATAATTTACTAGACATATTCTCTCAAACTACGCTAGCTGGCACTAATTCACCGCTCACTACTCATAACTGTTTTCACAAATACAAGATTAGAATTCATAACAATGGAAAATAAGAAGAAAGAGGAAAAAACATGAAGTTGAATCCTTCTCCTTGCTCCAAGCGTGTTCTTACCTCTCCAAAGTCTGCTCTCTTTAAAAAGTGGCTAACTCTCATATTTATATAGTTTAGAGTTGAGTTGGGGTGAATTTGGCTTCTCCTAATTCGGATTGGAAAAACTGATTTTTTTGCTCTGATCCCGGTCTGGCGAAGCGAACCTCGCTTCGCTGTCCAAGATTTTTCTCTTCAACGTTTCTTTTGCCAATTTTTCTCCCATTTGATTCTTTTTCGCGCAAGTTTGTTCCTACACATAAGAAACACGTAATGAGCATATTTTCACTTTAAAAGGGTGTGAACTCTCGCAACTCACACAAGAAGTAATACACAAACACACTCAAAATATGTACTTTTCATCCTTTATCACAGCCATACTTTAAGTTATGCGAACCGCATTTGAGGAGGCTTCAGACTTGTCTAACTGCTCATTCTCTAATCTTTCAAGTTTGTCAGTGCGAACCTATTTTGTAGACCAAGTGCGACCACATATTTTATTCTGCAGACCGCACTTCTGCCAAAAGTTCCTGAAGCTCCAGTTCTTCCTCTGCGGCTGCATTCCTTTTTTTGAGGATCACATTTGCTTTTGCGGCTGCAGTTTTTATTTTGGCGGACCGCACTTTTCTCATCACTTCTCCTCTTTACTAAATTTGGCTAGAACATCTCCTTTTTGAGTCATTTTTCTTTATTGAACTTACATTTTTCAGCATACATGCAATTCAACCATTTTTATTCGATTAGGGGATAAAATCAGTACTTTCGAACTAATATAAGAAGAAGGTACTAATAAGTGGTTAAAATTTACAGTTATCAACTCCACCAAACTTAAGTCTTTGCCTGTCCTCAAGCAACTAGATTAGCACCCTCATTCCCACACTCTATGGTTATTTCAAGGAGTCATCCACAAGTCATCTCATGTGACTCTAGTGTGACACTAAGCCTCGAGACTTAACTCCATTAATCGAGGATTCTTGTTCTTTCATGTTAATCATGGTGGACGCCAAAGTCTTCTTCTTCTACCTTCCATTTGCATTGCTCACTTCAAAATTTAACACTCAATTTCTAGTGCATCAAAGGCTTCACTCTTCTCTCACAAATAATGGTCATAAGTTAAGCTTCAAGTACCATAGATTTGCCCCCATGTACATCTCCACTAATGTAAGCATACTCAGTTTGAAATCAAATAGGACTTCTTTCGGGTTGTAATGAAGGTTTTTGGCTTGGGGTAGGATACTATATGGGGTATAAGTGGTTACACCCTTCCTTGAGCACTTTATTATTCATTTCTTGGATCACAGTTTTTATATAACATCATAGATAAAACCCTTGGAGGCATTTCTCCTTCATGGAGGCTAGAGAGACTTGCCATCACTCTTTGTTGACAATTTCATTCATTTTCTTTCTTGATTTTTATACTAGAGATACTTGGCTCACTCTATTTCATTAATCTCCCCTTTTGCCCCTTTTTGGGCTCCTTTTTGTTCACATTACTTGCTTTTCTTTCTTTCGCTTTTATGAAGATCATTTTTTTAATGTCTTGGTACCTATTTTAGATTTCTCAATTCTCCCTCCAAACTTAGGATTTGAGCCACGTACTAAATATGAGTGCTTAGGTAGGTTAGGGTGCCAAGAGGAGATCATGATCAAAAGGCGAAAGGCTTGTAGCAAGGTTATCAAAAGAGAAAGGCTAAAGGCTCAAATAGGGTTGACTAGATATAATGATCATAGGGTTGCAATTGAAAGCTCAAATGATCCAACGAAAGCCTACAATCATCTTTCAAACCATGCAAACTCAAAATTTTGCCTTGAGGCACATTCGGGACAAGATCTAGACTATTTACTCAAGCAGTTGGACTAGAAACAAAATTTTACCTCACCTCTCATGCAAATAGACCGTAAAAGAAGATAGAGTCTAAAACTCACAATAACCACAATCGAGTCAAAGATCTCTATGGTCTACTCAACCACCTAATGATTGTCAAAGATAACTCAAGAGCCTCAAAGTCTCTTTACTAGATTTACTTTCTCAAAAATGATTCACAACAACCTTATCTCAAATCATAAGCATGCAATTAAATATGTTGGTACCACATGAAGCATAAATAACCTATTTTATTCACTACTACTACTAAAGTCACCAGTTCACACATGAGACCACCTTTGGAAAGAACCATAACATTAAAAAAACAAAATCTTATTAACAATAATAAGAAATAAAAGCATTAGTTATTTACACTACCAAAACAAAACTATAGATTACTACTAAATGTATCAAACCACTTAAAACTAACAAAATGAACCATTCAATTATTACATCCCAATGTCATCAAATTCATCCAATCAAATCAAATTCTATACCTCTCCAAATAAAAGTAAGTATTGTCCCCAATGCGAAATAAAACAACATCAAATAGTAGAAAGGGGCAAAGAAACATCCTCAGACATCTGGGTATCACCAGGTGGGTCAGTCCGAGTCGACTCAGCTAAATGGATAGTATCATCATACATGGGAGCTGCCTGAGTGTGAACATGTCACGCACTGTAGCAGCATTGTTGGATGAAAGGGTGGACTCCTCAAAATGAGTGGTATGGGCATCCTTAGAAGTATGAGGCTAGGTGTGGGTGGGCGGGATCACTTACCATGTCAAAGGGCAAGTTGCCTGCCTCAGCTATCTATTTCACTTCATCCCCCAGTGACTCAACTGACTTCTTACTTGCTTGAGTCTTCCTCATATTCTTCACCTACTTGGTCAACCTCTAGATCACTGCGCCATGTTGAACCAATATGTCCATGATCACCTTCTGGTAATCCAAGATTTGAGTAAGCTTCCCAGAAGTGTTAGAAGTGTCTGGCTGTGCAGAGGGCTACCCAGAAACTGCACTGGATAGCTCTAATAACTTGGATGTAGCTGTCTGCATCCATATATTGAGACTCACCAACGTCTAAGAAACCTGCAAGGTAGATAACGAGCTAGTAGGCAGAGGCACGTGCCTTAGAGCTGGTGTAGATAGTGTAGCAGGGGCTGATGGTGGCTTAGAAGTAGTGTCCCTGGCATGAGTAGAGGGCTCAGTTGAATGAGTGGATATCAGAGGGACTGGAAGCTACTACTACATGCTCATCAGACTGGCTAGTAGTAGTGGGTGGCTGCCTCCTCTTTTTTTGATTTAGGGTTTCTAGGGTCTTGCAACTTGTACAAATTAAAGGGGCCGGTTGGCACAATCTTGGTGTCATGGTCTAGACTCCACTTTTGCATCTGTCAAGTACTCTATGATGGTTCTAGGGTACAAGTAGGAGGTGTTTCCTTGTTATGCTACCAGAGTAATGTTGGTCGACATCAAGACACCCATATTAATTGGGTGCCCGGCCATGATAAAAGCAACAAGCACTACCCTCTCTAAAGTTATATTGTTTTCATTCAAGCACCAGTCAAGTCTTGTACACACAAATGTCTGCCAACCCATTTGCCTCAAAGCTCAAGATCTTGGAGAAGATTAGCATCCTGGCACCTATCCAAGGAGGGGTAGGCCCTGGTGTAAGAATCTCAGCAAGCCACGGTCGGACCTCCTCCTTCTCAGCTAGTTTGGCCAGGTACTTCTTTGGCTCAACATCCTCAAGTCTAAGGTAGGCATTCAATAGATCAAATTTCACCTTGAGGTTGTGCACTTTGTTAACCTTGGTCCCTTTGGCTATGTGCATTGTGTTGGCACAGAACTCCCGGACAAGATTCTCTTTAACATCAACCAACTCGTCAGTGAATTGCATCTAGCCTTTTCTTTTTGTAAATTGCTCCAATACTGTCAGATTGTATTTGTCTGGATTTTTTGTGAGGAATTGCCTCTCATAAATCAGGGATCTTTCTTGATATCCCTTTTTGAAGTCAACAAATACATTGTAGCTTAAGAACCAGTCTTCCCTAACAACCTTGTTCTTGGTCCTGTATTTCCAATCTCTTACAACCTTTCCCCCTATTCTGTCATCGAGGGCATCATCAGAATCAGAGTCTGCTGCAGCTATATTGGACTCATGACTAATGTTGGCTATGTCTTGGGAGGTGTCATGAGATGTGGAAGGCTCATCTCGAGGCTCAGACTACCCTTGTGGTTGGGATTATTCCTTATTACGCTCTTGAGATTGAGACAATGAGTTGCCTTCCGAGGCCTCCCTAGATGGGACATAGGAATCAGAGTCCAATAAACTTCATCCTCTCCCCTGGCCGACTGTTTGCTTTTTGGCAATCATCTTCTATACACTAGGTGGCTAGGCACATCTACCTCTGACTTTTCCTTAGTTACCCCAACCCTTTGAAGTCCCCGCCTTTCCTCTTGATCGTACTATTGTCTGTTGACATACAATGAGAGTTATTAATGGTTATACAAGTCATTGACATGAGGTACGAGGTAGTCACAAGTCACAATAGCAGTAGGGGAAAACATAAAAGCAGGGGGATTTTATTGTCAAACATGTAGAGGGCAGGGTGGAAGTGCGTTCTATAAAATTCCAACTGCGGTCCGCAAAGTGGCAGTGCGGTCCGTAGAGTTCCAAGTGCGGATGCACTTCTGAACTGAGGCATTAGACTCTCATAGAGAAGTCTCTGAAAGATAGTGCAGACACAGTTATGCAGCCGCAGAAATTCAACTGCGGCCCGTAATATACCCATTGCCGTCCACACAATACAACTGTGGCCATAGAATTTATGTAATTAGGCAGGATGCTAAAACGAACAATTTTGGACCGCAGAATTTCAAATGCGACACAATCGAGAATCAACATGTACAATTAAGTACGAAGCTCAGTGATTAGTTAGGTTGTGCAATTTTGTTCAATCTAACTAGGTAACAGACTAAAGACATGATAGCAACAATCCTAACCCATTCTAAGCATAATTTTACAAATACCCCATTCTTAAGCTACCCCGCATGGAACAGATAAAGTGATGCAACATAGATTACCTAAATAGAAGTTAAAAATAAAAAATCTTCAAAAGAGAAGTAAACAAGATCAAAATGTTGCATACCAGAATATTCTAGTGCAATTAGGATGATTCGAATATGAGTGACCGTAAGAGGGAAACTGTGCATGCAAAGGGCTCCCCAGTAAAAGCTCTGTTGGTAGGTGAAATGATAAAAAGTAAAAGGAGGACCTACTATTCTATTTATACTTGTTCCAGGGCCGGATTAGAGAGCGAGTGAGTGTGGCCGCAAAATTTCAACTGTGGTCCTCACTTTGTTACCTGGGTGGTGGAGAGCCTAGAGTTGTGCGGTCCGCACTTTCTCAATTGCGGCCACACTTCTGTCAACCTGTTTTCAGTGACTTCTCTGAAGGAGCTCTCATGTGGCTGCAAAATTGTGTCATAGGCCGCAAAATTGGATTTGCACTGTTGCAAGAAAAATTTAGAGGCTTCTCATTTTAGCACTTGGGCTACCACCGCATTTGCGGTCCAAAGTTAGAATCTGCAACCGCAGTTAAATGTTTGTTGCCCACTGTCCATCTTTTGCGACCGCACAAATAAAAGTGCGATCCACAGAATTCCATGCAATGCCATATCTTTATCCATCTTTTAACAGCTAACACTTATTAGTGCAACACACTTCATATCTAGTTAAAAATAATAAACAACATCTAAACTAAAAGAGAAAAAGGGAAAGAGCTTGGGTTGCCTCCAAAGAAGTGCCTTATTTAATGTCGTTGCATGACGTAATGTCATAGCATCCTCAATTGAAGTAAAGAATCGCCACCACGTGGCTTTCACCAACTTTGCCCTAGTAATGATTCACTCGGTGCCCATTGCTCGAAATATCTCATTGTTCTTATTCTTAAAGTCCAAAGCACCAAAGAAAGTCACATTAACAATTTCAAATGGACCATTCCACTTCGATTTAAAATTCTCGGAAAACATTCTCAATCTTGAGTTGAACAACAACACAGATCACCGGCCTTGAACTCATTGTTCCAAATATACTTGTCATGAAGGTACTTCATCTTTTCTCTGTATAAGATACCATGACCGATCACCAAGAATATTTCTAAATTACTTCGTGTCAGCGGGGCCTTGAAGCATCCGAAATACACAGGAAGAACTCTCATATGCATGGTACCGAAATTCATCTAATTAATTCAAATGTGCAACCCACAAGTTAGTGGCTACATCCCAATCAAGATTTAGTTTCTTCAAGGCTCACATTGCCTTGTGCTCTAATTCCACCGGGAGATGACAAGCTTTTACGAACACCAATCGATATTGAGACATTCCTATAGGTATTTTGTAAGCCATTCTATATGCCAATAGAGCATAATCAAGCTTCATAGACCAATCCGACGGATTTGCATTCACCGTCTTTGACAAGATACTTTTTACCTCTTGGTTGTAAACTTCTACTTGACCACTTTCTTGTGGATGATAGGGGGTTGTCACTTTGTGAGTGACACCGTATTTGCCAAGAAAAGTTTCAAAATCCTTGTTGCAAAAGTGCGATCCTCCATCACTTATAATTGCCCGCGGAGTCCCAAACCTTGTGAAAATGTTCCTCTTTAAGAAAGCAACCACACTTCTAGCCTCATTATTGGATAAAGCAATGGCTTCAACCCATTCAGACACATAATCCACCACGACCAAAATGCAGGTATTACCATAAGAACTCACAAAAGGGCCCATGAAGGCAATGCACCAAATATCGAAGATATCAATCTCCAAGATTGTTGTAAGGTGCATCTCATGTTTCTTTGAAATTCCACTGACCCGTTGACATTCATCACATCTTCTTACCAAATCATTTGCATCGTTGTAAAGAACATGCCAATATAAACAACAACTTAAGACTTTAGCCGCCGTTCTTGATCCCCCATGATGACCACCATAAGGTGAAGAAAGACAAGATCCAAGAATATCACTTTGTTTCTCATCCAGATCACATCTCCTAATCACCGCATCTGTGCAAATCCAAAAAAGGTATGGTTCATCCCAATAGTAGGATTTGCAATCGCTCTTGATCTTTTTTCTTTGGTTTGAAGTGAACTCTTCCGGAATGATACCGCTTACAAGGAAATTTGCCAAATCCGCGAATCATGGTACCTCTTTCATTGAAAGTGCCAAAAGTTGCTCATCGGGAATAGAGTAATTGATCTCAATGCCATCAGGTGGCCTCCCCTCCTCCTTCTCCAAACGAGACCAGCAGCCCGCCACTTGATTTTCAATTCCCTTCTTGTATTGGATGTAAATATCAAACTTCTGCAACAAAAGCACTCATCTCATAAACTGAGCTTTCGATTCTTTTTTGCTCATAAGATAGCAGAGTTCCGCATGATCTGTGTGCACAATAACTTTGGCACCCATCAAGTACGGGCGGGACTTCTCAATAGCAAATACAACATCAAGTAGCTCCTTCTCTGTAATTGTATAGTTGACTTGGGCACTATTCATGGTCTTATTAGCAAAGTAGACTATATGCATTTATTTTTTGATACGTTTCCCCAAAACATCCCCAATTGCTACATCACTTTTGTCGCACATGAGCTCAAATGGTACTCCAATTTGGAGATATAATGATAGGAGTTGTTATCAACTTGAGCTTCAATTGTTCAAAAGCTCTCGCACAATCATCATTGAAATGGAACTTGGTATCCTTCTTGAGGAGTTTACACAAAGGGTTCACCACTTTAGAAAAGTCTTTGATAAATCTCCGACAGAATCTCGCATGGCCCAAGAAACTCCGCACTCCCTTTGTCGAGGTAGGAGGTGGAAGCTTGGAAATTACTTCAATATTTGCCTTAGCCACTTCAATACGATTCTTTGAAATTTTATGTCCAAAGACAATGCCTTCCTCAACCATGAAATGATATTTCTCCCAATTTTAGTACCAAATTTGTTTCCTCACATATAGACAACACCTTGTCCAAATTTGTAATACAATCATCAAATCAGTCTCCAACAACTGAAAAGTCATCCATGAAGACCTCAAGGTAGTCTTCCACCATATCCATGAAAATAACCATCATACACCGTTGAAAAGTCGATGGTGCATAGCACAATCCAAAAGGCATCTACTTGAAAGCAAAGGTACCATATAAGCATGTAAAGGTGATTTTTTCTTGGTCTTTAGGTGTAATAAGAATTTTGTTGTAACCTGAATAACCATCTATAAAGAAATAGAAAGCACGACCAGCCAACCTATCAAGCATTTGATCCATGAAAAGGAGAGAAAACTGGCCCTTCCTTATGACTTTGCTGAGCTTTTGATAATTCATATAAACCCTCCAACCGGTGACCATTTTTGTAGGTATCAACTCATTCTTATCATTGGTAACAAGCATCATGCCCCTTTCTTTAGGATATATTGAACCAGAGAAGTCCATGAACTATCATAAATTGGGTAGACAACTCCGACATTCAACCATTTGATAATTTCCTTTTTGACCACCTCTTGCATAGCCTCATTGAGTCTTCTTTGATGTTCAAGAAATGGTTTAGCACCATCCTCCAACTTGATCTTATGCATGCAAAATGTGGGGCTTATAAATGTCCGCCAAAGTCCACCCAATAGCTTTCTTCCTCCTTTGTGAGACCGCCAATGTGGAATCTATATGCATGTTAGTCAAACAAGAAAAAAGAATAACCGATAAAGTGGAGAAAGGGCCAAGAAATTCATACTGAAGGTGGGGTGGAAATGGCTTCAACCCCAAGGTAGGTGTCTATTCAATTGAAAGCTTTGTAGAAGGAGTCTTCCTATTATCAAGATCCAATGATAACTTTCGGGCTGCATAGTTGTAAGACCCCTTTCCTTGCAAAGAATTCACACTTTCCATGAAACAAACCATCTCATCATCATTAAAGTTGAGCAAAACAGCTTCCAACATGTCATCAATATTCGTTGTGGCACTAGTATCATCAACAATGACATCGGTCACCAAATCCACACAAAAAAACACCTCGTTGCTATTAGGTTGACGCATAGACTTGCACACATAAAATACCACTTGTTCATCACCAACCCAAAATATGAGTTCTCTGGATTCAACATCACAAAGGGCCTTAGCTATTCCAAGGAAAGGCCTTCCAAGAATGATAGGCACTTTAAAATCAACCTCGCAATCATGAATAACAAAGTCCGTCGGAAGAGTGAATTTATCAACTCAGACCAATATATCCACAATTACACCCAACGATCTTTTTATTGTGCGATCGGCTATTTGTAACCTCATAGATGTGGGTCTTGATTTTCCAATCCCCAAAATTTTGAACACCGAATAGGGCATCAAATTGATACTCGCCCCAAGATCAAATAAAGCTTTAGCAAAATTGGCACTTCCGATAGTACAAGGAATTGTGAAAGTGCCGATATCCTCTAATGTAGGAGCCATGAAATGAACAATAGCACTAAATTGATGAGTGACCTTGATTGTTTCAAAATTCATCGATCTCTTCTTGATCACAAGATCTTTCATTACATGGCATTTGCTCCAAAGCTTCCACCAATGGAACAATAATAGAGAGACCTTTCACTATTTGAATAAACTTCTTAAATTGATTCTCATAATTTTTCTTAGCGAGTCTTTGACGATAAGGAGGTGGAGGATTTGGCAAGGGTGTCTTATACTTTTGCACCACCGAGTCCGGCATGTCCATCATATGTTCTTTATACCGGTTCATCTCCTCTCGGATCTCTTCCAAATTATCATCAATATCAATCTGAACTTCATCATGTACATGAAAATCATTTTGTGGGACTTCCTCCTCTTGGAACCTTTGGTCATCATCTCCAATTTTCTTTCATTTGAGGTGGGTGCATTACCGCCTCTTCTACTTCTTGTGATAACTGCCATAACATGTCTCGTATTATTACCACCCTTTGGGTTCACTACTGTATCACTTAGTAATGCACCATTAGGACGAGTATTAAGAGCTTGAGAGATTTGCCCCATTTTATCTTCAAGATTTCGAATCGATGTGGTATGTGAGGCAAGTTGCGCATCTGAATCCGCATTCTTTTCCATCATTTGATTGAACATGTTCTCAATACGACCCATTTCATTGCTTGAAGAACTTGAACCGTGGGAAGTATAGGGAAGTGGGTTGCTTGGTTTTTGGTACATTGGTGGTCTTTGGAATCCCAAACTACGATTTGCATGATTGTTATTGTTCCCCCAAATTCCTTGACTATTACCTCCCCAGTTCCCTTGATGGTTGTTGTTATGCCAATTCCCTTGATTGTTAGAACCCCAATTGCCTTGGTTGTTTTGAGATTGCCATTAATTTTGATTGGAACCTTGGAAATTGCTCCGTTGTCCTTTATAATTGTTCACAAATTGAACCTCCTATTCTTGCTCTTGATAAGAGTCATATTGATCATAACCACCATTATCTTGTGCATAAGTCTCTACTCGGGGTTGAAATTAGGAACCTTTAGTCCGCTTCTTGTTGAACCAAAACACTCACCTCCTCTACGACATGAACTTGCTTAGGAGCTTGAGTTTGATGGAGTTGACCCTTAGCAAGTTGAGTAATGGTGGTGCTCAATTTCGCAATAGCTTACCCATGGTCTTGAAATACTTTATGAATGTGAATTATGTTGGGATCACCTTGAGGAACATTGGCTTGGGATTTCCAAGCCGAAGAGGTCTCCGCCGTCTCATCAAGAATCCCACATGCCCCTGCATAAGGTATTGTCATGAAATTGCCTCCGGCCAATTGATTGACCACACATTGGTTCGTGGTATTAATACCACAGTAGAAAGTTTGTTGGATCATGTTGTCAGTCATATTATTGTTGGGGCACTCTTTTACCATAGTATGATATCGCTCCCAAATCTTATGCAAAGGTTCATTAGGTTCCTGTATGAAGGCCAATATTTCATCCCGTAGAGTTGCCATATGCCGGGAGAGTAAAAATAAACTTCGCCGCTAACTCATCCCATGTATGAATAAAATGATTAGGTAAGCTTTCCAACCAATCCAAAGCCTTCCCCCTTAGTGAGAAGGGAAAAAGCCTTAGACGCAGTGTATCTTCCGAAATATTTATTTGTTGCTTTCCCAACACGCATCCACAAAACCTTTCAAATGCTTGCAAGCATTTTAATTTATTGACCCAGTGAAATAACCTCGTTGCTCGAGCAAAGTGAGCATCATATTGGTGATTTGAAAGTTTCTCGTCGTAATACGAGGGGGAACTATTGCATTTGCATACTCTTTATTGGGAAAATTATGGTGTTGTGCCACTTGGGGTTATGGTGGTGGTGGAGGTGGAGTCACATTGTCTTATTGTCAAAGGACTTGGCGGTTTGGTTGTGGGAATTATGGAATTTCATCAAGTTGTTCTTCTTCTTCATCCACCTCTCCCAATGGTACGTTTCCAAGCTCATTGTTCACCATTAGAAATCTACAATCACTTCAACCAGTTAGAATCACGAAATTAAAAGAAGATACTCAAGAAACAAACTCAAGTATATATCTAACACCATAAACTCCTTGACAACAACGTCAAAAATTGATCACGTTCGAGTCATACCCCAAATAAGGGAATATGAAACGGTCGTTGCAATAATAATTACCCATCGCGAGTTAGGGTCGAACCTCAATGAGTTTAATATGGGTGTTATGGTAAGCACTTAAGTGAGAAACTTGAAATAATTCAATCTATCTTTCAAACAAACGTGGGTATCAATTTCACTAATTAAACTAATATGATTTATGAACTAAGCTAGCAAACATGTAATAATCAAAATATGTTTGAAGTTTTATCAAATGGAGAAAATCCTAGGGTTGTAATCTTAACTTGGGTGTAAACCTAATGGGTAATGTCAATTTATGTTTGCTTCATAGATCGGGGTTGTTATGACTCTCAATACTCAAGTACTCACTCAATACCTCTCGGTTAAGGAGTGATTATACCCAATCTAGCTTTCTCAAGTACAAATGGTAGCTATAAGTGCAATTGAATATGAGCCCAAGTTAGATTATCCCTATCTCTAGTTCAAACTCGTTAATTAAACTAATCAATAGCTCAACTAGTTCAATTTCTTGTTAGCCAAATTTTCCTAGACTAAGTTCCTCTTTGTCAAGTAAGAACAAGGTCAAAAAGGTATGAATAAACGTTTGCAACCATCAGTTCTAACTTTAAAGAATAAACAAGGCTAAATAGCACTAACCCAATCAATATCAAGCATAATATTGATAACCCATAAGATTTACACACTTGGATTGGATCACAACCCTAGATAAAATTCGTGCTACTCATACTAAGAGACATGAAAAGATAGAAATAAGAAGAAATCAAAGACATAAAACCAAAAGTAAATGAAAGAGTAGATGATCTTCTCCAATTGTAGATCAAACTTGCTCCAAATAGCTAAAAATAACTAACTCCTACCAGCTACAATGAAAAGATGCTCTAAAAAAGTCATAAAGTTGCTCCCAAAATCTCTGATAAAAATACCCTTCGAAGGTTTCGCAGCCGCACATCATCTTTGTGGTCCGCGCTTTGCAGGATTGACATTGCTCGTGCTTTTAGTAGGGGAAATCATGCGGTCGCACTTCAGCTTTTGTGGCCGCACATCAGCTTTTGTCGCCGTACTTTAAGTTCTGAGAATCGCATTTGAGGAGGCTTCAGACTTGTCCAACTGCTTATTTTCTTATCTTTCAAGCTTGTCAGTGCGAACCTATTTTGCGGACCAAGTGCGACCGCACATTTTATTCTGCGGACTGCACTTCTGCCAAAAGTTCCTGAAGCTTCAGTTCTTCCTCTGCGTCTGCATTCCTTCGTTTGCTTTAAAGGAAATATCATGTATATTCTAACTCCTAATGATATTACGCATGAGTTATGCCGAGGTCGTATGACCCAATCTAGAATAATCGTGTACACTGCCGAGGGTCAACTAGCGTGACCTATAGATGCATCTTAAATATACTATCGAGGGGTTCGACTCGATCCATAGGAATAGTGAAACTCTTCGAACTACGGGTCATATAGTTACAACACCAGAATAGGTACATCAAGAAGCATAATTTTCTATCAGCAATCGCATAATCCGCCAAAACTCAAAGTGACGAAGCTTAGCCTAACATAATCCCTAATCATATTTTAATTATAAAATCAATTAATTAAACTAACAAATTGGGTACAAATAATACAAATATAGCATGATAAAGTCCTAAGTCTACCTGGACATAAACATGAGTTTAACTACGTATGAACTCTTATCACTTCTTGCGTACGTAGCACCCACAATTATTAACCAATAACAATTTATGCACCTACGGGGATAATTTTCTTTTATAAGGTTAGGCAAGAGACTCACCTCTCTTCCAAGTTCATTACTCGGTCCTTCAACCTCATTAATTGCCCCAAATTGATGCCGAGCAATCTGAAACTAGCCAAAGGTCGTACAAACTAATCAATATATGCTCAAAAGTTCATAATTCATCTATAAGAACCTAAATTGGAAAGTCCTTAAAATCCACCCCCGGTCACGTGTCCAATTTTTGGGAACGCGATTTTCCCCTTTGCGAACGCAACAGGGGCCTCGCGATCACAAAGTCTAACCAGTCCAACCCTTCACGTATGCGAGCTCCACTTCGCGAACGCGAAGGCTACCAGCCTGCCATCCCTAGTCTTAATTTCTTCTTCGCGATCACGACCTATACTTCGCGAAAGCGAAGCGCAGAACTTCCCCTAGACCAAATACTTCATCGCGAACACGAGAATACCTTCGCGTTCGCGAAGAAGGAAACCAACACCAACAATTTTTGTAATTTTGGACTTAACTCAGGGTAGTCTGAAACACACTCGAGCCACTCGGGACCTATTCCAACTGTACCAACAAGTCCATAGCCATAATACGGACCTTCTCAAAGCCTCGAAACATATAAAACAATATCGAAACTATGAATCGCACCCTAGAACCAAATTAATCAACTTATGAACTTCAAACTTCTTCAACTACCTCTGAACACGACGTATCATACTTAGACAACTCAGAATGATGATGCCAAATCTTACGCACAAGTTACAAATAACCATACAAACTATTCATAGGCTCGGAATCCTAAACGGACACCGATAACACCAAAGCCTACTTCAAACCAAATTTAAGAAACTGTAAAACCTTCAAAGAGGCAACTTTCAACATTAAACATCGAAATGCTCCCGAATCACCTCGAAACTTGATCCGAATGCATGCCCAAGTTCAAAATTATCATAAAGACCTATGGGAACCATCAAATCCCGGTTCTAAGGTCGTTTACCCAAAATGTTGATTCAAGTCAAACTTGGCCACCTTTGGCCATTAATAAGGAACTAAGTGTTCCGAATTCAACTCGAACCCTTCTAAAAACCAAACCAATCATCCTCGCAAGTCTTAAAATAGTAAAAGTACATACGATAAGTCTTAAATAAGGGAATGAGGATCTATAAAGAAAAACAACTGGCCGGGTCATTACATTCTCTACCTCTTAAATAAATATTCGTCCTCAAACGGGTCTAGAATCATACCTAGAGTGCTGAATAAATGTGGATATCTGCTCTCCATGTCCTCCTCGGTCTCCCAAGTCGCCTCCTCGACTGGTTGACCCCTCCACTGGACCTTTACCGTTGAAATTTTACTAGACCTCAACTGGCGGACCTGCCTATCTACAATAGCAACTGGCTCCTCTTCATAACCCAAGATCTCATATAGCTGAAATGTACTGTAATCTAACACATGTGACATGTCGGCATGGTACTTTCGGAGCATAGATACGTGGAAAACTGGATGAACTCCCGATAGACTGGGAGGCAAAGCAAGCATGTAAGCAACCTCTCCAGTTCGCTCACACACCTCAAATGGACCAATGAACCTCGGACTCAGCTTTCCCTTCTTTTCGAATCTCATGATACTCTTCATTGGCGAGACTTTCAAGAGAACCTTCTCGCCCATCATAAATGATAAATCACGCGCTTTCTGATATGTGTAGCTCTTCTGTTGGACTAAGCTGTGCGAAGTAGCTCCCGAATCAACCTTACCTTTTCCAAGGCATCTCTTACCAAATCTGTACAATATGACCTAGCCTCGCCGGGCTTAAACTAACCGATGGGGGAATGACATCGCCGACAATATAAAGCCTCAAATAGAGCTATCTTGATGTTGGACTGATAATTGTTGTTATAAGCAAACTAGGCCAAAGTTAAGAATCGATACCACTGCCCTCCGAAATCAATCACTCATGCTATAGGCATATCCTCCAGGATATGAACTGTCCGCTCTGACTGTCCGTCGGTCTACGGATGAAAGGCTATGCTGAGCTCTACCCGGGTACCCAACTCACTCTGTATTGCTCTCCAAAAATGTGAAGTGAACTGAGGGACTCTATCTGATATGATGGAAATAGGCATGCCATGGCACGCCATGCAACAGGACAATCTTCTGAATATAAATCTGGGCCAACCTCTCCGAAGAGTACATAGTCAATACTCGAATAAAGTGCGCCGACTTGATCAACCTGTCGACAATGACCCAAACTGCATCAAATTTCCTCAATGTCTATGACAACCCAACTACAAAGTCTATAGTGATGTGCTCCCACTTCTACTTCAGTATAACCATCTGCTGAAGTAGGCCACCTGGATTCTGGTGCTCATACTTAACCTGCTGGCAATTTAAACATCTCGCCATATACTCAACTATGTCCTTCTTCATTTTCCACCAGTAATGTTACCTCAGGTCACGATACATCTTCATAACACATGGAAGAATAGAACACCGCAAACTGTGTGCCTCCTCTAGAATCGTCTCCCTCAGGCCATCAACATTAGGAACACATAGGCGGCCCTGGAGTCACAGAACGCCATCATCACTGATAATAATCTCTTAGGCACCACCCCATAGCATCGTCTCTCTAAGAACTAACTAGTGTGAATCATCGTACTGACGGGCCTTGATCCGCTCGAATAAAGAAGGCTGAGCCACAACACATACAAGAACTCGACTGGGCTCTAAAATATCCAACCTTACAAGTCTATTATCTAAGGACTGAATGTCCAAATCCAATGTCCTCTCCTCTTCTGAAATAAATGCCAAGATACCCATACTCTTGGCCTTCATGCTCAAGGCATTCGCAACCGTGTTCACCTTGCCCGGATGATAGAGGATAGTAATATCATAATCCTTCAGTAACTCAAGCTATCTGTGCTGCCTCAGATTTAGGTCCATGTACTTAAACAAATGCTGCAAACTGTGGTGATCGGTATAGACCTCACACGATATGCCATAAAGATAATGCCTCTAGATCTTGAGAGCATGAAATATTGCGGCCAACTCTAAATCATTCACAGGGTAATTCTTTTCATGGGGCTTCAACTGACATGAATCATATGCAATAACTAGCCCCTCTTGCATCAATGCACAACCCAAGCCAATGCGTGAAGCATCGCAATACACATTATACATCCCTGAACTGGAGGGCAACACTAACATCGGTGTTGTAGTCAATGCGGTCTTGAGCTTATGAAACCTCTCCTCACAATCATTGGACCATCTGAATGTGGGTCAATCAGGTCAAAGGAGCTACAATGCACGAGAAGCCCTCCACAAACCAACGATAATAACCTACTAACCCCAGAAAACTTCTGATCTCGATCGCTGTGGTAGGACGAGGCCAAATCTAAACTGCCTCGACCTTCCTGGGATCCACCTTGATACCCTCACCTGATACAACATGCCCCAAGAAAGCCATAGAGTCTACCAGAACTAGCACTTGGAGAACATAACATATAGTTTTTGTTCCTGCAAGGTCTGAAGCACAATCCTCAAATGTTGCTCGTGCTCCGCCATACTACGAGAGTAGATCAATATTTCATCAATGAAGACAATGACAAATGAGTCAATATATCGCCTGAACACCTAATTCATCAAATCCATAAACATTGTCGGGGCGTTAGTCAAGCCAAAAGACATCATTAGAAACACATAGTGCCCATATCTAGTCCGAAACGACGTCTTCGGAACATCCGAAGCACGAATCCTCAGATGATGATAGCTAGTCCTCAAGTCAATCTTAGAGAATACCCTAGCACCCTGTAACTGATCAAACAAATCATCAATGTGCGGCAACAAGTACTTATTCTTGATAGTGACTTTGTTCAGTTGGCGATAATCAATGCACATTTGCATACTCCCATCCTTCTTCTTCACAAACAATACCGGTGCACCCCAAGATGACACACTCGTCCTGATGAACCCCTTCTCGAGCAACTCCTCAAGCTATTCCTTCAACTCCTTCGGAGCTATGCGGTACGGTGGAATAAAGATAGGATGGGTTCCTGGCGCCAAATCAATACTAAAATCGATATCGCGATCTGGTGGCATTCTTGCTAGATCAGAAGGAAATATATCGGAGACCTCCCGCACTACGGGAACTAAATCAATCATGGGAGTCTCTACGGCAGTATCCCGAATATAAGCCAGGTAGGCCAAAACAACCCTTCTCGACCATATGTCGAGCCTTCAAGAAATAGATAACCCGACAAGATGTACTGATAGATCAACCCCTCCACTCCAATCTACGCAGCTTTGGCATCGCCAAGGTAATAGTCTTGGCATGGCAACCAAGAACGACGTGGTACGGAGACAACCAGTCCATGCCCAAGATGACCTCAAGGTCGGTCATACCAAGTGACGAGGCCAATGCGTATAAGATTTTGCTACTCGTACTCTGTCAAATTCTAGTATAGTTATAATATTGTCCCACAGAGATTGGAGAATCTAGCTACAAACTTATACTACTATTTGAGAGAATCAAAATGATGAAGTTTTGTTTGTTGAAAATTTAAATTGCTTAAGTTGAAACAAAATAACTTTCGGAAGATTTATGTTTAAAAAAGAGTTAGGAATCATTGAATTCACTCGATAACGTGATAATAATAAAATCTTAGCTTCTACATCTATTTCTCTTAGGAATAACTGCTTATTGCTAATATAATTATACTTTGCTCACTAAGAAATAATCAATTAATAACACTCCGCGAGGTTATGTAAATCAATTGATATATGACTCGTGACGGTTAAACTGAAATAATTTTCTTGCCTGAATTGTGCCAAAAGATAGCAAAAACCTCTTGCGATTACTTTTTACTAAAAATCAATAATCTTGCCAACTACAACTCTTCTGTGAGAATTAGAATGGAAGCAAGCAAGATTACAAACTTGGAATGATAGCTTAATAAGAATTACTTTTACTCTATTATTTTACCCAATAGTTATCATATATTAATTTTGCTTCGTAAGAATTACAAAATTAACATACAACTAACTTTGGAGAATAAATAGATAGAAGTGATCATAATTAATTAAAACTAATATTCCAGCACAATATAGAAATATAAGCAGAAAGGTTTAGGTCAAGCATGTAGTAAAATGGAGATTAATATTTTAATGATATCGAGCTTCATCAACTATCCCAACAAAAGAGATTACTCCATTATGGAGTATTAAAATCTTACAAAGAAATAAATTCTTAAAATACTATCAATACTCTTAGAAAATTCAAAATCTATAAGAGGAAAGTGAAATAGATAAAGAAAGAAGTAAAGACCAAAGCTAGAGAAAAAGTTGCTAATTTGGCACGTGTGATGTCCCTCCTTCAACACAAATATGACATACTATTTATAGAAATCAAATCCCATAAGGCACCATGTTGCCTCATGCTTCTTTTGCCATGTTGCCTCATGCTCTTTTGCCTTGATGCCTCGTGCTCTTTTGCCGTGATGCCTCGTGATCACTTTTTATTTCCTTTATTTGCGTTATCATGATATTTTTATTTCCTGCAAAATACTATTAGAAAATGCAGATAATTGACATATATATATATATATATATATATATATATATATATATATATATATATATATATATATATATTATTTAAAATAATTTATTTTTAAGTATATAATATATGAATATTTTATAGTCATCATCCAGCATCGGGATCTGCACACAATGCAGAGTTTAGTATCAGCACAACCGATCTCATGTGTTGGTAAGTGTCGAGCCTAACCTTGACACATATACAAGAACACCCAAAGACTCACGAGAGACATCTAGATAAGGAGAAAATAGAGAAGATACATAGAAATAAGTAGACCCTGGATCGAATAGTACCGAAGCATCCCTACTACAGACAGAAATAATACTTGTGATCATGGCATCTGAAGCTACTATTTATGGTCTAGATAGAAAGGCATAGAACCTAGCCGGAGCACCATCTGGTTGGCCTCAACCTCTAGGGCGACCCCTACCCACCTGCCCTCTGCCTCTGGCCGGCCGGACGGGCGGTGCGACAGTTGGTACGGTACGACAGCTGGTGCGGTGATCATGGGCTGATGGCCTTGCTGTACTGCCTTGCCCAGAAGCCTGCGGCAAAACCTCTTTATATGACCAAGATCCCCACACTCGTAGCAACCTCTCAGTGCGGAAGACGACTGACACTGGGTCTGACCTTGGTGACCTGAATACCCACTGGAAGAACCCAGAATAGCCGGTGGACAGTATGTGCTCTCTGGAATGACACTGAAGTAGGGCCATGTTGGAGCACCCTGAGTAGGTGGTGGTGCTGAATACATGGGTCTGCTAGACTGGCCCCTCATGAACTGACCTCTGCCCCCAGACGGAGCACCACTGAATCCTCCCGACTATCGAGGCCGTTTGTCCCTCGGTGCATGCTCTCGGCCCTACTGGCGGATACCCTCGATCCTACAAGCTATGCTCTCGGTCCTGCTGGCAGATACCCTCGATCCTCCAAGCTATCTCCACAACCTGCTCGTAAGAAGTCTCCATCTCAACCTCTCGGGCCATAGTAACCCGGATACCATAATGCAAGCCCGTAATAAAACTCGACACTCTCTCTGCATCTGTGGGGAGTATCATAAGTTCGTGGTGAGACAACTCAGAGAATCTCATCTCATAATCGGTCACAGACATCCGATCCTATTGGAGCCACTCAAACTGACCCCGTATATCTTCCCTCTGAGAGGTTGGAATATATCTCTCCAGAAAGAGACATGTGAACTGGCCCCAAGTCAAGGGAGGTGAACCTGCTGGTCTGCTACAGAGATCAGATTGCCACCATCTATGGGCCTTTCCCTAAAAATGAAATGTGTTAAAGTACACTCCGTTGGACTCCAATACTCCCATATTATGCAGCATGTCCTTGCAACGATCAATAAAGTCTTGTGGGTCCTCGTGCCGCTCACCGCCAAAGACAGGAGGATGTAGCCTAGTTCATCTGTCCAGTCGCTTCTGCTACTCAACGGTCACGGCTTGTATGGGCACTAGTATAACTGCTGCAATAGGTTAAGCCCCGACCGTAGGTAGTGTACCTGGGGTCTGATAAACGGCAGCAACGTGCCTTGGTGCCTGAGCAGTAGGGGTCTGTGATCCCCCTCCCACCTAAGATGTGGCAGAATCTACCAGAAATAGCCTGGCGTGAGTCATAGAATCCATGAACTGCAACATACAACCCATGACCTCCCGAAATCCCGGTGTAGTCATAAAATCCACCGGGGTCGGCTCAACTGCAGGCCCCTCATCCTGCTCCTCAATAATAGGATCCTCCACTGGATCCACTAGTGGTACAACAGGGGCAACTCTAGGATGCCCTCATCCTCTAGCAGGAGTTGCGGCCCTCCCTCTGGCTCGGCCTCTGCCTCGACCTCTAACAACGGGGGGAGAAGCTCCTCTGCCGCCGGGTACAGCCGCAAAGCTCGTTCTCACCATCTGCGAGAGAATAAGAGAAAGATAATTAGCACAACATCATCTGCACGATAGGCGATGAAGAAAGAGAAGTTTCCTCATACCCTATAGCCTTTCGAAGATAAGTACGGACGTCTCCGCACCGATCCATAAGTCTATATTAGGCCTGCTCATGACTCGTGAGACCTATGTGAACCTAGTGATCTGATATCAATCTTTCACGACCTAATTCCCGATATAGGCTGTGATGGCACCCAACGTCGTCGTTAGGCAACCCAACGTGTGACTATCCATTTAATTATTTATTTTATTACTTTTAAAATCATGAATTTTATTTAATAAGGAACTAAGTATAAAAGATCATGGTGATATAACACATAAATAAGACATTAAAGTGAAATAGTAATAAGGTTAGGCAAAACTATAAACATCTATTAGAAATTTCCAAAATCTGGTGTCACAAGTGCACGAGCAATCTAGTAGAACATACAAAACCCCTATAACTACTATCTGAAATAAAATAGACAGATAGTAAATACAACAAGGAGAAGACTCTGGGTGCTACATATCGGAGCATGGGAAACAGCTCACCACTAGGTCTCCAGATAACGGGGATGCAAGCCCGAATGGCCACCAGATGTACCTTCCTCAGAATCTGCACAATTAGTGCAGAAGTGTAGCATGAGTACATAAATTAACGCGTACCCAGTAAGTATCTAGCCTAACCTCGAAGAAGTAGTGACGAGATGTCGACATCGACACTTACTAGTGGTCAATAAATAAAGTACAAGAATTATAAATAGGCATGAAATACATTAGTGACACTGGAATAAGAAACAATAAATAATGTGATCCTTTAACATAATATCAGTTTAAAATCCCCAAATATCACATGTCACCTCAACAAATCCCAAGCCATGAAGGATATTATACACGAGTTATGCCGAAGTCGTACGACCCGATCTAGAATAATCGTGTACGCTATCGAGGGTCGACCGACGCGAACCATAGATGCATCTTAAATATACTGCCGAGGTGTTTGGCCCGATCCACATGAATAGAGAAACTCTTCGAACTAAGGATCATAACCAGAACATGTATATCAAGAAGCATAATTTTCTATCAACAATCGAATAATCCGCCAAAACTCAAAGTAACGAAGCTCAGCCTAACATAATCCCTAATCAAATTTCAATTATAAATTCAAGTAATTAAACTAACAAATTGGGTACAAATAATACAAATATATCATGATAAATTTCTAAGTCTACCCGGATATAAACATAATTTTAGCTACGTACGGACTCTCGTCACTTCGTGCGTACGTAATACCCACAATTATTAACAAATAACAATTTATACACCTGCGGGGATAATTTTCTCTTACAAGATTAGGCAAGAGACTTACCTCGCTTCCAAGTCCATTACTCGACCTTTCAACCTCACTAATTTTCCCATATCGATGTCAAGCAATCCGAAACTAGACAAAGGTCGTACAAACTAATCAATATATGCTCAAAAGTTCATAATTCATCTATTAGAGTAATTACCCAACCCAAATTAGAAAGTCCCTAAAAGCCATCCTCGGGCCCACGTGCTAGGATTCCGGAAATTTTGTACATAAATGTCACTCATGACCTTACGAACTCAAATATACAATTTTTACTCAATTTCATAACCATTTTTGTGGTTTAAATTATTTACCAAATCCTAGGTTTTTCAACATAATTCCATAATATCTACAATTTCTATGTTAAAATCTACCCATAATCTATGTATTAAACTCACATTATGTAGAAATTACTTACCTCAAGATATTAGGTAAAAAACTCCCCCTCCAAGAGCTCCAAAATCAGTCAAGAGAAGTGGGAAAATGAAGAAAATGGCCTAAGTCCCGTTTTTAAAACAAGCTACTTCCCAGGTATCCCTTCTTCGCGATCACGAAAGAAGCCTCGCGATCACGAAGGCAAAGTTAACACTGCCCAGATTTTCTCCTTCATGAACATGACAGGGGCCTCACGATCGTGAAGGCTAACCAGTCCAACCCTTCACGAACGCGAGCTCCCCTTCTCGAACGTGAAGGCTACCAGCCTGCTATCCCCCAGCCTCAATTTCTTCTTCGCAATCGCGACCTACACTTCACGAACGTGAAGCTTTACAGTTCTCTGCCATCGCGAATGCAGCCCAGTCTTCGTGAACGCGAAGCACAGAATCTTCCCCAGACCAAATCCTTCATCGCAAACGTGAGAATAACTCCGCGTTTGCGAAGAAGGAAACCAACACCAGCAATTTCTACAATTTTAGACTTAACTCCGGGCGGTCCGAAACATGCCCGAGTTACTTGGGACCCTGTCCAATTGCACCAACAAGTCCATAAATATAATACAGACCTACTCGAAGCCGCAAAACACATAAATCAACATCAAAACTATGAATCTCACCCTAGAACCAAATTAATTAACTTATGAACTTCAAACTTCTTCAACTAGCTCCGAACGCGACGAATCATACTTAGAAAACTCGAAATGACTCTAAATTTTATGCACAAGTCACAAATCACCATACTAACCTATTCCTAAGCTCGAAATCGCAAACAGACATTGATAATACCAAAGTCTACGTCAAACCAAATTTAAGAAACTCTAAAACCTTCAAGGCGTCAACTTTAAACATTAAGTGCTGAAATGCTCTCGGATCACCCGAAACTCGATCCGAACATACGCCCAAGTCCAAAATCATCATACAAATCTATTGGAACCATCAAATCCCGGTTCTGAGGTTGTTTACTCAAAATATTGACTCAAGTCAAACTTGGCCACTATTAAGGAACTAAGTGTTTCGAATTCAACCCGAACCTTTCCAAAAACCAAACCAACCATCGCTGTAAGTCATAAAACAGTAAATGCACGTACGAGAAGTATTAAATAAGGGAACAGGGATCTAGAAAGCAAAATGATCGGTCGGATCGTTACAATATCAGTACTTTTCGAACTAAAAATTATAGCAAGAAGGTACTAATAAGTGGTTAAAATTCATACTTATCACTAATATTAAAATGTGATAAATAAAATTAAACCCTCGCTCAAGATATATTCTGCCCAGCACTTTCGCTTCTGTGGCCCATAAGTCACTTCTGCAACATCGCATCTACAAAAAAATCATCGCGGATGCGGAATCCACTTAAGTCCCCAGATTTTGCTTATGCGGACCAATAGCTCGCACATGCGGAGCTGCTTCTGCGGTCAAGGATGCGCATTTATGCTATCGCATTTGTGCAAAGTCGTTCATATTTGCGGACCAAGTTGACTCCCTCCCAACTCTGCATCTACAACCCACTGTCCGTATTTGCGGACTCGCACCTGTGGATCTGACCTCGCAGGTGCGAGAACATCAGAACGACAATGCCATCCAAGGCCAAAAATGGTTCGGCCTTATCCGAAACTCACCCCATGCCTTTAGGACCTAGTCCAATTATGCCAACCAATTTTAAAATATAACACGGATCTACTCGAGGCCTCAAATCACACAAAATAATATCATAACTATGAATCACACACCAATTCAAGCTTAATGAACTAATCTAAATTCCTGAATTCCAAGTTTACACCGAACATGCCTAAACAACTCGGAATGACCTCAAATTTTACACACGAGTCATAAATTAGTTAATTACTATACAAACCTATTCCAAGGCTCGAAACCCAAACAGACATAGATAGCCACAAATTCAACTATGGGTCAAACCTATAAACTTCTAAACCTTCAAATTGTCAGCTTTCACCAATTAGAGTCAATTCAACCTAGAAAATCTCCAAATTCAAATCCGTACATACACCTAAGTCCAAAATTACTATCCGAACCTAATAGAACTATCAAAACTCCAGTCCGAGGTCAAATACATAAAAGTCAAACTTGGTCAATACTTTCAACTTAAGCTTCCATACTAGGAACTAAGTATTCCAATTCAATCCAAAACCTCTCCCAAAATCAAACCGACCATCCCCGCAAGTCACATAACCATAAATAAGCATACATGAAGCATCTAATAGGGGAACGACACTCAAATATACAAAACGACCGGCCGGATCATTATATCACCACGTGCAACCTTTTACATACCCAACCATGTCAATGTGTGTCTAATGCATACCACTTTGCTGAGCTGGAATACACATCAATTACACCCCAAAGAACTGAGTGAATGAAAAAAAAGAATTTATCTGAAGCTTTAAATGATGCCACATGTCCAACTTTTAAAAAATTCATTTTTTAAAGTCATTTCAATCTTTCAAAATCCCTAACCCTCTATCTTCCCTTCCCTTTGCCCCTCTGTAATTAAAATAAGAACTCGCACACCCTTCATCTTCTCACACCCTATTTTCAATTATTGTATATTGATATAAGATTTTAGAGTATTTGTATGTTTAGAAGAGGGAGGTATGAAGGTAGTGGTGCTGCTACCCCTCAGCCCCAGTGGAGTCCCTTTTTTTTTAATTTCTAATTATCTGTTGTCAGATGCACAAGCCAGCAAAAAAGTTTACTCTGTAATTCTTGTTTTACTCTGAGAAATAGGAAAATTACATACATTTGAAATGAAATGCTAATGAATTGAAATTTGTTTGTAGACCTGGAAGGGGTTGAAGAAGAGAAGTTTCACAGTGATAATTCCAACACAAAAGTAGCTTCTCTTTATACAATCCACATAGTAGGTTCTCCGCTTCTCTTTGCTTCCACACTGACTCACTAAGCTTGGTGAAGACGGGGATGGAGCAGGGGATTTCTTTATTTTTTTCCTTGATCGTCGATCTTTGTTTTTGTGATGATTTTTTTTAAAAATTTTCAGATGCAAGCCCCTTTTAACAATTGATATTGGACCAAAGCTCAAGGTTTTGCAGAGAGTTATTTTGGCCAAAAATAGTGTCTGGGTAGATGATGAAGATGAAGCCATCGAAGTTTAAGTTTTATTAAGTAGTTGACACTTGTCACGACTCATTGGAGAATGTCAGACACTTGCTAAGAAAAAACTAGTCAAACACAGAAGAGTTATATATTAGACATACTTTGAAAAGGTTAGGAATGTAACGTGTTGCTCATGATAGAAATATGTATCACAAGGTTTGACCTCAAAATGAGAGGGTAAACTATGTATTCTGCCTTAAAAATACAATGGGTTCAAATGCTAAAAATCTTAATTATTGAAACCATAAAACCTAAATTCTGGATTTGCTTCTGATTCCGTGCATTTCAACAACATCCAGGAAAGAACAAGCTAGATGCTAATGCATTCCTTAAGAAGTGATGCACAAGCACATCCAAAAAAAATTCAAACTTTAAAAAATAATTAAACTTTAAATATTTTTAAAACACTTACTAATGCTTAATTAGCAGTAAAAAGTGGCTATTTACTAACTTTTTCCCCAATTGACCCCTATGTCGTGCATGCTCGGTCTCTATTAAAGTCAATTCCGATCTTGAATAGTCCCAACAACTCGGGTTGGTCCAATCCAAACCTACTATAGTTGAGGGTTGAGCTAAGGGTGGCAAGTGGGTCGGTCCGGGCCCAGGACCGGTAGGACCGCTAGAGGTGGGCTTAGGCCGATCTCGTTGGCCGATTCTTGCCTAGGAACCGTTTGGCCCACCAAGGGACCGGGATCGGACCGGTCCCTTGGCGGGCCAAACGGGATCAACGGATATTTTTTTAAAAAAAATAGTTGTTTGGCTATTTTAAAAAAGAGCTGTTGGGCTTTAAAAAATAGCCGTT
This sequence comes from Nicotiana tabacum, assembly GCF_000715075.1. Taxonomy (NCBI): domain Eukaryota; kingdom Viridiplantae; phylum Streptophyta; class Magnoliopsida; order Solanales; family Solanaceae; genus Nicotiana; species Nicotiana tabacum. Next base: position 53,680,932 of record NC_134091.1, read on the forward strand.
GGCTATTTAAAAAATAACCATTTAACCCCCAACTTAGTTTAAACCCCAAACTTTTTATAATTATACTTTTTTCCTATTTTCAACTATAAATATCTCCCCCCCTCTCCATTCTTTCATTTTCTTACAAAATCAATATCAATCTATCACAATCTTTTTCTAATTTTCTTCTATACTTGCTACTATTACTTACTTTATTTCAAAAATAGTCAATAAACATTGAGGTTGTTACAATTTTGTGAAGTTGGTGAATTGAAGTCTTCAAATCTTTAACGATAATCAATTTTCAACAAGTTGTTCGTCAATTTGGTAAACTCGTTCCAACTCTTAAGTCTTAATATTATAGTTTTGTTTATTTTATTTATTTATTATTACTTGATTAATTAAGATGTATTCCTTAAGAAATATTTTTGGTAAAAATAAGAATAAGGGAAAATTCAAGACTAACGAATCTAGTGGTACTGCTGTTCCTCCTCCCCTGCCCCCCGCTCCCCGAACCAAACCCCCATACCCATTCTACACCTGCTATTCTTGATACCGATAATAGTTTCTTATAATTTACCGAGACTGAATTTTGCCATAATATTGCACCCGGTGAACATTTAGGCCATGAATTAATGAATGCTCTCTATTCTAATAATTATAATACTATTGATGAAAATGGTGATGAGAAAATTGATCTCGATGAAACTCAACCGGATGATGATACACCCACTAGTCTTGCTCCTGATGTTAACCCAACTAGTGATAACAATGCTAATCCAAATGATGATCCATCTCATAATCCCGTTACTGACCCTACTTTTTCTAGACAACCTACCAAACGGCAGGAAACATCTTCTGTTTGGCCATTTTTTACTAAACTAGTTCAACAAAATAAGGCTAAGTGTAAAACTTGTGGTATGAAGTTAGCTTTTAAATATTTTGGATCGCGGGGCGGGATGGGACGGGATCTTTAGTTAGACACATAAAAAAGCACCCTAAAGATAACGTCAGATATCAACGTCTGAAAGCTTTGGCCGAGGGAAAAAGTGTACCTAGTCCTAGTCATGCTGACCTTAGTACCGGTTCAAATCAATTTCAACTGAGAATTAACACTGTTACTGGTGATATTTTATATTATGATCCGAAAAAAATGGGAAGAATTAGCAAAAATGGTATTAATTGTTATGTGCTTATCCTATAGTTTTTCTTCTGATCTTGCGTTTATGCATTATATTAGAAATTTTTTTAATCCTACTTATAAAGGTGTTCCTCGCACTACCGTAAAGAGCGATATTTATAAATATAAGCATGAATATGAATAATATTTGCGTTATTTATTTACTCATATAAATTATCGTATTGCTATTACAACTGATATTGGTAGAAGTAACAACGACTGTGATTACCTTACTGTTACATGTCATTGGATTGATGAGGATTGGATAATGCAAAAGCGCATAATTGCTTATAGAATAATTATTTCACGTCACACAAGGCAGTTTATTGCTAGCACAGTTACGTATATTTGCAGATATTTTTGTATTAGTGATAAAATAATGTCGGTTTCAATGGATAATGCTACTAATAACACAAATGCTATAGACTTGTTTACCATTACACTAAATCCTGCATTTAGTAATATTTTTTATGTTAGATGTATTTATCATATTTACCATTTAATTGTGGGTGATGGTATGAGAATTTTAAATATTCAAATTAAAAAGATTAAAAGGGCTCTTAATTGGCTTTTTCATTCAAACCGTAGAAGTAGACTTAGAGAATATTTTAAAAGATGCGATGAATGTGGCCTAAGAGAAAGAAAGGTTCCTAAACCTTGTCCAACTAGATGGAATTACATGTATGAAAGATTGGTTGTTGCATATGAATATAGAAACCACATAAACTCAACGTTTAATGCACATGTAAGTGATGATGACGAGCACCTTACGAATGGGGATTGGGCTAATGTTAAAATGCTTGTTGATTTTTTAGAAAAATTTCATATTGCTACAAATAAATTTTCTGGAATATATTATCCTATTATTTCTAACTGTTTAGTTTATATTGCAGAACTTGCAAATTTGTTTGCTCATTTTTCAAAGGGTGGGGAAATTTATAAACTTGCTATTGATTCTATGAGAAAAAAGTTTAAAAAATATTTTTTCCCTATTCCCTCCTATTTATGGTGTTGCTGCTTTGTTAAATCCTTGTATGAAATTAGGAGGTCCTTAATTTTGGTATGAAACTGTTTATTATGGTTTAGCACTTGAAGATGATGAGTTGCCTAAACTTCTGGAAGCAATAGCCTTAATTAGAATAAATGCTCAAACTATTTATAATGTTTATCAAGTTGCATTAAATCATGCTAGACCAAATATTCCAACTCCTTCTTCTTCTGATTCTCAATCATCTAAAAGAACTGCGGGAGTAAGAGCACTTAGTGCTTGGGCGGGGTTTAGGGGTTCTTTTGGTTCTAGTAGTAATGATTTTTCACAACTAAATGAACTTGGAGTTTATTTGTCGCAACAAATTGAGGAAGTGAATCCCGACGACTCCTTTAATATTTTGCAATGGTGGAAGGACAAAGAAAAATACTTTCCGGTTCTTTCAAGGATGGCTCGAGATATTTTAATTATTCAAGCTTCAACAGTGGCATCAGAGAGTGCTTTCAGTCAAACAAGATATCAAATTGGTGATTATAGAGCGTCTATGAGGGAGCGCTTGGAAAAATAAGTACTTTTCAGAGATTGGATCCGTTCGGAAAGAAGAAATTTTGGACTTGCTGAATCACAGCCAGAGGAAGACGAAGCTTATGAAGAAATGCTAGCTGAACTTGCCGAGGATGCTGCTTCGCCCGACAATGGAAGCATCGATGACCAAGCTATTTTTCCGCCACCACCAACGGAAATTCTTCTGAACCTTGAAGGATTTATGAAGTTTGTAAGAGATAGCATGTAACTTGTATGAACAAAAATTAGTATGTATTATGTAACTTGTATTTTGGCACATCTTGATTAGTTCCTTTTTCTTCTCAATGGTGGTATTAGCACTTTGTTGTGCTCATTCCATAGGGGGAGGAAGACTAAGAAAGATATTGCCATATTTTTTATTACTATAATAAAATTACAAGGCATTGTTTTGAATATCTTTTTACAATATTTTTGTCTTTAAATTTGAATTAAAAAATTAGGTCACAATTTTATAATAAATTTACAAGACATTGCCTTAGATATTTTTTCAACATCTTTTTGTCTCTAATTTCTATTTAATTTTTTTTAAAAAAATCACAACTTAGCCGTTGAGCCCACTTAGCATGCGGGCCTGGCCCGTTTAACCCGGGACCATGAGTTTGTGGGCCCCGATCCCGGACCGATTCCTTAAAAAAAACCGTTTAGTCGGGACCGCTAAACCTATTTATTTAAGGACCGGGATCAGTCCGGGACCGCAGCCCACAAGACCGGCCCACTTGCTACCCCTGGGTTGAGCGTAGGAATTGGACAGATGGTTTCCTTGACAATCCCCGATCCGCTTGCCGATTATCACTATGACATATCCCAAAAAGGACAATGTGGGACCCACAAAATATACACTCCAAGTTCAGTTCAGCATTTTCTTCACTTCACCTTACCTTATATTTTTATCTTACCAACTTTACAGTTCATCATCTTCCCCCTAATCATTCCTTGAAGTACGAGAAATAATATATACTTTCTATATTAGAAGTACTCTTCTCCCCATCGTCACGTTCACGTACCCCACGAGCATCACTCCCAAAAGTCCACTCTTTCAATACCATGTAAAACCAGCAAAGAATCAAAATCCAGAAAAGCCAATAAAAACACAACACCCTTTGTGAAGCCAAGTTCAGTTCTTGATTTTTTTTACCAAAAAGCCAATAGAAACTCAACCCCATAACACCTTTTGTAAACCCAAGTTCAGTTCTTGAATTTGCTTGGCCAATCAAAAAAAAAATGAAGGGGTTAATCAGTAGCTTATCTTTTTCAGATCATCATCGTGTTTCACTCACAAAGACTCCAACTTTCCTCAAAATTATTGTTCTTTCTTTCCTTTCAATCTTCCTTTTCTTCATAGTCAAACGTTTTTCATTTGATATCACCACTGTTACTACTACAACCCCTTCTTCTCATGAATTTCCTATGTCTTTTACTTCAATTCCTAACCAAACAACCACCTCCACCGTCGCCGGAAAACCCCCACCTCCACCGCTCAGGCGGCCGGGGATGGCGGTGGAACGGACGGGGATCATTGATGAGAATGGTGCAATGACTAATGACTTTGTGGTGGGGGAGTTTGATGAGGAGCTCATTGACAGTGTGGTGAATGGCAAGGTTAATGGGACTGATGAGCCTTTGGAGAGTGATGAGAATAGAGGTGGTTTGAGGGGTAAAATTGGGAAATTTAAAGTTTGTGATGAGAGTATGAGGGATTATATTCCTTGTTTGGATAATGTGGAGGAAAGTTCCAGGGTGAATTTGTCAGAAAGAGGGGAAAATTTGGAAAGGCATTGCCCCACAAAAGGAAAAGGATTGGATTGTTTGGTGCCAAGGCCTAAAGATTACAAGTTAAGAATACCATGGCCAAAAAGCAGGGACGAGGTATTCAATTTATGTTTTATTCATTATTATACTTCTAGTTAATTAAGTTTCTCCATCTTTAATTAATTAATTTTGATGGTGAAATTTGACTAATTGAATTATAAAAATTCATTTTAGTAGATGATCGTTTGCAGGAAATACGTTTGGTAGATGGTTGATCTTATAGTTGAATGTACTTGTCTAGTTAGAATTAGGGAAATAGGTGCAAATGGCTTGTCTTGGACTTTTGGTGCTTGGCTAGGTTATGGTTGCTTGTACATAATAGCATGAGGCAGGTTGGGGAGTTTTAAGTTATAGGTTAGGTAGTAAACTTTTCTTTACTGTTTTATCCTGGTGAATGTACACTCTCAGCTCTCTTAGAATCTAGCTAACTCAATAACTACTTAGCATTAGGAATTTGCCAGCTGCTATTGGAGAGGTACATGTGCCTTGTTTTTTCGGTCATGACCTAATTTTGCCACTCTGCATTCTAACCATAGTGCATGTGAATTGGTTTTGCATTTGCACTAACTATTCTTGGATAAATATCATTATTGATTGTCTGTAAAATGTCATCAATAATGTACTCACCACATATGTCAGGTATCCAATTAATTAGAAACTTGCCTAATTATTTACTGTAGAAAATCGTGGTTTTTCTCTAGCCATTGTCGATCACTATTTTCTGCTTTCTTTTTTTACTTTCCTGTTAGTGGGAAAATGCCACATTGTTCCTCTATTGGTTCAATATGTGATCAGTTAATCTCTGGTGTGAGCTGTGATGCTTATTTTGCTGCTTCGTCATTGAATTTTTCACTATTGTCTTCTTCACATTTTGGAACTACGTCTGGATGTATGTATGAGCATATCTAAGTTTTATAAATGATGGAGAAAACCGTATTAAAAAGTTCTAATTTCTTATCCGCCATTAATGTTGATGTTAAAATGAAAAAAAGAGTGTTCCTTTTCCCTTCGTTCAAAGATTCAAGGCATTACTCTTAAAGCTTTAACTTTAAGCAGGTCTGGCTTTCCAATGTGCCCCATACACCCTTTAAAGACAAAGCAAACAATAAGTGGGTAAAAAAGAAGGGAGACACATGCATATTTCCAGGAGATGGGACACAATTTGTCCACGGTGCAAATCAATATTTGGATCAGATTTCCAAGGTACTCTGCCTTTTCCACTTCCTGCTTGGTTTATGTCTTATCAATATGACTGAACTATGCTACTATGTTCCTCCAACCATAGATGGTTCCAGAAATTGCTTTTGGCCAACGAACAAGAGTTGCCATGGATATCGGTGGTGGTGTAGCGAGTTTTGGTGCATATCTAATGGACCGCAATGTCAGCACATTGTCCATTGCAACAAAAGATATGCATAAGCATAAGATTCAATTTGCATTGGAACGTGGAGTGCCTGCTATGTTAACAGCATTTGCTACACACCGTCTATTGTACCCTAGCCAAGCATTTGACTTGATACATTGTTCCAGATGTAGCATTAATTGGACCCGTGATGGTACATCTTGTTTTCTTTACTATTTTTTTTCACTATTGATTGCTATTCATCCTCAAGTTTTTGTCCAAGAAATTGTTCAGAATTCTGTTATTTTCTAGACAGAGCTGAAATGTTTTGTTATGGTACAAATTATCTGGTGTAAAGTTAGGTTTCAATCTCGCGACATGTCTTAAACTATTCTTTTCAACTAAAACCAATCTCATCCCCACTCTGTAAAAAAAAAAAATACCGGCTAGACGTGGGAAAGCAACACAATATGGGAAATATAAAGAAACTTATCGAAAATATGAGAAATAGAAACAAACCATCTTTTGAACGTTTACATGTATTCTTCTTTAAGTAAATTGTATTTGCATTGCAATACAAGCATTGCGTCTTCTTTCCTTCTCTTTTCCACATGATATATATGGTTTAAAGGGTAAATCTTATTGCCAACCTAATCTCTCAATTCTCATTTATTGGTCTTTAATTTTGCCGGTGAAGATGGAATTCTGCTCCTAGAGGTAAACAGGATGCTTAGGGCAGGAGGATACTTTATTCGGAAAGCGGAACCTGTTTACAGACATGAAGAAAACTTGTTTGCACCGTTGAAAGGTAACAGCTTTATCCAATATCTAGCAATATGGCACCATCAAATAGAGGTTGATACGAGTTAGAAATGTAGACATGAATCTTCAGGATTTGTTTCTGTTAGTGAATTGTGTAAAGCGTCCATCTTTAGCTTTCTCTTTATGTAGCATAAGGAGAGTCAGAGATGTTAATGAGTTAGGAATCTTATTGTAAATTGAATGCCATGTCCATCAATTTTGTCACTTTCCCTTTCAGCTAAATCGTTACTGTGAGCTCTTCTAACTGTGGTAAAACGACATGCTGCTTTATGCTTTATATTCCTTACTGTTATGCAGAAATGCAGGATCTTGCTCGACGCCTATGTTGGGAACTACTAAAGAATGAGGGTGACATTTCCATTTGGAGGAAGCCGCTGAATAATAGCTGCTATCTCAGTCGTGGTCCAGCAGTTCAACCTTCTCTATGTGATGCTGGTGACGATCCAGATAACGTCTGGTATTTCGTACTCTATTCTGCCAATTTCATAATGTAGCATGCTGTAATGCCATCAATTCTTGATGCATGTCGTGCAATTTCCTTGGACTCTTGTTGAGTCATGTACTCATATCTACTAGTCCTGTTCACTGTTTTCTTTTTATGATGAATTTATCAGTTTTTTTTCCTTCCAAAAGTTCATTGGTTGAGGGGGTAATTAACAATAGGGATCTTAACGCAGTCGAATAAAGTAGTGACAAAGTTGTGAGTGAACTCCTAATTATGTGCCGCTGATACTCACTTTACTGGTTCTTTTTGGCAGGAACGTAAACCTAAAGACATGCATTACTCAGTTACCTGAGAATGGCTATGGAGCTAATGTGACTACTTGGCCCACACGCCTTCACTCTCCACCGGACAGGCTGTTTAGTATAAAAATGGACGCTGAATTATCTAGGAGGGAAATTTATAAAGCAGAGTCAAAATTTTGGCATGAAATCATAAGTGGATATGTTGGTGCTTTCCATTGGAAAGAATTAAACCTACGAAACGTGATGGACATGAGATCTTTATATGGGGGGTATGTTCCATTTAAAAAAGTCGGGTCTGTTCATTCCATTTTATATGCTTCTGCCAACATCTAAGCTTTTACTGTTTGAATGAAAAATGTTTAAGCTGCACTATTCCTAACTTGAGATTCTTTGGTAGGTTTGCAGCTGCTTTGCATGATTTGAACATCGATTGCTGGGTTTTGAATGTTGTCCCTGTTAGTGGTTCTAATACATTGCCTGTTCTATATGACCGAGGTCTCATTGGAGTCATGCATGACTGGTAATGTACACTCCGCTTTCTTTGGATGGTTTTTGCATCAAAATGTTTGAGAGTCTTTTTCGAAGTCAAATAATCCGAGTTATTGACCGATGATTCTAAACTAACATAAATACATAATTTACATGAACATCCACAAAACAATACCTCCTTTTTTTGTTAGTATTAAACATGTGATAACCGGTGCCCGTGAATTTGAAAATCTTAAATTGCACTATAACTGATGTACACCAAAATAAATTTGAGTGGTTGAAAATGACCTCTTACCAACCAATGGACATGAAAAGCTTAAGCAGTTTGTATTGGTTTGAACTTCAGGTGTGAGCCATTTGATACTTATCCAAGAACATATGATTTACTCCATGCAGCTGCTCTTTTCTCAGTAGAAAGAAATAGGTATGTGGTTGGTAAAAACAGTAGTTGATTTTATGTGAGGGTGATAATTATATGTTGTTACATCTTATTCCTGCATTCATGCAGATGTAACGTGACGACCATCATGATAGAAATGGACAGAATTGTTCGACCTGGGGGACGAGTTTATATTCGTGACACCACACCTGTTATCGAAGAGCTTGAAGAAATTGCACATGCATTAGGATGGGTGCCATTTAAGTTTGATGGCAGCGAGGGTCCTCATTCTAACTGGAAGCTTTTGATCGGTGAAAAGCGTCTATGATATGATTTCACTCCCCCAGAATTTGGGGGCAAAAGATGGTATACAGTAGGGCAAAAGATGGTATACAGTAGGGCAAAAGATGGTATACAGTAGGGCAAAAGATGGTGTAATACAAAATTGAAAAAGCCTCATATAGATTATACTCGATAAACTAATTTAAAATTTGTAAGATTTTCATGGGAACAAATCATTGACACCCCTAGTTCTATTTGTTCTTTTTCCCTTTCCCTTTTTCTTATTTATTGTTATTACTTGAGCAATTTTTTTTTAAAAGTTTAATTTGTTTTAATGTTTTGTTATGAGTTACTATTTTGTTACTTGAGTTCAAGAAAACTAAAGAGAAAAGTAAAACACCATATTTACACAGTATTATGTTTATTGTCTGTTACTCATGAACTTGTGGGATTCTTGATTTCTTTCCCTTGAACACTTAATCAATGCCTTGTTCCAATTTAACACTTACATCATCCATGAAGTTTGTCTTCCTTTTCTCTTCTTATTTTTCCTTTTTTCTTCTGCTCTTTCATTTTCTTTTCTCGTTTTCCTTCTCTTCATGTGTTTTGATCCTATTAGCTGTGAAGCAGATTATGGTAGTGATCGTGGTATGTTCTCGTTTTTATACCTTGCATATTTAAAATAGAACGAAGAAGAACTAAAAAATGATTGAGACTATAACAGCTTGTTTAATTTGGATGGTTGTTACCCATTGTATCATACTATATTGTTATTCTAGAACAATATTTGTTTTGATTATTAAAACTGGTTGTATTGTATTGTTAAATCCATTGTACCACAATAATGAAAAGTTCCATTTTTTGGAACAACCGATTTGATGTGGTGGGGTTGTTTCCTATTTTTCTTTTTAATTATGCTCTAACTTATTACTCCATAATTCTATTTTATCCTTTACCTTTTTTTTTAATATTTATTTTAACTCCAAATTTTTAACCTATAACCTACTTTGTCTTCGTCCCTTTTTTTCCAGAACTTCTGCCGCTTCCAACTCCAACGTCAAAAGTGTTTTGACTTCTTTTGTTTAGTTTTTTTTCTCTAATTTGATTTTAACTCCAATTCTAATTAACTTTGTTCCTTTATTCTGCCAATTCTCGTTCCTTTCTTTATCATAGTTCTTATCTTTAATTTTTTGTTTTATTATTATTATGATCTAGTTAGGAATGGAGTGTACTTATTTTTTTTGTTAATATTATTAACTTGTTCCACTAATTTTGTTAGAATTTGCATGAATTTAATTGCTTAATCCATTTATAAGACATATTTGGTGATAAATTAGTGGAAAGAGATTTTTTAAAATTATTTTTATACGTAATTCTTGATAAATTTAATATTTAAACAATTGAGGGTATTTTAGTAAACTTATCAGTTACAGTACGATACAATCAAACAAAACAGCAAAATATTATTTAACAACAACAAACAATACAATCTATCCAAACGTTATATTCATAAAATGATACAATACAATACATTATAAAACGATGGGTAACAATGATCCAAACAGAGTGTAATGACGACACCTTTCTTTTTGGCAATAACTACAAATAGGACGGAAATTTTGAAAAGCAAATGGCTGGCCAAAAGAAATATGCAGCTGATACTACCTAGTAGTATTTGATAAATAAGTAGTGCCATAACATTTCTGTGTGTCTGTTAAACACGTTTGTATACGGTCGAAATAGATTTCAGCCTTGGCATGTCCGATATGGTTCGAAGGGTGGTGTATCGAAGTAAGATCCCGAAGGGGGCACAAACTAACCTCGAACCCGGGGAGGCCGGTCCGTGTCGCGATCGATATCATAATCAAACTCGAACAAGAATTGAACCATGACGCGGGTAGATCTATCGTGCTAATAATCCAAAAACCAACCTACATTGACCTGGAATCAATTCGAGGGCTCGAATCAGGATCGGGCTCGAACCAAGATCACAAGTTCGAGCCGAAATCAAGCTCGAACCAAAATCGAGGATTCTAAGCAAGATCGAGCTCGCAGACAAAAGCCGTTGCAATCTCACTAGAAGGAATCTTGACAGAAATTATGAAAAAGCTGATTTATCATGCGTCTCCCATTGAATGTTTATTTTATTATGCTTGGAGTCGAATCCCTCCACTATAAAAGGGCTTGGTTATCATTTCTGTAGGATATATATTTTTCTCTGAGATTTACATTAGAATGAAAGTATTATGTTCTTCTACAAGAAAGAGTGGCTATCCAAGTTTCTTAGATTGATTATATTTTTTAAATCCTAAGGTTCACTGTTCTTGATTGCCTTGTCTAGATTACATTCTCTCCAATCTATATTCATATTTTATTTATCCTTGCATTTTGTATTAAGTTGCACCACATATCTTCGGAACTGCGTATAAATTCAACTCTATCCATTTTTCGGGTAAACAGTTTGACGCCCACCGTGAGGCTGAGGATAACAGTGGTCACTTGATACAAATCTAAAAAAAATACGCCATTGTGCCTCGCACTTATTTCCGAAAACACCTTCAATTCAGGGTCAGCCACGAATAGCCTCGAATGGCTTCACCGACCGATTACGAAGCCGGCCTTCAAGATGAAATCAACAACTTGGCATCACCCGAGGCTCGAATCGAAGTACTCGAGATTCGAGCCGAAGTACCACTAGATGTCAATTCACAAATTGCTTTGGAAGCAAACCAGCGTTCCGAACCGGAAAGAAGCATTCAGGGCGATGCCCGATCCGTAGCCCAAGACACCCAAAACCCAGGGGAGATCAGGGACAGCTTACGCATGATCTTCGAGATGTTGCAAGCCTAGAAAGTAGCGATAGCTCAGCTACAGATCCAAACTCGCGCACAAAGCAGGCCGATTTCCAATCCACTTCGAGAAGTCACCCCCAGAACAGAGCATGCCATAGTGAAATCTAACGAGCAAGAATCGGAGACTACTCCCGAAATTACTAAATTGCTCGAGGAACTCACAAAACGAGTCGAAGCCAACGACAAGAGGGTGGAAACGTACAATGCCAGGGTCGACCAAATCCCAGGGGCTCCACCAATGATAAAAGGGCTTGATTCAAAACAATTCATACAAAAGCCTTTTCCGTCGAGTGCGGCACCAAAGCCAATCCCCAAAAAATTCCGTATGCACGAAATTTCCAAATATAACGGTACGAACGATCCTAACGAACATGTCACCTCTTACACATGTGCCATAAAAGGCAATGATTTGGAAGATGATGAGATCGAATCCGTGTTGTTGAAAACGTTCGGGGAGACCCTCTCGAAAGGAGCTATGATCTGGTACCACAATTTACCGCCGAATTCCATCGATTCTTTTGCCATGTTAGCAGATTCATTCGTAAAAGCACATGCTGGTGCCATAAAGGTTGCAACGAGAAAATCAAACCTCTTCAAAGTAAAGCAAAGGCAGGGAGAAACGCTGAGGGAATTCGTATCCCGATTTCAAATGGAACGCATGGAATTACCCCCGGTCACAGACGACTGGGCCGTACAAGCTTTCACCCAAGGGTTGAACGAGCTAAGTTCGACAGCATCACATCAGCTAAAACAAAATTTGATCGAGTATCCAGCGGTAACTTGGACAGATGTGCACAACCGATATCAATCAAAATTAGGGTCAAGGATGATCAGTCGGGGGCCCCGTACGGACATGTTCATCAGAACAAGACAGTTATTAATCAAAAGCAGATCGACAGAGAACAAAGGTCGAACAGAGACCGATATCGACCATACATCGCAGATCGGGTGAACAACAGTTCAGCACGCAACACAGTTCAAAACAATCAAAGAATTGATCGAGGACAAAATTCTCGGGGGCTTATGAGTAAGAGCGGCTTCGATAAATATGCCGAGCCTATAGAAGCACCTCGATTATCAGAATATAACTTCAGCGTTGGTGCATCCGCTCTCGTGTTGGCCATCGGACGCATCGAAGACACTAAATGGCCTCGACCAATGCAAACCGATCCTGCCCGAAGAAATCCCAATCAAACGTGCGAATATCATGGTACCCATGGCCACAGAACGGAAGATTGCAAGCAACTAAGAGAGGAAATAGCTCGCTTATTTAACAAAGGGCACCTTCGGGAGTTTCTGAGGGAAAAGCGATTGTGAGGGAAAAGCGATCTCGGACTCAAGATTACGCACCCATGGGGACTCTGTCCTTTGGTGATGAAGATGCAGAAGGGGTCATCCAACCTCACAACGACGCACTGGTAATATCTGTACTCGTAAATAAAACTAAAATTAAGCATGTGTTAATCGATCCAGGTAGCTCGGCCAACATCATCCGATTGAACGTAGTGGAGCAGCTCGGCCTGCAGGATCAGATCGTACCTGCAACTCTGGTCCTAAACGGGTTCAATATGGCATGCGAAACAACCAAAGGTGAGATAGTCCTACCAATAAACGTGGCCGGAACCATCCAGGAAACAAAGTTTCACGTGATCGAAGGCGATATGAGATATAACGCCCTTTTCGGAAGGCCATGGATCCACAACATGAGAGCTGTGCCTTCGACCCTACACCAGGCCCTAAAATTCCTGACGTCGGGAGGTGTCAAAATGATGTACAGAGAACAACCAGCCGCGAAAGAAATATTCATCATCGACGAAGCTAAACCAGTGTCCTCACTTTCGCCGATAAAAGGATCGGGTCCGGAAGGAGAACGGGACATCAAATAGCAATCACAGACATCGGCTTCAACACAGCCTGACAACCAGAAAATCGAAGAGGATGGAGACCAAAGGGTCCCTCGATCTTTCGTGATTCCCGATGACTCTGACGCCACAAAATCGACGATCGAGGAGCTAGATCAAGTCATATTAATCGAGCGCCGGCCCGAGCGAAAGGTATACTTAGGAATGGGGTTGAGCCCTGAACTCAGGAAGAAACTCGTTCAATTTCTTATCAATAACATTGATTGTTTTTCCTGGTCCCATTTAGATATAACAGGGATCCCGCCGGACATAACGATGCATCAGCTAAGTTTGGACCCCAGGTTCAGACCGGTGAAGCAAAAAAAAAAGACCCCAGTCCGATAGAAAGAACGCATTCATAAAGGACGAGGTAAACAAACTTCTCAAAGTAGGGTCCATTCGGGAGGTGAAATATCCCGAATGGTTAGCCAACGTAGTTGTAGTCCCTAAAAAAGGGGACAAACTTAGAATGTGCGTGGACTATAAGGATTTGAACAAAGCATGCCTTAAAGATTCCTTTCCGTTGCCCAATATCGATCGCATGATCTATTCCACGGCCGGCCACGAGATCCTCACTTTTCTCGATGCCTATTCCGGGTATAATCAAATACAGATGAACCCGGAGGACCAGGAAAAAACCTCATTTGTCACAAAATATGGAACGTATTGTTATAATGTGATGCCCTTCGCGCTAAAAAACGCAGGGGCCACTTACCAACTCCTAGTGAATAAAATGTTCGAAGAACAAATAGGAAAATCAATGGAAGTTTATATTGATGACATGTTAGTCAAGTCCCTGCGCGCAGAGGACTATTTAATTCATTTGCAGGAAACGTTCGAGATTTTGAGAAAATACAAAATGAAGCTCAACCCCAAAAAATATGCCTTCGGGGTCGGTTCGGGCAAGTTTCTCGGCTTCATGGTATCACATCGGGGAATAGAGATTAACCCCGATAAAATCAAGGCCGTTGAAGACATCGTGAAGGCCGTACAAAGGCTAACGGGTCGGATCGCCGCCTTAAGCCGGTTCATCTCAAGATCATCTGATCAAAGTCATAAATTTTTCTCTCTACTCAAAAAGAAGAACAATTTTTCTTGGACCCCGGAGTGCCAACAAGCATTAGAAGAACTAAGGCGATATCTATCAAGCGCACCACTGCTTCACACTCCAAAAACAGACGAGAAACTTTGTTTGTACTTGGCAGTATCAGAAGTCGCCGTAAGCGGTGTCCTAGTTCGAGAGGAGCAAGGTACGCAATTCCCCGTCTATTAAATGAGTCGAACCTTAGGAGAGGCGGAAACTAGATATTCGCTCCTAGAAAGGTTGGCGCTTGCACTGATAAGCGCCTCGAGGAAGTTAAGGCCATACTTTCAATGTCATCCCATATGTGTATTGTCCACCTACCCGCTTCGTAATATTTTGCACAAAACCCGAGTTATCAGGCCGACTGGCCAAATGGGCCGTCGAACTCAGTGGGTACAATATCGAATATCAACCCCGCACGCCCATCAAGTCTCAAGTTTTAGCAGACTTCGTGGCCGATTTCACACCAGCCCTCGTACCCGAAGTCGAAAAAGAACTGTTGAAATCAGGTACATCATCGGGGGTATGGATCCTTTTTACGAACGGGGTTTCGAACGTAAAGGGGTCCGGGCTGGGCATAGTTTTGAAACCACCCACGGGTGGCATTATTAAGCAATCTATTAAAACTATCAGGTTGACTAACAACGAGTCCGAGTATGAAGCCATGATTGCAGGTCTCGAGCTAGCTATAAACTTGGGAGCAGAAGTCATTGAAGCCAACTGCGACTCCTTGCTGGTGGTGAGTCTAGTAAACAAAACCTTCGAAGTTCGAGAAGGTAGAATGCAAAGGTATTTAGATAAACTGCTTATCACTTTGCGACATTTTAAACAATGGACTTTACGGCATGTACCACGGGAACAGAATAATGAGGCCGACGCACTGGCGAATTTGGGATCGTCGGTCGAGGTAGATGATACGGGCTCAAGGAATGTTGTTCAACTTTCGATATCGGTAATCGAAGAAGGTCATGCCGAAATAAATTCTACAAGCTTAACCTGGGATTGGAGATACAAGTATATTGAATATTTGAAAAGCGGAAAACTCCCATTTGACCGTAAAGATTCCAGAACCCTACGGACCAAAGCTGCTCGATTCACTCTGGCTTCAGACGGAATACTGTACCGAAGAACGTTCGATGGGCCATTGGCGGTATGCTTAGGTTCGGGGGATGTCGGTTATGTCCTACGGGAAGTGCATGAGGGTACTTGCGGGAATCACTCTGGAGCCGACACATTAGTCCAAAAAATAATCAGAGCAGGGTATTATTGGATTGATATGGGCAAAGATACGAAAGAATTTGTTCGTAAATGTGACAAATGTCAAAGGTTCGCACTAATGATTCACCATCCCGGAGAATAACTCCACTCGGTCCTATCCCCGTGGCCATTCATGAAATGGGGAATGGACATCGTCGGCCCTCTGCCATCGACCCCAGGTAAAACCAAATTCATTTTGTTTATGACTGACTATTTTTCTAAATGGGTTGAAGCGCAGGTGTTCGAGAAAATAAGAGAGAAAGAAGTTTTAGACTTTATTTGGGATCATATCATATACCGGTTCGGGATACCCGCTGAAATAGTATGTCACAATGAAAAACAATTTGTTGGCGGCAAAGTAACAAGATTCCTCGAAGACCACAAGATAAGAAGGATATTGTCGACGCCATACCACCCCCAGTGGGAATGGGCATGCCGAGTCAACAAATAAAACTGTCATTCAAAACTTAAAGAAGAGGTTGAACGACGCTAAAGGGAGATGGAGAGAAATCCTGCCTGAAGTCTTTTGGGCATATCGGACAACGTCAAAATCCAGTACGGGGGCGACCCCGTTCTCCTTAGTATATGGATCCGAAGCATTGATACCAGTCAAAGTTGGTGAACCCAGTGCCAGATTTTGATTCGCGATGGAAGAATCAAATAACGAGGCTATGAATACAAGCCTCGAATTATCGGACGAAAGGCGAGAGGCTGCCCTCGTCCGAATGGCTGCCCAAAAGCAGTGAATCAAAAGATATTATAATCGAAGAACCAAGCTCCGCCATTTCAAGCCTGAGGACTTAGTGTTGAGAAAAATTACCATCAGTACCCGAAATCCGAATGAAGGGAAGCTAGGACCAAATTGGGAAGGACCATATCAGGTACTCGAGGACATCGAAAAGGGGTCGTACAGGATCAGCGTTATAAACGGCAAACAGTTATCAAGCAGTTGGAACGTATCACATCTAAAGCGGTACTACTGTTAAGGTACAACCTTTCCATATTCGTTTATATCTCGAAACTGACCCCTGCAGAAGTCCGAACAAGGGACGGATCTCTCGCTAGAAAGCACGCGTTGCACTCTTTTTCCCTTAAACCGGTTTTATCCCAAATGATTTTTTTGGCAAGGTTTTTAATGAGGCAACCATTGGTCGTGCAACATTTATAACAATATCCGAGTTCCCGCAAGAGAATTATTTTACAGCAACAAGGTCCCAATAGGAAAACTGTAAAGAGCCAAATGGTCAAAGCGAACCATGCTCATATAGATTGGCCCGAACCCAGGCGTGTAATAGCGTGCGAAGAATTAAGATGCAATTCGACCATTAAGCCTACGGGCTACATTAATTCGAGTTCGAATCATTCACTTGACCAAGCCTACGGGCTATTTTTTATTTCGATTTCGAGCAAACACTCACTCGATCATTAAGCTTACGGGTTATATTAATTCGAGTTTGAATCATTCACTAAACCAAGCCTACGGGCTATTTTTTATTTCGAGTTCGAGCAAACACTCACTCGATCATTAAGCCTACGGACTACATTAATTCGAGTTCGAATCGTTCACTCGACCAAGCCTACGGGCTATTTTTTTTTATTTCGAGTTCAAGCAAACACTCACTCGACCATTAAGCCTACGGGCTATATTAATTCGAGTTCGAATCATTCACTCGACCAAGCCTACGGGCTATTTTTTATTTCGAGTTCGAGCAAACGTTCGCTCGACCATTAAAGCCTACGGGCTACATTAATTCGAGTTCGAATCAAACATTCGACTAAGCCTACAGGCTACATTAATTCGAGTTTGAATCATTCACTCGACTAAGCCTACGGGATACATTTTCGAGTCCGAGCAAACACTCGCTCGACCATCACGCCCACGGGCTATATTTCTTCAAGATTAAATCATTGACGACTAATAAGCCTAAAGGGCTACATTGCCCCAAGTTTGAGTAAACGCTCGCTCGGTTGCAGAGACTACGAGGTCCAAATTTGATTAAGTGGTTTAAAACATTGTGGAAACATTCATAAGGCGAATAAAGTCCTCGCAAAATAGGAAACAAAAACAGAAGCAAGTCGGCGAAAGGGGAGATATGCCTATACAAAAATTTATCTGCATGGGTGATTACAACATAAAAACTAAAAACTAAATTTCTCAACCGGGAGCGGTCTATTCTCTATCAGTTTCCCCCCATTTTCGGATCAGCTCTTGCTCTTATCGTCGTCGTCATCACCATCAGAAACCAGAGTTTCAGCATCAGCTTCGAGTTCTTTTGCCCTTTTTATCTCTTCCGCGAGATCGAAGCCGCGAGCATGAATCTCCTCGAGAGTTTCCCTTATGGATCGGTACGTAGCAAGTTCGACGACCCAATGCGCTCGACCATCAGCGAATTCGGCTGCCTCTCTTGCTTGGACTTGGGCAGCTTTAGCATCGGCCCGATAGACGGCCACGAGCGCATCCGCATAGGCCTTTGCCTTTTCAGCATCGGATCCGGCCTTGGCGAGTACAGAGGCCAACCGAGCCTCAAACTCCTCAATTCTTCTTGCTTGAACCATGCCTTTTTCCTTCATTTTTTTGTAGTTGGGTTTCAGACGACGATAACTGGGCTCGAGCAGTCTCTTTTTCTGCAGCAAAGCGGTCCATACCTTCTTTCCACCGCAAGGATTCCATCCTTATCACGTCGACCTCCTCACGAAGCTTCCCTATCATCTCGATTTTTTGCTGCAGCTGTGAGACCGAAATGTTAGCTATCGTTCCAGTATCGAACCCATAGGTTTTCAAAAGCATCATTACCTACTCAGACAAATCATTCTGATCTCGATAAACCTTGTTCATCTCAGCTCGGAGGTCTTTTATTTCCTCCTCTCTCTGCCCTAAGAAAAGTCTAAGGGAGTTCCTCTCGTCAGTAGCGCGGTTTAGGTCAGCCGCGTATCGATGCAACTCATTCTGGGAACGAGAACATTATTCTCGATGGACTGCCACAGCCTACAAAGAAACAAGAAGCGAAGTTAACAAAAAATAAACATAAAGGCAGTACCAACAAAAAGATTTTTAAAGGCTCACCTGATTCAAAGCCTGCCGCAAACCATGAAAAAGATCCGATTCATCACCGGCACCGGCGACGTCCTTGATACCGGTAAACAGGTCACGAAACGGATCTTCTTCATCGTGAGGCCTGTCTAGATCGAGGGCTCCCAGAGCTTGAGCTTCCCGAATCACCCCTGCGGAAAAAGCGGGAAAGGTAGGTGAATCCTCGATCTCTGCTGCCCCGAGTGATTCGCTTGGAGCGTTCCCTTCGGCTCGGAGTGGTTCGAGGGGCTCTTCGATTGTAACCCCTGCCGGTTGACTCCGATGAGATGTGTCTTCGACATCCGATAGTTCAGGGACTCTACCTGAATCTCTCTCCGGTATATCTTTAGTTTGAGGTGGAGCCCCATAGAGCATCATCGATCCAGCCGGCGATGAAGCATCGGTGGATCTCTTCGTTCGGACCGCCAGCGTGGACTCATTGTCCTCTTCTTCTTCTTCATCTTCATCCCTTAGACGCAAAACGAATTCTACGGTCAAAGGAATGACATTCTTGTTCGGCTTACGAGCTGTCCTCTTCTTCAGTTTTGGATATTCGGGCAACGAGGCTCTCTTCCTTTTATTTTCCTTCACCGGCTTTGGGACAGAGGTCGAAACATCCTCCTCATTGGACAGAGGCCTCAAGACCGCATCTTTACCCAAACCTGCATATGGGAAACCTTATAAATAATATTTTGAGAAACGCATCGTTCGGATCGTCAGAGTTCGAGAAATGAGCTTACCGTGATTTTTGGCCTCCCACCGACCCCTTGACAAATCACGCCATGAGCGCTAGGCATATGTGGAGGTCGAAACAAAAGCCCGTACCCAATTCTTGAGATCGGGAACCACTCCGGACATCCAGGGAACCGCTACATCACAAAAAGAGGAGTGTCGATAAGAGAATAAATAAAAGAACAAAATAGAAGCAACACCAAGATCACACTTACGTTTCATATTCCACTCCTCGGGAAAGGGAATCTTTTCAGTTGGGATTATGTCCGAAGTCCTTATTCGAATGAACCTGCTCATCCAACCCCGGTCCATGTCCTCGTCAATACTCGAGAACAGAGCCTTGGTAGCCCAACGCTGGAGTTTTATTAACCCTCCCCGAAAAAGTCGGGGACGGTATAGCCGGATAAGATGATCGAGGGTGAACGACATCCCCTCGATTTTGCTCACGAAATATTCCACAAAGAGAAGAGACGGTTGGCCAGGATTGCTGGCATCCAGAAATCTCCTAACTACCAATTTAGTCATTTCCTCCTAAACTTGAAAAACACTCTAATCGAGGAATTAGACTCAATCCTTAAAAATGAAGAGGATTTCTGGAAATTGAAAGCTAGGATAAGTTGACTCTCTAATGGGGATGCCAACACTAGATTCTTCCACACCTTTACTCTAAATAGAAAAAGGAGAAATAAAATCCTCTCCCTCAAAGATGAGGCTGGGAACTGGCAGCATGATCCTCATGAAATCAAAGACTCCATTGCCAGTTTTTTCAAAGATCTCTACACTTTTTCACACACTCAATCCCTCGATCCCCACTACCACTCCTGGCCCTCAAAATCCATCACTATCCACTCTGCAAAAAGCCAATATGGCTCTCCCCCTCAGAGATAGTGAAATCAAAAGAGCTATATTCTCATTCAAGCTCTTCAAAGCCCCGGGACCGGATGGATTACATCCATTCTTTTACCAAAAGTACTGGGACATTGTGGGAAAGGATCTCATTCAATTCTGCAAAGAATGCTTCTCATCTGAAACAATGCATCCCAGTATGAATGAGACCCTCATGTACTTAATTCCAAAATGCCCTCAGGCCTTATGCTAAAAAACTTCAGGCCCATAGGTCTATGCAACATTGTCTACAAAACTATGACTAAAATCCTAGTTAACAGAATCAAACCATACTTGGCCCACATTATTGGTCCCAGTCAGGCAAGCTTCTTCTCCAACAAGAGAGCCTCTGACAATGTTATCATTGTCTAGGAATACATCACCCACTTTAGGAAAATGAGAGGCAAAATACCTCACATGATCCTAAAGATTGACTTGGAGAAGGCCTTTGACAAAATTGAATGGTCCTTTATTAGGGACACTCTCCATGCCTTCAACTTTGTAGACAAATCATTCTGATCTCGATAAGCCTTGGCCATCTCAGCTCGGAGGTCTTTTATTTCCTCCTCTCTCTGCCCTAAGAAAAGTCTAAGGGAGTTCCTCTCGTCAGTAGCGCGGTTTAGGTCGGCCGCGTATCGATGCAACTCATTCTGGGAACGAGAACATTATTCTCGATGGACTGCCGCAGTCTACAAAGAAACAAGAAGCAAAGTTAACGAAAAACGAACATAAAGGCAGTACCAACAAAAAGATTTTTAAAGGCTCACCTGATTCAAAGCCTGCCGCAAACCGTGAAAAAGATCCGATTCATCACCGGCACCGGTGACGTCCTCGATACTGGTAAACATGTCACGAAATGGATCTTCTTCATCTTGAGGCCTGTCTAAATCGAGGGCTCCCAGACCTTGAGCTTCCTGAATCACCCCTGCGGAAAAAGCGGGAAAGGTAGGTGAATCCTCGATCGCTGCTGCCCTGAGTGATTCGCTTGGAGCGTTCCCCTCGGCTCGGAGGGGTTCGAGGGGCTCTTCGATTGTAACCCCTGCCGGTTGACTCTGATGAGAGGCATCTTCGACATCCGATAGTTCGGGGACTCTACCTGAATCTCTCTTCGGTATTTCTTCAGTTCGAGGCGGAGCCCCATAGAGCATCATCGATCCAGCCGGTGATGAAGCATCGGTGGATCTCTTCGTTCGGACCGCCAGCATGGACTCATTGTCCTCTTCTTCTTCTTCTTCATCTTCATCCCTTAGATGCAAAACGGATTCTACGGTCAAAGGAATGATATTCTTGTTCGGCTTACGAGCCGTCCTCTTCTTCGGTTTTGGATATTCGGGCAACGAGGCTCTCTTCCTTTTATTTTCCTTCACTGGCTTTGGGACAGAGGTCGAAACATCCTCCTCATTGGACAGAGGCCTCAAGACCACGTCTTTACCCAAACCTGCATATGGGAAACCTTATAAAAAATATTTTGAGAAACGCCTCGTTCGGATCGTCAAAGTCCGAGAAATGAGCTTACCGTGATTTTTGGCCTCCCACCGACCCCTTGACAAATCACACCATGAGCGCTCGGCATATGTGGAGGTCGAAACAAGAGCCCGTACCTAATTCTTGAGATCGGGAACCGCTCCGGGCATCCAGGGAACCGCTACATCACAAAAATAGGAGTGTCGATAAGAGAATAAATGAAAGAAGAAAATAGAAGCAACACCAAGATCACACTTACGTTTCATATTCCACTCCTCGGGAAAGGGCATCTTTTCAGTTGGGATCATGTCCGAAGTCCTTATTCGAACGAACCTACTCATCCAACCCCGGTCCATGTCCTCGTCAATACTCGAGAATAGAGCCTTGGTAGCCCGACGCTGGAGTTTTATTAACCCTCCCCGAAAAAGTCGGGGATGGTATAGCCGGATAAGATGATCGAGGGTGAACGACATCCCCTCGATTTTGCTCACAAAATATCGGATCAGGATAACGATCCGCTACAAAGAAGGATGGACCTGGCCTAAGGTTACCTGATATTGTCGACAGAAGTCAATAATGACGGGATCGAGGGGACCCAAAGTGAAAGGGTAAGTATATACGTTCAAAAACCCTTTCACGTAAGAAGTGATATCTTCGACAGGGGTAGGTATTATTACTTCTTTTTCACCCCAATTGCAATCCTTCTTTAACAGATCGAGGTGCTTCTCGGTTATCGAACACATGTACCTCGATACCGGCTCACACAGGCCAAGGACCGATGAACCTTTATCAACCTTAAAATTTGAAGTAAGAACGCACGCCCCGGGGACACACTCCTCAGGCCGTGGTTTTGCCGGTGTCTCATCGGCGACACACTGTGAAGATGAAGCCTTCTCTTTCTGAGGAATGGTTTGCGATGTTTTCGCCATTTTTGAATTCAAAAGTAAGGAGTAGAAGAAAGTGATAAAGATTTGGTAGAATTGAAAGGGGTTCTTTCGGAAAGAAATCACAGCTTTTTTGGTAAGTTGGAGAGTATAAAGAAGAATTTGGGAAATTTTAGAATATAGAAGATGTAAAAATGGTAAAAGATAAAGGTAAGGGTTATTTATAGGTTCAAACGATGGCGGTTCAGTATCAGCAGTGGCCGACCACCGCCTGACATGCATTAAATGCCTTGAAAGACTAAACCGACGGGACAACTACCATATGCATCATGGTCGAACCCGATGGAAACGACAAGATATAATCCGATCGAGCAGTTGAAAATCATATCGTTTCTCACCATATTCTTTCTGAGAAACGAGGGGACTATCTGTATACGGTCGAAATAGATTTCAGCCTTGGCATGTCCGATATGGTTTGAAGGGTGGTGTATCGAAGTAAGATCCCGAAGGGGGCACGAACTAACCTCGAACCCGGGGAGGCCGATCCGTATCGAGATCGATATCATAATCAAACTCGAACAAGAATCGAACTATGACGCGGGTAGATCTATCGTGCTGATAATCCAAAAACCAACCTACATTGACCTGGAATCAATTCGAGGGCTCGAACCAGGATCGGGCTCGAACCAAGATCACAAGTTCGAGCCGAAATCAAGCTCGAACCAAAATTGAGGATTCTAAGCAAGATCGAGCTTGCAGACAAAAGCCGTTGCAATCCCACTAGAGAGAATCTTGGCAGAAATTATGAAAAAGCTGACTTATCATGGGTCTCTCATTGAATGTTTATTTTATTATGCTTGGAGCCGAATCCCTCCACTATTTAAGGGCTTGGTTATTATTTCTGTAGGATATATATTTTTCTCTGAGATTTACATTAGAATGAAAGTATTATGTTCTTCTACAAGAAAGAGTGGCTATCCGAGTTTCTTAGATTGATTCTATTTGTTAAATCCTAAGGTTCACTGTTCTTGATTGCCTTGTCTAGGTTACATTCTCTCCAATCTATATTCACATTTTATTTATCCTTGTATTTTGTATTAAGTTGCACCACATATCTTCGGAACTGCGTATAAATTCAACTCTATCCATTTTTCGAATAAACAACATTATTAAGGTAAAATGAGTAATTAATTTAAATTAAATAGTGCCACATAAAATGAAGCAGAGGAGTGCTTTGAACTGTCAATTAAGGTTGCTGATATTACAAGAAAGAGTCTGGTTTAGTTGTGAAACCAAAATCCTTAAATTCTTGTAATTTGCAAATATAAATATTTCTATACGTTCAAAGTTTTACTTGTCCAAAAAAAATGAACAAACAAGTAGGATAGAAAAGTCATAGACATCCACTTGTATCGTCAGTTAAAAATTTACTAGTAGAATATTAAAAGTCTATTACGACGCGTTTAATTAACAAGACTACAATCACCAGCGGACCATCAACATCATTACAAATGCTTAAAACTAATTAAAACATTTTTCTGGTAGATTGGAAGCGGGATTGCTTTCTAATCCAAATTACACTTTCTTAATTATCAAACATCATATCCTTAAACTCCTCAAAATCAAGCTTCCCATCTGAATTAGTATCATAAACATTAATCATGCTCATGCAATCTTTCCCACATTGCTCATCCCACAATCCTAATCTTGACAATGCACTCTGCAGCTCCTCACAAGATATAAATCCATCACCATTCAAATCGAATACTCTAAAGACTTTCTGTAAGTCATTTTCCAAGAAAATATTTTCGCGCTTGCTTTCTTTAATATATGCCTTTGTGATGGCATCATAGAAGAGGAAAAAATCAATGGAGTCGAGGCTTGTTTTCCCAACAAGCAACTCAAGCTCTTCTTGGCTTGAATTAATGCCTATGGTATCGAGAAATCCCTTTAGCTCGTTGAGGCTCACCAGTCCATCACCATTATTGTCAAGTTTTGAGAAGATCCTTGGCAGATTAATGGAGTTGATTGGAGACATCTTGGTGCAAATTTTGAACAAAATGAAGGTATCGGGCTTTCAAGAAAGCGAATATATAAGGATTAATCGAGCCAGTGAATTTCAGACACCAGATACTTGATGAAAGAAGTGGTATTATTATCAAGTCTTCTTGAAGTTACATGCATATGTCAAGTGTTTATTTATAAGGATGGAACTAGGAATGAATATTTGGGAGAGTTCAGAAGAATTGTCCTTTCCTTGTACGGACTATATACCTAAAAAATAATCACAAAACAATACTTGTGGTTGAAATCTAAGGAGTATAGTTTAGGGAGTTTCTTGGAAGAAGGGGTTATACAAGAGAATAAGCAAACCTTTTAGATTTAATCCAGAACAAAACAGTGGCTTCTGTGTTTTTTCCTTAGCTAATAAAAGATATATTCATCCTTGACTTACATAAATATAAATAAATTTACTATCTAGAAATTTCCTTTGTCTTTATCAACTTCAATCATACTTCGTAGACTTGAAGAGGAAAATAACAGTTTTTTTTTTTCCTTTTGGTTTCATTAACTATTCGGATGCACCCTGAGCAATCTAGATTCACGTCAAAGTAAAGTTCATTAATAAGTTAACATATTAAGATTTAAGTGCAATTGACATCATTATAGAAAATTGTATGGACATTATTTGTTAAGGTGTGCTTGCTATAAACATTCATTCTCTATCCCTTTTTATATTTAGGTATTTGACTCTATACACAATTTAATAATCAAATGAAGCGTGTTTGGTATGACAAAAAAATTTATAATTTTTTTTTGCGGTGTTTAGTTGGTGAGTGAAAGATATTTTCTGAGATAAAAATATTTATTCAATATTATTGATAATAATAAATATTGTTTAGACAACATTTCCGAAATAATATTTTCTGCCGAGCCAAAGATAGCCAAGAAAATTATGCAAAGTGCTGAAGTTCTCCTAACTACAAGTCTACAACAATGAGAGATGATAATACTTTCACATGTCCCTTTATGTCTCTCACCTAATAAAAAGACAGCTTATATATAATTGTTATCGCAACAAGTCATGTTTTGTTTCCCACCCGGTATCCAGTATTCGCATTGGAGCCCAATTATATCCGAATTCGCGCCACATAGGGTCTCATTCGGAGGAAAGCGCTCCCTATTAAGGATTTGCAACAAGTCATGTCAATAAGATAAAGATGAGATATTAAGATTAAATAGGTTCCCAATGCAAAAGATGTCAATTTCTCTGAAATACTACAAAAAAGAATATTACATAAAATAAAAATAAAAATACTTAAATTCGTTAATTTAATAAATAAAGGAAAGGAGATCAGCAACGACTCTATCAACATCATTCAAGAAGGTAGCTTTGGATGTGGCATTTCCATAAGAATAGGTATCGGACACAAAAGAAATCTTACTTTCATTCTCAACCTTGGCCTTCTTCTTTATTTACTATCTTTCGTTTCTTGTCCTTTGGGTGAACTGAGGGACCTTGGCCCCAAAGATTCGGCGCGACAAGTGTGTGACTTATTGGTTAATGAAATAAAAGGAGAATCATGAGTTAGGTTCAAACAGAATTATATTACTCGATATTCATGATAGTGGAAATAACAAATAAATTTGTTAGACACTATTCAGTTTAGACTAATTACCTTTAACAAACATGAACATATGTTCATACTAATTAAGAACAATGGTCCACTTTAAATTGCACTTGTTTCACACAAAACAGAATATTATAAAACACATATCTAGAGGAGTATTCCTTGAACATGTAATTTTCCCTAGAAAATTCCTTATACATGTTTAAGTAACTCACCAAAGACTAATCAATCTAAGAAGTGTATGGAGTATCAGATTAATATTCATTGATTTTGGATTTCTGAGAATTTAGGGGCAGTCAGACCAAAGACTTGAAAATATATGTAGATCCAAATTGGAAACTTCCTTCTTATTATTTACTAAAGTCAGGTCCTCTATATCATAACAATCAACTTCATGCTTTCTTTTTTGGGTCCAATCATTTATTTTAACAAATTCATTGGTAAGATTTCGCGTGCATACCGTGTGTCCGTAGATTAGCTAGACTGGCTCATGTAACACAAGTCATTCCCAAAAATTATGGAAAATCCTTCTAGATATCTAGCAATCAAATTTCTTAATTTTTGCTTGGTTTCTGTATCTTAATTATAGTCTAATTTTTGAAATAATTAAAGTTTAAATATCTAGAAACTGCATGAAAATAATATAAACCACAACTTAACAAAAATACAATTATTTTCAAATAATATTTGGGGTAGGGCTGAAGTTTTCTTGAACTCAAACAAAATAACTTTCTTAAATTGAATCAGTCACTAACAAGTTTACAATAAAACTAGGAGCATGCTCCCAATAGAAGCATAATTTCAAGACTCTCTTGCCAAGCAATAAGCAACTAGATCTGCTTAACTTCAAAAGAGAAAAACACTACAATTTCTCTTTATTATAACTAGAAACGACAATCATCTAACAGCACCCCCAAACTTTGTGAAATTTTCACTCGAAAAGTTGCAAGAAAATACAATTTTCTGAGTGTCATATTCAACTAGACCATCAAAATGTTATTGGAACAACCGGCCGAGAGCAAACACAAACCCATAATTTTAGCAATGCCCAAAGATGAAGATTCTTGACAAGTAACAACCTGAATGTATATATTATTTTTAAAATTTACATGATTAAATAAATGCTTAACAAGTTTATATATGATAAGCTAGTAAATTTAGTGATCTCACGAACTCTATGTGAGAGATTCTATGAATAACCTTTTTAACTTTTTTGCCTATGTTTTTCTTTTGATATGCTCACCTCCGATGCTATTACTTCTCAATGGAATTATAGACGTATACCATTTGTGTCCATAACTTTTAAAGGCCTGGACCTTGTATTATATTCTCAACTTTTTTCCTCCATTTATTTTGACTTTGCTTCTTATCCTGTTGTACACCACCTATAGGATGCAGATAGTGTCACTGTTTATTTCTTCTTTCTGTTTTCCTTCTTATGGAATATCTATCTATGTATTTGCATATTTGCTTACTATTTACTATTGTAACTAGTGTAGAGTATTAACATGTTATTTTACTATTTATTATTTTAATTAATGAAATGTACTAATATGTGTTTTTTTTTTGGTTATAATACAAGATCCGATCGTATTATTGTAAACACATGATACATATCCATAGCTCCGTTAATGAGGAGTAATTAATGGGATCAAAACCAACAGGGCCAACTCGATCCCAGAACAATTAAAATCTTTGCTTTAGGACCTAAAAATTTAAAGTCTCTCATGAATTATAATATCATGTGCATGATAAGATATATAATTCAATTAACAATAATTATTATTAATGACAAATAAATCTTTTGCTCCCCGCTGGTCGTCAATAATCGCTAAAATCATATATATAATTCAAAATGTTATGCTATTTCCTGCCGTAAGTAGGGTACTAATCCTTAATTAATTAGAAGTTTAATCTAAGGCGTGGCTTTTCCATTTTGAATTCTCTAGTAATGCCTTTTTAACACCTTGAAATTACGTTGAATGGACATTTTTACGACCACTTTATATTTTGACCCAATTAAAGTTGCATTAGTTTTTTTAGACTTCCGTCAGATCTTTTTTCACCCTCCTCCTTCCTCCTCCTTCTGCATCGTCTTCTTCTCCTTTCTCCTTTTGTCCCTTCTCTTTTTATTCTTCTTTCAATAAATTATGAGCATACAACTAAAATTAAAAAATAATAAAATATGTAGTATAGAAAATTGAAGATTCATATCGTATTTGTAGTTAAAATTGAGATTGTCTATCTTCAATGATATGGATTGATTTGATTGGAGAAAAGAAAACACTATTGTCCCGTTTTGTTTGAGCTTGAAAAAAAACTTGTTGAAGAAGACAAAGTGATTGATTTTCGAAGGTTTAAGTTGAATCTAGCTAGCGAAAATTATTAAAATTGGTATTAATTAGAAGGTTGCATATCAAAATTTTGAGTTATTTGATGTTGATTTAGACTAATTTTGAAGCAAAACATCATGATGAAATTTTTGCACAATAGTTATATTATGGTGATCGTCAGTAACAATCACCATAACTTGCTCCGAAGAAAAATCCAGCCAAAATCAAATATAAAAACCTGGCATGCGATTGCTAGGAGCTTACTTCAGAATTCTAACTCGGGCCTATTTTCCCACAATCTTTCTTAACGGAACCAAAATTTAATTGGTGACACTCAATAATCATATTTGTGTCATTGACGCTTTTAACACACGCATATATAAAGATGTTGAGTCAATTTACGAGTAGGTTTTCTTGGCTTAACCAAACAAACAAAGCAACGGGGTAGTACAATAAGGAATGAATGGGGAATTCTCGTCCCGCACATTAATTAGCGAGTTTAAATTTTGTGCACTACCCAGTCAAATTAAGTTGATCTATTATAACATATAACTCGCCGTAACAAACCTAATATAATAATTTAGAAATTGAAATAAAGTAATAGCCTATTATAACCAGATAAATTGAGTTGATGGTACAGTTTTTTACACCATCAAATTAAGTTGATCACCTATACTGACCCTTTCCTTCACTATTCACAGATTTTCTCCCACAAGACATTATATAAATACAAGACAAAAAGACCATTTTTTCTTTTTTGGATTTTCAAAATTTTCCATAAAAAACTACGTTATTGATTGCCGATGTTTGCGCTATATTTGCTTGGATAAAAGGATAGAGTTGTTCATGAATATCTCTTAATGAAAGATCATTATTCTTAATTCGCATTGGACAACCTCATCAACTAGAGTTTCACCACACCATTTGTCTAGACCAAAGTAAAAGTAAGCTCCAAGAGCTGAAATGTTTTATGTAGAACAAAAATGTATTAAAGTATATATTTAATATTCAACTTGTTGAAAGAGATTTTGTATTTGTCTAACAAACTTAGTATGGAACATGTTATATGTTAACCCGCATAATACAAGAAGGAAGTTAAACCATACAAGTAGTCATCGCAACAATTAATGTAGAAAGTTTAAAAAAGATGAATAAAAAGTCAATAATTTACAAATTAGGAATACCCTCAGAATTAGAAACCAACATCATGTTCTTGAACTCGTCATAATCAAGAACTCCATCAAGGTTAGTATCATACATATGAATCATGCTTTTACAATCACTTCCTTCTTTCTCATCCCACAACCCTAATCTTGACAAAACTTTTTGAAGCTCCTCACAAGAAATAAAACCATCTCCATTCAAATCAAACACCTTGAATGCTTCAACAAGATCATCTTCCAAATTATTGTCCTCTTTTCTCTTTTCATCCCCATTATTTTTCTTCACCATCGCCTCGTAAAAGAGGGAGAAGTCAATGAAGTTTAGGCTCGTTTTTCCTACCAAAGAATGGAGCTCGTCAAGATCTGTACAAGCTCCAATCTTATCAAGAAGGCCTTTGAGTTCACCTAAACTTACTAATCCATCACCATCTTCATCAAGCTTGTCGAAAATCCTTTGGATGTGTTTTTCGTTTAACATAGACATTCTAACACGGAAAGATTTTGAGGAACTGTAGACGGGAAAAAGAGAAAAACAACAATAACACCTCAATCAGCACTCTATTGCTTCAATTTCTTGTTTCGTAAAGTGACATATATAGAAGTGCTTAAGGTTAGTGTTGTTTATGAAGAGGGATGAAACCCCTAATTATAATACTAACAAAATCAAATTTGACTAGAAATTGGAAACGTATTCCAAATTTGATTTTGACAAACAAAACTGAGTTAAATAAACTAACAAATATCAAATCCTAAACAAAATATATAGGTATCCTTCTCTTGGTTTAATTCCTACGTACATAGGAGTTGAAGGGAACTTACATTGTCCTTTGCTTGGAAGTCTAAAATGAAGCTTCTACGTAGAAAGAATGATGAAGAAATTCTATGGTTTGTTCTTTTTTTATCCACTGGGGAAAGGAGAATTTTATTCCCTGAATTGGAATTCTCCTTTCTCCTCTTTTGCTTATATTCTACTATGTAACTAAGAATACTGTTATGTCTTTATATAGAGCGGAAACAAACCTAGAGAAACGGACCAAATCTTGGTCTCGTACTTGTACTTGGAACCTACTAACTGTATGTATAGAGTTATTTTAATACTTTGTCAATTTGTTCAAATTAAAAGAAAAGTATAAGGTAATAGTAGAAGGAAAAGACGTGCAAAGCGTTAATAAATAAGTCAACGTTGATCAACTCCAGGAAAAGAGTTTGCGGCTATCAGGGGGAATGGAACGATTCTACAATAGGATTGACTTAATTCGATGTGAAACTTAATGGAAATTAACGATGACGAGGACTTGTTGAAAGGGTAATCATATTTTGATTTTCTCCCAGAAGGCAAGTTGAACAGTTGAAATTTTTAGGGGTTGCAAACTAGCTCACTTAATGAGCTTCCTGCCTTCACACCACTAAAAAGTATTAATTTCCGACCGGAAAAAGTAGCCGAAAATTTCCGACGGAATCGATTGGAAATGGTCTAAAACTATATTTTTCAATTTTTAGTAATAATTATGGCAGATATTCCATCCATATCCGTCACAAAATTTGGCAGAAATACCGCAAAGCCATTAGCGACCGATTCGGCCGGAAAAATAAAAAATAAATAAAAAAGTTGCGACCGATTCTACCGCAAACATTTATTAAAATGAGGTTTGACTTTGTTGACCTCATTTGCGACCGAATTGGTCGAAAACCTTTTTTAAACCCCCCTCCCCACCCCTGGCCCCTTTCTTTTTTCTTTCTCTTTTCTATCTCATACTCAAACCTCTCCTCTCCCTCCCCCCCACCCAGCCTGCTGCCCAAGTCCACCGTCACCCCAGCAGCAACAGCTCCACCGGCGACCTCCCTCTCCGGTATCTCCATTGCCGGCGACCCTCCACTGCCCAGGTAGGTATTTCCCTCACCCTCCCTTTTTTTTTTTTTTTTTGAAATACACCGATTTTTTTAATTCCTCATAGTTTGATTTGTAAAAATTGATTATTCTTAGCTAAAGTAAATCTATGACTATTGTTAGTACCTAAATTAAACTTATATGTTGGTAATTTAGAAGTGTCCTTTGAGAAAATTATGGGAATAAGTAGTGGAGGCCCTAAAAATATAATTTGAAACAAAATTCAACAATTAAAATATTTAGTTTCACCTAGTAATTTGGGGATAACATTACCAAGTTGGGGATAGTTTTACTAAATAATTTTGATAACTAATTTGTGAAGTTCTTACATTTCTTTTAGGAACAAGATATGTGCATAGCATAATTAATGAGATAATGTAGTTGTTTATTGGCTTCTTCACTGTTTTTAGTATAAAAACATACTTTAAATAGAAGAAAACTCAAAGGGAAAGAAAAAAGTTAAAAATGAGATGAATAATTCATGTAGATGGTAAGAACTTTACTTAAAATGGAAGACATGACACAACTATGTCTAATGTTATGTTTTCCATTATTAACAAGCAATGGAACTTAAGAGCACAATTTAGTTCATTCAACTAGTTCTTAATTAATAGCTTGAAAAGGACGGATTTCAGAGCGAGAAACTCTCACTTCTCACTACACACAAAATGGAGAATACACCCAAGACACCTAACATACCACCGGAACCACCGGATATTAACCCCATGGAGGAGGATACTAACCCAACGCATCCTTACAAGGAAATGCTTCTAGACAAGAAGGATACTTCCCAAACGGAATACTACAGAATAGAATTTGATAAATCAGGATGCGAGGTAAAGGGCAAGGAAAACCTAGGCCCAATCATCCTCTCTCAAGATGATAAAAACCGGTTATATGAGCCATGGCGCTTCTCAGTCATTATCAAAATTTTTGGTAGAAGAATGTCACATCATCTCCTTCGATCCAAACTAATTGTACTATGGAACCCCTCCAAACAGTTAATCTTGATTGACCTAAGATGTGATATCTTTATAGTCAAATTTGAAAAAGAAGAAAACTTGATCAAGGCAATACACCAAGGCCCGTGGTTCATATCCGAAAACTTCCTCTCAGTTAGAAGGTGGGAACCAAAATTTGTCGCACAAGAAGCCACCCTATCCTTTACAATATATGGGTGCGACTACCACAACTACCAACTGAATTCTACGACAAAGAGATACCGGAAAAAGTTGGAAAGAAGCTTGGGAAACTTCTCAAAGTTGATACGTGCACATCAGCTATGCTAAGGGGCAGATATGCGCGAATTTGTATACAAATCCCACTGGAAACACCAGTTGCGACATCCGTCACCATTGGAGACCATAAGCAAGTGGTTGTATATGAAGGGGAAAACATCCTCTGTACAGGATGCGGGAGGATAGGACACACCCTAAAAGTGTACCCACAGGCAAAAGCCCCCCCTCCCCACCACAGGACCAGCATAAATGCTCCTCCTCTAAAGCCAAAGACGATGAGGAAGAGGAGTGGAAAATTGTAGTCTTCCCCAGAAGAAGGAAACAAGGGCACCCCCCACTACAACGCCAACCAACAACCCAGGGAAAGAAGGGAAAAGGCACCAATTCAACGGAAGGCATCCAAGTCCGAATGTTTGATGCGAACTCCGATAAGTTCCTTGAAACAAAAACCTTCCGCTATAATTCAAAGCCTAACTTTGTGCAGGACACCAACTCAAATCATAGGATAAGGGAAAATACTTCCCTCCCCATGAGCCAGCCCACTAGGAATCAGCCCACAAGTGAGCGGCCCAACACGAGCACGAAAAGGAAAGCGGGGCCGGAGGGGGAAGACCCAACTCCTAGCAAAGACAAGGGGCGTACACCTCAAAAAGAGGGCATCCAAACGGCCACCAAAGGTAACAAAACAACCGGCCCAATGGGTCCAGGCGGGGGGTTTGTCAACGCGTCAGAAAGCGGCCCACCAAAACCCCAAACTCACATCTACCAAAGAGGGCCACACTCACTCCACGATCATCACTACCAATGATGGCCCCTACAGCGCTACATCAGCTCTACCAAACAACTCTGCAAAAACCCCCCTCAATGGATACTCAAGTGCCACTCCTGATAAACCACCAAAGCTCAGGTGATTTGACACTTTCCGTCAACTCAACCGGATCCTCATTTAATTCTAAATCCAGTGTGTTAAACACAGGTTACAAAATACACAGCACGAGTGTCGATTTAACCTCGTTATCAGTTATGACCCTTGATTACCCCCAAAAATCCCCTAATTAACACCAGCCCAAAAAAAGGAAAACCAAAAAAACCCAAAAATGGATCAACCCACCAAACCCCCAATCATTCCGACTTCCATCCCTCCGCCACAAGACCACACAGGCGTCTTGGCTGGAGATTTCTCTCCACGGTCAGGGACTCTGCTACAATTTTAAGCTAGGAAACCAGCCGATAACTCTCATAATCCAAAACCCGGCCCATCTGGCAAAGGTTACAACAGAAGCCCTAAACATGGGTTTGGCGATATTTGGAGTTCAGTTGTGGCAATCAATGGTGCTGCAAAGCAGTTTCAACCCTCTATTGCCAACCAACGACACGTCGTTAGTACACAATCTCATGCAACAGATCTTCAACACCATTCCATTCTTCCCAGACCAGCATCGCCACTATGGAGAAGGAACTCCAGAACTCTTATTGCCCAATGAGAACGGACTCCCTATGGCTAGAGGCAGTAAAGGCAGTAGAATTCATCGTGGATTACAGCGAGACGCTGATTCTTCTCTGTCCCAAAACTCTTGCCAGATGTGGATTGAACATGTCCTCTCATCAGAGCCAGGGGTGATGAAACCACTGTTCACTCTGACTCCAGTCATGAGATCTCAGACGCCATTAGCGAGGAGGAAGGAAATGATGCCTACCCAAAGGAGGGACGAGGCACCGGCAGGAACTACGCAGGCAAACCCAAACCCCCTAATGAACTTCATAATATGGAATGTTAGGGGGCAAACAGTGCGAAGTTCAGGAGACACTGCTCGGAGATGATCAAAATGCATAAACCGGCCATGCTAGTGTTGTTGGAGACCAAGATGGCGGATCACAAGAAGCTTACAGAAGACCTGCAATATGACATACATATCCAGTTCCCAGCAATGAGACACTCTGGGGGCATCATCATTATGTGGAAAGAGAACATCCTTCAGGTAGATGAAGTATTAATTACATCACAAGGTATCCATGCAATGGTCAAGGTATTACCCTCCAACCTCTCTTGGTTGTTTTCGGCTATTTATGCAAGCAACTATCTAGAGGATAGGAAAACCATTTGGAAAAATCTGATAAACATCTCTAATAGCATAAATGATAGTTGGTTTGTGGGTGGAGACTTTAATGAAGTATTGAAAGCAAAAGACAAATTTGGGGGTAACTACATTAACACAAACATAAGTAATCTGTTCTGGAATTGTATTAATCAGTGTAGAATAGTGGACCTAGGCTATAAAGGAAGTAAATACACTTGGTCTAACAAGAGATACAAAAACAAGACCAGCCTAATCCTAGAGAGAATTGATGGGTGCTTTGTTAATAATTGCTGGATAAATGAATTCCCTGAAGCTTTTGTAACCCATTTAGCTAGGACCCACTCTGATTACTGCCCCCTCCTTGTTAAACTCAATAATAACACCCAAGTTGTTAATGTCAAGCCCTTTTGGTTCGAGTCCATGTGGTGCAGTCACCCAACCTTCCATACCTTAATCCGGGATTCCTTCCCAACTCATTCCACCTTAATCCCTTCGTCTCTAAGATTCAAGAATAATGTCATCAATTGGAATAAGCATAACTTTAATAACATATTCCACAAAAAGAAGAGATTGTTGGCCAGGATTGCTGGCATCCAGAAATCTCCTAACTACCAATTTAGTCATTTCCTCCTAAACTTGGAAAATACTCTAATCGAGGAATTAGACTCAATCCTTAAAAATGAAGAGGATTTCTGAAAATTGAAAGCTAGGATAAGCCGACTCTCTAATGGGGATGCCAACACTAGATTTTTCCACACCTTTACTCTAAATAGAAAAAGGAGAAATAGAATCCTCTCCATCAAAGATGAGGCTGGGAACTGGCAGCATGATCCTCATGAAATCAAAGACTCCATTGCCAGTTTTTTCAAGGATCTCTACACTTTTTCACGCACTCAATCCCCCCATCCACACTACCACTCCTGGTCCTCAGAATCCATCATTATCCACTGTGCAAAAAGCCAATATGGCTCTCCCCCTCAGAGATAGTGAAATCAAAAGAGCTATATTCTCATTCAAGCTCTTCAAAGTCCCGGGACCGGATGGATTACATCCATTCTTTTACCAGAAGTACTGGGACATTGTGGGAAAGGATCTCATCCAATTCTGCAAAGAATGCTTCTCATTTGAAACAATGCACCCCAGTATGAATGAGACCATCATGTACTTAATTCCAAAATGCCCTCAGGCCTCCATGCTAAAAAACTTCAGGCCCATAGGTCTATGCAACATTGTCTACAAAACTATGACTAAAATCCTAGTCAACATAATCAAACCATACTTGGCCCACATTATTGGTCCCAGTCAGGCAAGCTTCCTCTCCAACAAGAGAGCCTCTGATAATGTTTTCATTGTCTAGGAATACATCACCCACTTTAGGAAAATGAGAGACAAAATACCTCGCATGATCCTAAAGATTGACTTGGAGAAGGCCTTTGACAAAATTGAATGGTCCTTTATTAAGGACACTCTCCACGCCTTCAACTTCCCCACTGGCACCATTAACTCATCATGTCCTGTGTAAGCTCCTCCTTCATCTCTATTCTAGTAAATGGGGATCAAACACCCCTTCAGACCTATTAGAGGTATCAGGCAGGGTGACCCCTTTCCCCTTGCCTGTTTATTATGTGCATGGAGAGACTCTTTGGTCCCAAGATCTCCCACTTATTCTTTGCTAATGATCTGACTCTATTTGCAAGAGCTGACCAAAAAATCTGCTCCACAATCATCAGCACTTTAAACTCCTTCAATCAGGCCTCAGGCCAAAAATCAATCTTGCAAAATCAAGGGTGTTCTCTGCCAATTGCCAACCCCACCAAATGGAGACCAACTCTAACAGACTATCCATTCAGGCCTCAGCTACCTTTGGTAAATACATGGGGTTCTCTATTTTCCATAAAAGGCCAGTCAATAGTAATTTCCAATTCATTATTGATAACATACATTCCAAAATGGCTGGTTGGAAAACTAACCTCATAACATGGCCGGGAGAACTACCCTAGCAAAAGCCTCCCTAAACAGTATCCCTAGCCATGTCATGCAATTCATCAAATTCCCTAAAAAATAACTAAGGAAATTGATATAATTCAAAGGAATTTCATCCGGGGCACCACACCAAATAGGAAAAAAATGCACCTAGTGGGCTGAGACTGTTATACCCCAATTTAAACTGGTTAAACTAAGGTACAATATATAGGTAATTCCAAGTTTGATTAAAATTAAGGAGTCGCCACCGAATTATTTCTAAGGTGAATTAGGACACATAATTGATTAAAGTAATTTAAAGTATAACTCTGTTAATGGTCTACTTAACCTAAGATTCTAGGTAAGGGTTCAATTAATCTAAAGGGGGTATTTTTAAAGCACCCTTTAAGATCCATATCAAATGGTTAACCGATCGGATTAAAGTTAATTAAAGCAAAGATTAATGTTATGTCTAAAGAAATCCACAAGTCTAGATGTGTAAGAAAGAGTATATTAACTTAGTGTATAAGAGTTGGTTAAACCCACGTTTTTGCCCATTTGTAAAGCTTAAAAATTAAATCTAAAAGTTCAAATAAGAAGACCATAGTTGAAAACCAATTTTATTGCCTAAAGAAGAAACGAGAGTCACTATCTTAAGCACACTCAGTTTTCAATTCTAATACCTCGAATCTAAATCAAGTTAACCAAATTCTTAATATCTCTATGTCTAGATGTTGTATTAGTATATGATAAAGAAGTATACTAAGATCCTAAATGATAATGAGCGCTAGTTACTAACCAATGTATTGCCACTAGGTTTAAAAATATTGACTGCACAACCACAAATAAAATAATCATATAACTAAACTCAGAAGATATTCACACAGAGGTAAAATGTTAGTCACTAATCATAAAGCAAAGAATAAGGCAAAGGAGAGAATCTTCCGCTCTCAAACAGAAGAATGAATAATTTTATGACTCGTTTTCTAGCAGTGTAGAAGCTGGACGTGCGTGCGGATATGCGGCAGCCGCGTTGTTGAGTCTCAAAGTGTGTTCATGTGAAACAAAGTACAAAAGGAAGAATGAGAAAGAAGAGCTGAATATATATTAAGCACTTAAGGAATTTTTCTTTTAAAAAAATTAATATCCTAGACTTCTGATTGAACGAAAAAAATAGAACAGACAAGAGTGGGAAGAAGTGACCGTTTGTGGGGCAGTGAACTGGGTCGGTATGGGTGTCGAATCTACTCTCTGGAGCCGAATGAGTTCCGAAACACGGTCAAAGTTCACCGAGACAGAAAGAAAAAGTTGTATAGAAATTCTTAGAGTTTTTGAGAGATGATAACAGTTTGTATGATGTAGTATTGACGGATCAGAAAGTTAAGAATTTTTATGGTCTTTCTCATGCCGTCCAACATGGGTTTCGGCTGAGAGCCAAAGATAGTATTTATAGAGGAAGGTTAGGGTTCTTCAAGAAGTGATTTTGGGCGAGCCGACGCTTTGGAATTCGAACCTTTAAGGGACTTCACGAGCTCGTGTTTTGGCTCCAAAAGATCCGTTGGATCACTGAAAATTCTGCCGTAGAGAATCAAAATTCCAAAAGTTCTTTCGACTCTTATGTTGACCAAATATAGTTGCAGATGAAGATGGGGAAGTTTCATTTTCATTAAAATGGGGAGGGAGAAGAAGAGAACAAAAGGGGCCCATGTGAGAGTGAAAGGATAAACCTTAATTTCTCTTGGTTCTATCATTTGGGCTAGGAGGGTCATCTGAATTGGGCTGAATAGGTCTTGCATTTGGTTCTGGCAAATTGGGCTTCGCAGGAAGCTAATTTTGGGCTTTGGTGGGTTTTCTAATGTGATTTTTATCATCCTATACACTATTTGAAATTTTATTACCATCCCTACTCAAATTTCAATTTAATTATATAGGCATATACAATTTACTAATTATATACACTTTAGGAACTAAATGAGTATCCATTTATATTAGGAATTGAATAAGAAATTAATTATTTCTCATCCTTATTCTCTCTCCCTCATGCGCTCTCTCTCCGTCTCTCTCTCTCTCCTGCTCTCTCTCTGTCACTCTCTGTCTCTCAATCTCTCATTCTCTGTTCTTTTCTCAATTTTCTTCCTTTGATTTCCTCTATTTTTTATCCTTTCATGTTGTACATATTTTAAATGGAATTCATCAATGGATTTTAATCGTTTTACAGTTTTAACTTAGCAATTTCCTTTCATGTTGCACAATTGGTGTTCAAACTGAAATTGTCAATCAATAAATTTTGAAGGTGTTTGACTCTCCACCATTGACAAATATTAAAAATTTTTGAAGCTTTGAATTCGAATTTGGATTTTCAAAATTTCATATTGAAACTTGAAGAAGAAGAATACATGACATACAATATACTTACAAAATTGTTGTAAAATTATAGTATAATTGTATGTAAATTATATTTTATTGTGGTTATATATATATATATTTTTTATTTGAATATTGTATGAAAGTTGAAAAATAGTTGTATAGTGTATGAATCGTTGTATAAAACGTGTATTTAAGTTATCAATACAATCTTTTTACATAAAGTTATTGATATGTATCAAAATTGTATTAAGAGATAAGGTTTTGATTGGAATTTTAGAGCGGAAGAAACACACACCACATACAAAATATATACAAATCAGATACAAAATATACAAAAAGACATATTATATAAAATTTGTATGAAAATTGTATTTAAGTTGTATGGTGTTGTAGATATATTTTTACTGGGTAAAAATAATGTATGAAAGTTATAGATAAGTTGTAAATAAGTGTATACTATATAATTAGTTGTATAAAATTTATTTTTAGTATATATGTTGTTGTAGATGTATCAATTTGTATTAAATTTGTACGAAATTTATCTTTAAATTTGTATGTTGTTGTACCATCAAATTGTAAAATATTAATTGTAAGTACGATGTATCCATTTTAGTGCTGATTTAAATAGGTTTCATTAATTTATGATAGATTAGTGTATTGGATAAGTTAACCAATCAAGTGAAGCAGAATACTTTACTAGCCCCGCACGATAGTTATTAACCTCGTAAAATCTTTGGACAAATTTTGATACATATCAACAACTTTATGCAAAAAGATAGTATTGATAACTTAAATACAAATTTTATACAATGATTCATACATTATACAACTATTTTTCAGCTTTCATACAATATTCAACTAAAAAATATATATATAACTACAACAAAATATAATTTACATACAATATAACTATAACAGAATACAGTTTACATACAACTTTACTACAATTATGTAAGTATATGGTATGTCATGTGTTCTTCTTCGAGTTTCAATCTGAAATTCAGCCAAAATTAAGTCTAATCTTCACCAAATACCCTTAAAATTGAGATATAAACTCCAAACAATATTCCCACTTATTTGCAACAACACCCAATCCAAACAAATAATGGTTCTTGAAAACCCAAATTTGAATTCAAAGCTTCAAAGCTTTTTAATGGTTGTCAATGGTGGAGAGTCAAACACCTGAATACTAAAAACTCTTCACTGCTCATCGTCGAGGAGGATTTTCATCCAACTCATTTCATCCAACTTTGGACAGTAGTACAGTGCTTCAACAGAGCCATGTAATGGAAAAGTCAATCACCTTCAAAGAGTTCAATACCAAATTTAATTTGTGACTGGTTCAGGCATTTTGTAGCCAAAGTTTATCATTCCGGGACTCATAACCCACTTGATGTTCAAGCCAATCTTGCCAATCACTCAAGCTATTCCAACAACTCAGCACGATCTAGGATTGTATACTTCGGGCCTACACTTTTCCGATGACGGGAGTTTCTATTGCCATCATCAGATACTCTAACGTGGTTAACACCGTTGTTCCCTTCAGATATGCCTTTTTTCAAGCAAAGAATCCTCTAATTTAAGGCACTAATAATGGATTGGGAGCCTTTTAAGGTGGAATGTATATAATTTATAAGTAATCCTTGTTTAGGGTGGATAATATACAAAATTAAGATAATTTTAGTAAATAAGTTTCAAATATTGTATAGGAAGGAAAAAAATTCATTCTTTGTTCATTTCTCTTGGGCTTCTAAATATAATAACGTTATCATAAATTAATTAAGTTATTGATAGCCTTAGCCAGTTAATAATTGCTTAGTAAAATAGCCACGAGAGTTTAAAAACATAATTGCCGCCTTAATTGTTAAATATATTATAATATTATTAGACTAAACATTTATGTAGTGCAAGATGAAAGAAATATTCTTATTTGGCTACATAAGGGAACTTATATTTTGCGAAAGACTATAAGAATTATACTTAGAAAGATAATAATGGTGATGATGATAGTAATAATAATAATAGTAAACAAAAAATAGTATTGAAAAATAAAAGTAATTGGTGTATTAATAACTTAGGAGCTCAAGAAAATTAATTAAAAAAAGGTGGGAGAAAATTGGATGACAACAGGGAATTGTCACCAAGCATAAGATTCAGGGAGGGCTGGGAATTCAAAGGGTAGAGTTGAAGAACAAAGCTATCGATTCAGGACTTGCTTGGAGGCTCTTTCATAATACATCCTCCCTCTGGGCAAAAACTCTGATTGCCAAGGACTGCAACAACCGACCCCCCTCCCCCTCCCCCCGCCCCAAAAAAAGCAAAATCCTCAACTTGGCAGTGCATTCTCAAAGGGTGGGAAACATGTACATAAGCCAGGAGATGGGTGGTACACAAAGGGAATAAAGTCAACTTCATAAATAACTTCTGGATCGCAAACCACCCATCAATTAGGTCCATGATTGAAGGTCCCCTCACCCCAGATGACATGTCAACCACAGTCGCTGCCATCTACAATAATGGGATTTGGGATGCCTCCTCCATCTCCCTGAACATCCCTACAAACATCAGAAACATGCTTCTAACCACTTTCATTCCCCTCATTCCTATAAAAGAGGATACGATGATCTGGGAAAATACTAGTAATGGCCTCTTCAGCACCAAATCAACTTATACCCTCATTGCCAACATAGCCCCCCAGAAAGGGACAGATAATAGCAATAGCTACTTGTGGATCTGGAAACTGAAGGGCCTCAATAAGAGCGAAGCTTGCATATGGCTCCTTTACCGTGAAAGGCTTCCAACAGGGGCATATCTCCACTATAACTCAATGTGCTGTTTATGCAATGATTCTTTTGAGACCTCTGCCCACATCTTCTTTGAGTGCCCTAATGCAAAATCATTCTAGCAATAAGTAATCTCAAAGAGCACCACTGTAGCACAAAGAAAGCCATTCAACAACACTCTTAGTTGGGATTGGGCTACCACATGGTCTCCTCTCAAAAGAAAGTCATTCAACAACACTCTTTGTTGGGAAGATTTATTCCGCTTTAGCTTCTGGCAGATCTGGATTACTAGGAACATTAACCTCTTCAACAGTAAAAAAAGATATGGTCCCTACTCCCATTGTTTTGGCAAAGGCAACTGAGTATACCATTATCTCAACAAACAAATCACCCACAAAAAAGAAAATCATCTGGGTCAAATGCACCAACCCCATCAAGAGGCCATTATAACCTCAATATTGATGGGGCAGGGAGGTGTGGGAGGAGTTTTCAGGAACTCCAGCGGAAACTAGGTCCTGGGTTTCATGGGAAACTTGCAACACACCAAAAATACACAAGTTGAACTCATTGCTATTTGTCACAACCCAAACTCCCTCCGTATAATGTCGTGACGGCACCTAGTCTCTACGACTAGGTAAGCCTAACAAATTACGAAAAATAGCAAAATGAAAGTAAAACTTGTCAACTAACAATAGTGGACAGTTGAATAACTAGTAACAATGTCGCTCGGCATGTACAATAACCAATACTCTATAAATATACAGTCTTCCCAAAATTTCTCTATACACCAGAGTCTAACAAAAGAAGTATGAAAGGTAAATGACATAGGAGAGAATAGACAGGGACTCCGAGGTCTGCGGACGCGGAAGATGTACCTTGAAGTCTCCTTACAACAGCAAGTACTCTCAGCTAGTAGCGGGGCTGATAAAAAGAACCTGAATCTGCACACAAAACATGTGCAGAAGTCGACCCGGGCCCACATCTCAGAATCGGGTAAAAGTCACAAAATCTGAACGCACGTTTGCTCCAGAGTCTAACCATATCAAATTTACTAAAATCCGACACAAATGGCCGTTCAAATCCCAAAATTCACTCTCCAAATCCATAGCCTCAAACTCCCAAATTTCACCTTAAATACACACTAACTAGGTGGAAAAATAAATGGGGAAGCAATATTATTGATGAAAAATAGGCACAAGGGACTTACCTCAAGAAATACTTTGAAAATCCTCTCAAGAAATCACCAAACCCGAGCTAAATATGTTAAAAATGAGCAAAAATCGCGAACCCTTGCATTTAAGTGTTATGTCCAGCATTTCCGCATCTGCGGACCACCAGTCGCACCTGCGGAATTTCCTCGCAGGTGTGAAAATGACTTAAGGGGTAAGGGTATGCATCTGTGATAAAGTGGCGGCACCTGTGCTCCCGCTCCTGCGGATATCTTCCGCTTCTGCGATCCTCATGCCCAGGCCTCGTCCGTTTCTGCGCTCCACCTTACGCATATGCGGCTCTGCTTCTGCGGGCCAATCTTGCACCTGCACCCACAAACCAAGCTTGACCAAACAGCACTTGC
Source organism: Nicotiana tabacum (assembly GCF_000715075.1). NCBI lineage: Eukaryota > Viridiplantae > Streptophyta > Magnoliopsida > Solanales > Solanaceae > Nicotiana > Nicotiana tabacum. The sequence goes on from NC_134091.1 coordinate 53,724,680, forward strand.
GCTCCTCCTTCCGCATGTACGAGTCCGATCCTGCGGTCTCCCACCGCAGGTGCGAAACACCAGAAAACCAGAAAACTTCAGCAATTGCCTAAGTCCAAATTCAATGCATTAAGCACCCGAAACACACCCGAGGCCCCCAGAACCTCAACCAATCATACTAACCAGTCATAAAACACCATACGAACTTAGTTGAGCCCTCGAATCATATCAAACAATGCTAAAAACATAAATCACCCCCCGATTCAAACTTAATGAACTAGAAACTTCAAATTTCTACAACTGATGACGAAACCTATCAAATCACGTCCGATTAACCCCGAATTTTGCACATAAGTTAAATTCAACATTACGGGCCTACCCAACTTCCGGAATCGGAATCCGACCCCGATATCAAAAAGTCCACTTCCGATCAAAATCTTCAAAAATTTGACTTTCGCCAATTCAAGCCTAAATCAGCTACAGACCTCCAATTTATAGTCCGAACACGCTCCTAAGTTCAAAATCACCCAACGAAGCTAACGGAACCGACAAAACTCTATTCCGGAGTCGTCTTCACAAAGTTCCAACTATGGTCAAAATCCTAAGACTTAAGCTTCCGTTTTAGGGACTAAGTATCCCAATTCACTCCGAAACCACAATAAAAATCTCCCGGCAAGTAACATAAGCAGAAAAAGATACGGGGAAAGCAGTAAATAGGGATCAGGTCTAATACACTCAAAATAACCGGCCGGGTCATTATATCCTCCCTCTCTTAAAATAATCGTTCGTTCTCGAACGAGCATAGAGATATACCTGAAGTGGTTAAAAGATGAGGATAGCGGCTGCGCATATCATGCTCGGTCTCTCAAGTCACCTCCTCGACCAGCTGACCCCTCCACTAAACCTTCACGGAAGTAATATTCTTCGACCTCAGCTTTCGAACCTGCCTGTCCAAAATAGCCACCGGCTCCTCAACAAAAGATAAATCCTTGTCCAACTAGAGTGAGCTGAAATCCAACACATGAGACGGATCGTCGTGATACTTTTGGAGCATCGAAACATGGAATACTGGATGAACTCTTGCTAGACTGGGAGGTAAGGCAAGCTCATAAGCAACCTTCCCAACATGCCGCAACACCTCAAAGGGACCAATGAACTTTGGACTCAGCTTGCCCTTCTTACCGAACCTCATAACGCCCTTCATAGGCGAAACCCGGAGCAAGACCCGCTCTCCAACTATGAATGCAACATCGCAAACCTTCCAATCTGCATAACTCTTCTGTCTGGACTGGGCTATGCAAAGTCGATCCTAAATCACCTTCACCTTATCCAGTGCATCCTGAACCAAGTCTGTACCCAATAATCTAGCTTCGCCCGGCTCGAACCAACCCACCGGAGATCGACACCGCCTACCATATAGAGCCTCATATGGTGCCATCTGGATGCTCGACTGATAACTATTGTTGTAGGAAAACTCTGTAAGTGGCAAGAACTGATCCGAAGAACCTCCAAAATCTATCATACACGCACGGAGCATATCCTCTAATATCTGAATAGTGCGCTCGGATTGTCCGTCCGTCTGAGGGTGAAATATTGTGCTCAGCTCTACTCGAGTACCCAATTCATGTTGTACGGCCCTCCAGAATCGTGATGTAAATTGCGTACCCAGGACAAAGATGATGGATACCGGTACGCCATGAAGCCTGACAATCTCGCGGATATAAATTCGAGCCAGCTGCTTGGAAGAATAGGTAGTCATCACAAGAATGAAATGAACTGACTTGGTCAGCCTATCCACAAACACCCAAACTGTATCAAACCTCCACGGAGTCCGTGGAAGCCCAACAACGAAATCCATAGTGATCCGCTCCCATTTCTATTTCGGAATCTCTAATTTCTGAAGCAATCCGCCTGGCCACTGATGCGCATACTTTACATGTTGGCAATTTAGACATCGAGCTACATATTCCACTATGTCCTTCATTCTTCTCCACCAGTAATGTTATCTCAAGTCCCGATACATCTTCGCGGCACCCGGATGAATAGAGTATCGCGAACTGTGAGCCTCCTGGAGAATTAACTCATGCAACCCATCTACATTGGGCACACATAGCCCACCCTGCATCCTTGATGCACCATCATCTCCAATAGTGACCTCCTTAGCATCACTGTGCTGAACCGTGTCCTTAAGGACAAGCAGATGGGGGTCATCATACTGACGCTCCCTGATACGATCATAAAGAGAAGACCGAGAGACCACACAAGCCAATACTCAACTCGGCTCTTAAATATCCAATTTAACAAACTGGCTGGCTAAGGCCTGAACATCTAACGCCAATGGCCTCTTTGCTATTGGTAGATATTCTAAGCTCCCAAAACTCTCTGCCCGGTGACTCAAAGCATCGACCACCACATTAGCCTTCCCCAGATGGTATAAAATGGTGATATCATAATACTTAAGTAGCTCCAACCATCTCCGTTGACGTAAGTTAAGATCCTTTTGTTTGAACAGATGCTGCAAACTCCGGTGATCGGTGTAGATCTCACAAGGGACATCGTACAAATAGTGCCGCCAAATCTTCAAGGCATGGACAATAGCTGCTAACTCAAGGTCGTGGACATGATAGTTATTTTAATGCACCTTCAGCTGTCTGGACGTGTAGGCAATCACCCTACGGTCCTGCATCAACACCGTGCCGAGACCAATCCGCGACGCATCATAATATACTATATAAGACCCCGAACTTGTAGGCAATACCAATACTGGGTTGTAGTCAAAGCTGTCTTGAGCTTCTGAAAGTTCTCCTCACACTCCTCTATCCACCTGAACGGAGCACCCTTCTGGGTCAGCCTGGTCATAGGTGCTGCAATAGATGAGAAACCCTCTACAAATCGAAAGTAATACCTCACCAAACCAAGAAAACTCCGGATCTCCGTAGCTGAGGACGGTCTGGGCCAACTCTGCACTGTTTCAACCTTCTTCGGATCCACCTTGATCCCATCACTCGATACTATATGACCCAAATTTCCACTGAGTCTAGCCAAAACTCACACTTTGAAAATTTTGCATATAACCTCTTTTCTCTCAAGGTCTGAAGCACAGTCATCAGGTGTTGCTCATGATCCTCCCGATTTCGGGAGTACACCAGAATGTCGTCAATAAACACAATGGAGAATGAGTTAAGATAGGGTCGGAACATACTGTGTATCAAGTGCATAAAAGCTGCTGGGGCGTTGGCCAGCCGAAAAGACATCACAAGGAACTCGTAGTGACCATACCGAGTCTTGAAAGCAGTCTTCGGGATATCTGGCTCCCGAATCTTTAACTGATGATAGCCTGAATGTAAGTCAATCTTGGAAAACACTCTAGCACCCTGTAGCTGATCAAATAATTCATCAATACGAGGCAATGGATTCCTATTCTTCACTGTAACTTTGTTCAGCTGGCGATAATCAATGCACATACGCATAGAACTATCATTTTTCTTCACAAATAAGATAGGAGCACCCCAAGGTGACACACTGGGATGAATGAAGCCCTTATCAAGCAACTCCTGTAGATGCTCATTCAACTCAGGAGGATCCATACGATATGAAGGAATATATATGGGCTGAGTGCCCGGCAACAAATCAATGCCAAAATAAATATCTCTGTTGGGCGGCATGCCTGAAAGATCAGCTGGAAACATATCTGAAAAGTCCCTCACTACTGGAACTAACTCAACTGTAGGGGTATCAATATTGACATCTCTCACATAAGCTAGATACGTGTCACACCCATTCTCAACCATTCGTTGAGCTTTAAGAAATGAAATAACTCTGCTGGGAGTATACTCTAAAGTACCTCTCCACTCTAATCACGGTAATCCTGGAATATCCAACATCACGGTCTTAGCATGACAATCAAGAATAGCATAATAAGGCGGCAACCAGTCTATGCCCAAGATAATATCAAAGTATACCATACTGAGCAATAATAAATCGGCTCTGGTCTCAAAACCACTAAGAGCAATCAAACACAACCGGTACACATAGTCCATAACAAGAGAATCTCCCATAGGAGTAGACACATAAACAGGGGAACTCAAAGAATCCCGAGATACGCCCAAATACAGGGTAAAATAAGAGGACACATAGGAATAAGTGGAGCCTGGATCAAATAAAACCGATGCATCTCTCTGACAGACCAGAACAATACCTGTAATGAGAGAGTCAGAAGCAACTACCTCTGTAAGAGCTGGAAGAGCATAATATCTGGCCTGGACTCCCCCTCTAGGGCGACCTCGACCTCCCCGACCTCTACCTCGAGCTGGCTGAGCAGGTAGGGCGGTAGCTAGTGCTGGAATCATAGCCTGAGGACCCGATGGAGTATGCGTGGCTGAGAAGTCTATGGAGGTGCACCCCTCCTAAGTCTCTGCGGGACATACTCTCTCAAAAACATGTCTGAGAACTGAGTCCATGTAAGTGAAGCTGCCTCAGCAGGACTACTCAACTCATAAGCATGCCACCACTGATAGGCTACTCCTCTAAGCTGAAATGTAGTAAAGGAAACCCCACTCGACTCCGCTACACCCATAGTACAGAGAATACGGGGACACTCCTCCAGAAAACCCTAGGCATCCTCTGACACCAATCCACTGAAGGTAGGAGGGTGGTACTTCTTGTACCTCTCAAGTTTGAGCTGCTCTGCCTCAGAAAGTGCTGCCCTAACCTCGGGCTGAGTTGGAGCTACCGACTGTATCGGTAAAATATTTGGAACCTGGTTGACCTGAACTCGCTGCTCTAGAGTACCGGCGACGGGAGTCTGTGCTCCTCCCTCGACCTGAGATGTGGTAGGAGCAAGTGGAATCAATCCAGCCTAAGCTAAGGTACTGAACATGCTCAGAAACTGGGCTAGAGTCTCCTGGAGGGCTGGTGCATCAACAGGTACCTCAGGTGCCTGCCCTCTAGCTGGAGCTACTAGGGTCTCCTCTGTAGCAGCTCGTGTGGGTGCTCTGGCTGCACCATGTGGACGTCCTCGGCCTCTACCCCGGTCCCGTCCTCTCGCGGCTCTAGCAGGGGGCGCGGGAGCCTGGTCATCAGATCCGCTTGTACATGTCCTTACCATCTGTAAGAGAATAGAATACAAAAGTTTAGAATTTTGAAGTCAACAAATTTCGCACGATGTCTCCGTATAATTCTTCCTAACAGTTTCATAACCTCCTAAAGATAAGTATAGACGTCTCCTTACTGATCCGCGAGACTCTAATAAATCGACTTGTGACTCATGAAACCTATGAACCTAGAGCTCTGATACCAACATGTCACGAGCCAAACTCCCTCTGTATAACGTTGTGATGGCACCTAGTCTCTATGACTAAGTAAGCCTAACAAATTGCGGAAAATAGTAAAACAAAAGTAAAACTTGGAAACTAACAGCAGTGGATAGTTGAATAACTAGTAATAATGCCGCTCGGCATGTACAATAACTAATACTCTATAAATACAGTCTTCCCAAAACCCGAAAGTTCATAAGTCACAAGTTAAAGAAGGAAACTAGTATCTCTATACACCAGAGTCTAACAAAAGAAGTAGAGAAGGTAAATGACATAGGAGATAATATAGGGGAACTCCGAGGTCTGTGGACGCGGCAGATGTACCTTGAAGTTTCCGTACAACAACAAGCACTATCAGCTAGTAGCGGGGCTGATAAGAAGCACCTGGATCTACACACAAAACATGACTAGAAGAGTAGCATGAGTACACTACAATGGTACCCAGTAAGTGCCAAGCCTAACCTCGGTCGAGTAGTGACGAGGTCAGGTCAGGCCCACTGGTAAATATATAATAAAGAATTTATAGTATAATAAGAGACTAGAATTTAACAAAGGAAACACAACAAGGCAACAGTACAACACACATGGGTAAATAGCAGGGGATCTCCCAAGATACCGTCTCATTGTCCCAAAATAAATATATAGGGAGAACTCCCGAGGTACCTCCTCGTAGTCTCAAAAGTAAATATACATGGAGAACTCCCGAGGTACCGCCTCGTAGTATCAAAAGTAAATATGCAGGGAGAACTCCCGAGGTACCGCCTCGTAGTATCAAAAGTAAATATGCAGGGAGAACTCCCGAGTAACCGCCTCGTAGTCTTAAAAGTAAATGTACAGGGAGAACTCCCAAGGAACCGCCTCGTAGTCTCAAAAGTAAATATACAGGGAGAACTCCCGAGAAACCGCCTCGTAGTCTCAAAAGTAAACACATAACTCAAATCGATAAATACAACATTTAACAGCAAGATTTCCACAGTTAATACTGATAAAGAACAAGGAAAAGCAAAAAATTAACTAGGCATGCTTCACAGAGTTCAAATAAGCAGTTAAAGCACGTAGACATGTGATATTAGACTAAACAGGATAACTACACATATTGGAATAACTCAATTAATATTGAAAACAGACCAATACTCATTTAAACGGTATAACTCAAATTAAAGGAAAAACATGTTACCACTCAGTAAAATAAATCGGGTTTTACAACAAATAGCATGTGTATGTACTCGTCACCTCGTGTACACGACGCTCATATATCACAACAGTACCAAAATTCTAAGGGGATTTCCCCCACACAAGGTTAGGCAAGCCACTTACCTCGAACCTTTCCTCGATTACCCGACTCCGAATGGCCCAAATCTAGCTAGAAACAATTACATATCATAAATACAACTATAATAGACTAATCTTATAAATGAAATCAAGACTTTAACAAAAATTCTAAAATTCGTCCTAAAAAGTCGACCCGGGTCCACGTCTCGGAATCGGGTAAAAGTCACAAAATATGAACGACCATTCACTCACGAATCTAACCATATCAAATTTACTAAAATTCGACACGAAATGGCCTTTCAAATCCCCAAAATTCACTCTCCAAATCCCTAGCCTCTAACTCTCAAATTCCACCTTAAATACATACTAACTAGGTGAGAAAATAAATGGGGAAGCAAGATTATTGATCAAAAATAAGTACAAGGGACTTACCTCAAGAAATCCCTCGAAAATTCTCTCAAGAAATCGCCAAACCCGAGCTTAAAATCTTAAAAATGAGCAAAAATCGCGAACACTTAAATTTAAGTGTTCTGTCCAGCATTTCAGCATATGCGGACCACCAGTCACACCTGCGACGCCGCACATGCAAAATTTCCCTCGCAGGTGCGGAAATGACATAAGGGGGCAGGGTCCACATCTGCGAGCAAGTGACCGCACCTGCGCTTCTGCTCCTGCGGATATTTTTTGCTTCTGCGATCCTCACGCTCCAAGCCCCGTTCGCTTCTGCGCTCCACCTTCCACAATTGCGGCTCCATTTCTGCGAGCCAATCTCGCACCTACACCCATAGACCAAGCTTGACCAAATCGCATTTGCGCTCCTCCTTCCGCACGTGCGAGTCCGCACATGCGGTCTCCCCACCGCATGTGCGAAACACCAGAAAACTTCAGCAATTGCCTAAGTCCAAATTCAATCCGTTAAGCAAACATTATATAAACGAATTAATCTTAACCAAGAATAAAGATAGTATTGAATTTTTCTTCTTCTTCTTCTTCTTCTTCTTCTTCTTCTTCTTCTTCTTCTTCTTCTTCTTCTTCTTCTTCTTCTTCTTCTTCTTCTTCTTCTTCTTCTTCTTATTATTATTATTATTATTATTATTATTATTATTATTATTATTATTATTATTATTATTATTATTATTATTATTATTATTATTATTATTATTATTATTATTATTATTATTATTATTATTATGTGTCTCCTCAAAGACAGTAGCATGAGACATATTTCCCCCATGTGCCTTTTCCTTTCAAAATCAAAAATATGAGTTTATTACTTGAATCTCATATAAGTAAAGCGAAGTAAATTTTTATAAAATAAATTACCAAACTCAATCGATGGGTCGCAAAACTGATTGAACCTCCAGTGTGCAACGAGCTACCCTTACTGGAGGCTCTGTTTGCCTTCACTTTTTCAATTTTCTGCTTCCATTCTTCGGTATTCCACTTCTCCAATAGTTGAAGCCAGACATCTTCATGCATCCATAAAGGCTTGCTCCTTCCTTTCCGAGCAACAAAATGTGTATCTTTAATCCTTTTATGAGCTCTCTTCTCGAAATTAGCATTCACCTGAATTTCATGTTGAGGCTGCCATACACACTTAGTCTGCAACTAAAACAAAAGTTAGACGAACACAATAAATATTATATAAATTATATTTATTCGTACCTTAAATTGAAGCCATATATTCACTCTGATTTGGTATGAAATCTCTCTCTAGGAATTCCACGGCTCATGAAAAAATGGATTCATAGCTTCCACAACCATATGTGTGGCCTGAAAGGATGGCAAAAACCTGCATTAAATATAAAATAAACATTTATTAAATATATGTATATCTTTATTCTAATAATTATAAATTAAAGTATAACTTACCCGTCCCCATGGCGTACGATAATCAATCAATGCAAATGATCGTACTCTACAGTCCAACCAGCATACTGTCTCCATGAAGGAGCAACTAAAGCAGTACTAGTAGATGAAGATTCAGCCGCCAGAGATCCTCCAATATCATGTCTAGAAATACTAGGAGTAGATGATGATGGAGATGATAATGGAGTGGACGATTATGGAGGCACAAAAGATGAACCATCATGCTAACTGTAATGCCCGCCTTGAGATGGAATCATTGGTGACTAGCAAGGGCACGATCATCCACCTAATCATTTTCACCTTTATATGTGAGTTAAGTCAAAATAATACACTACTATTTAGCAAGAGCATTGAATACCAAATATAATTACCCAAACAAAACAAAAAAGCTATTTAAGAAAAACATCTACATATATAGCAATTCTAAAATATTTTCAAATATAATTCAATTAAGGATCTAGAAAAATTAAAGAACTAGTCTTTTTTTGGTTAACTGGGCTATTATATATAATAAATTACCAACTAAAGAAGAACAATAACATTATTTTTAGGGGGATATGAGATCTCCCATACGCTATGATCAAGAGTGTTAATATTACAGTCCAAATTTTTTCTAGAAAAGACAATTTCTGAGATGTCTGCCCAAAAAGCTTGATTTACAAACACCGGAAGAATTGTTGTGAATCTTATGCTATCAAAAAGTCTTTGCTTTCACCCTCCTTTGCCATCAGGTCAGCTACTTTGTTTGTCTCTCTGTAGTTGTGCTTCACCACCACATATCCTAGTCATAGGATGATTGACTTGCATTCAAAAATTATTGAGTCAAATACATAGTTACCCGAGTTTAGCATTCTTATTACCTCAGTAGAGTCTGTTTTGATTTCAAGTGGTGTAAGCCCTCTTTGATAAGCAACCTGCAATACTTTTAGAATAGTGCAACGACCCGGCCGGTCGTTTTGAGTGTATTAGCCCCGATTCCTTATTTACTGCTTCTCCCGTATCTTTTTCTTCTTATGTTACTTGCCGGGAGGTTTTTATTGTGATTTTGGAGTGAATTGGGACACTTTGTCCCTAAAACGGAAGCTTAATTCTTAGGATTTTGACCATAGTTGAAAATGTGTGAAGACGACTCCGGAATGGAGTTTCATTGGTTCTGTTAGTTTCGTTGGGTAATTTTGAACTTAGGAGCATGTTCAGACTATGAATTAGAGGTTTGTAGTTGATTTATGCTGAATTAGCGAAAGTCGAATTTTTGGAGATTCTGATCGGAAGTGGACTTTTTGATATCGGGGTCGGATTTCGATTCCGAAAGTTGGAGTAGGTCCGTAATATTGAATATGACTTGTATGATTGGGGTCAATCGGATGTGGTTTGATAGGTTTCGACATCAGTTATAGAAGGTTGAAGTTTCTAGTTCATTAAGTTTGAATCGGAGGGTGATTCGTGTTTTTAGCGTTGTTTGTCAGAAACTTATCTCTCTATTTGCTATTGTTGGTGATACTATCTATGAAAAGCATGTGCGGTGAGAATTTTGCATAGATTTCAAACTTACAATACCGACCAAAAGCAATCGACTTTCCTTTGAAAGCAATAAACCTAGATTTCTCTTCGGGGCCATAGAAATTCATCTTGTCTTCCGGGTCAAACTCTATACATTCAGTTTTCCCTCTTTTCTAAGAAGACTATTTGAGGATGGACTCCATTGGATGTTTTCCTGCCCTCTTTTGGGAGATGAGAATATCTTCTTGAGAATCAATGGAATCATCCTGGGTTAATAGATGATCTGTGCTTTCTAAGGATTCTACATCAACAAGATCATCAGTTTGAAGGTTTTTCTTGAAGCGATGGCTTCTTCTGGGCATGGAGGAGGAATGAGAGGGTTTGATTTTGGCCGAGTAAAAGAGAACAGAAAGATAGAGACTGAGTTTCTTTGAGAGAATGGGAGATATGATCGAGGGGGAAGGGGTTAAAAAGGAGTTTGAATGGACGCCTCGATTCTTGGAGAGACGTGTGAAGAGTAACTGAAAAGTTGCTTTCTGCAAGCCCGCCGTCAGTTCACAATTAAAGCATGTACAGACTAATCAAATACTAAAATATTTTTTGGCAAAAATTACGAAGAATATTATAGAAAACACTTAGCACAGTTATCTGGGAATTGTACAAATACCAATTTTGTTACGAAGGAAACAAACTCTTTCTTCAAGCAACGATTTTGTAAAAATATCCGCTAAATGATTTTCAGTATTGACAAATTCTAACACAATATCACGTTTGGCAACATGATCACATATAAAATGATGCTTAATCTCAATATGCTTAGCTCTAGAATGATGCACAAAATTTTTTGATAGACAAATAACACTAGTGTTATCACACATAATAGGAATGTGGTTAAGGCGTAAATCATAATTTAATAGTTGATGCATAATCCATAGGACTTGTGTGCAACAGTTGCCTACAACTAAATATCCTGCTTCAGTAGTAAATAGGTCTACACAACTTTTTTTCTTGTTGTGCCAGATATAAGAGATTTCCCAGGTAATTGGCATGTTCCACTCGTGCTTTTCCTTTCAATTTTATCTCCTGCAAAATCTGCATCTAAAAAACCTTTAAGATCAAAGATATCTAAACTTTCGTACCATAATCCATAGTCGATTGTCCCTATTAAATATCTGATAATACGTTTAACAACAGTCAAGTGGGAATCTTTAGGAGCTGAGTGATATCATGCATATTTGTAAACACTAAACATAATATCTGGTCGACTAGCTGTAAGATAGAGTAGAGAACCAAGCATACCTCGATACATTATTTCATCGACACTCTTACCATCTTTATCTTCATCCAAGGTAGTTGACAGACTCATAGAAGTTCCTATGGCCTTTGTATTAGACATGCCATATTTTTTTATGAGCTCTTTTGTGTACTTTGTTTGACTAATGAAAAGCCCTTTTCGTACTTTCTTGATTTGAAGCCCAAGAAAGAAAGTTAATTTTCCCATCAAACTCATTTTAAATTTCCCTTTCATGATGTTTGAAAAGTCCTTGCATAAAACATGATTAGTGCTGCCAAAAATAATATCATCTACGTAGATTTATACAATTAAATTACCTTGATACGATCGTTTGATAAAAAAAGTAGTATCAATATTACCTCTGTCAAACCCATATTCGACTAAGAATGAGCTCAGCCTTTCATACCAAGCTCTAGGAGCTTGCTTTAGACCATACAGTGCTTTGGACAATTTGTAGACATGATTTGGAAAGGATTCATTTACAAATCATGGAGGTTGCTTAACAAATACTTCCTCAGAGATGAACCCATTTAAGAAAGCACTTTTCACATCCATCTGAAATAGTCTGAAACATTTGTGAGCAGCATAGGCTAATAGAATATGAATAGATTCTAACCTGGCAACATGGGTGAAGGTTTCCTCGTAATCAATTCCTTCTTGCTATGAATAGCCTTGAGAGACCAGTCTAGCTTTATTTCGTACTACTTGTCCATATTCATTCAACTTATTTCTATACACCCATTTTTTTTTCCAACAATGGATGCATTTGGTGGTTTAGGAATGAGTTCCCATACCTTATTTTTCTCAAATTGATCAAGCTTTTCCTTCATTACAGTTATCCAGCTTTTGTCCCCAATGGCCTCATCCACTTTCTTTGGTTCGAACTGGGATATGAGAACAATATTTGATGTCTTATTTAAAGATCTTCTAGTTTTTATTCCTTCCTGAGGGTCTCCAATGATGTACTTATGTGGATATCCAGTCTCACCTTTCTATTCATTTGGAACAACTGATACTGGCTTCTTTTCAATAGGATTTGACTGATCAACTGTAGAAGGTTCCTGATTGTCTATAAGACTGTTAGTCGACTGATCTTGCTGATCAGTCACCTCATCATGAGTGTTTTCACATGTATTGATAGACTTTGGAACTATGAAATTTTCCTCATCTTCAGAAAGTTTTTCATTCCTTAAGCGAGGGTTAGTGTCCACAAAAATAACAAGTATGGATTCCTCAATTGAAAGAGTATGCTTATTAAAAACTCTATATGATTTACTAGAGGGAGAGTATCCGAGAAAAATACCTTCATCGCTTTTGGGATCAAACTTACCAAGATTGTCTTTTCCATTATTGTGAATGAAGCATTTGGAGCCAAAAAGATGAAAATAACTGATGTTAGGTCTTTTACCTCTCCATAGTTCATATGGAGTCTTCTTAAGAATAGGTCCAATTAAGCATCTGTTGATGATGTGACATGTTGTTCTTACAGCTTCTTTTCAGAAGTGGCGTGGAAATAAATTTTCCACAATCATAGTTCTTGCCCTATCTTAAAAGGTTCTATTTTTGTGTTCTACCACTCCATTTTATTGCGGTGATCTTGGAGATGAAGAATTGTGAGAGATCCCTTGATCATTGCAGAAGTTCTCAAATGCTTTGCTTTCAAATTCTCCTCCATGATCACTTCTTATGGAAGATATGTAGTAACCTTTTTCCCGCTGCACCTTCTTGTAGAAGACTTCAAAGTTCCTTAATGCCTCATCTTTATGACTTAAAAAGATAGCCCAGGTAAATCTAGAAAATCATCTACTATAACAAAGGCATATTTTTACCACATATGCTAGTAGTTCTAGTTAGACCAAAAAGTTCCAATTGCAGGAGTTGAAGAGGTTTTGTAGTAGAAACACTGTTTTTAACCTTAAAAGAGGACCTGGTTTGTTTTTCTAGTTTACATGCATCACAGATTTGATCTTTTGAAAAATCTAATTTTGGAAGACCAATGACAAGATCATTTTTGGAAAGTTTATGAATAGTATGCATGTTGGCATGACCAAGTTTTCTATGCCATACCCAAGGATCATCAATCTAGAGGCTAGACAAATTTGATTACCAAGACTATCTATGTTACTGATGGTATAGACATTTTTGTTTCTGTTTATAAAAAGAATAACTTTACCTGATTCATCTTCAATAAACCAATCATACTTTTTAAAATAAACTTTATAGTCATTGTCACATAGTTGACTGATACTAAGAAGGTTGTAGCCAAGTTCATCAACCAGGTACGCCTCGTCTACATCACATGTTGAGCTGAGGGGAACTCTTCCAACTCCAATTACATTTCCTTTTGATTTGTCTCCAAAAGTGACCGTTCCTCTATCTAGTTTAGTGACAGTTTTGAACAGTTGTTTGTCACTAGTCATATGTCTGGAACACATGCTATCAAAGTACCATTTTCCTTTTGGATTCTTCTTGTAGTGTTCCTGCAAAAAAAGATTACTTATTTTTAGGCACCCAAGCCTGCTTGGGTCCTAAATAGTTAGTGTTCTGCATATTAGCTTGACTAGAGGGCTTGGGTCGCCAGATCCATCTCCTGTTATTCTTAAACCTGCAATGATTAGAGGTATGACCGAGTTTTCTGCAATAAAGGTAGGAGGGGTTATTAGAATTTTTAGAGACTTTTTCTCTTCTGATTCTAAGCCTGCAGTGGTTAGTATTGTGACTATTTCAATCAAGAGGAACTAAAGGAGGTTGAAGAAAAGTTGAAAAAGGCCTTTGTTGAGTTCTATCAGAAACTTTGCAGCCTAAATCAATACATGTTCTAAATCTAAGATACAATTTGGATTCTCTTTCTGTATCAAAGAAATGCCCATGTTATCTAAACCAAAATTAAATCAGTTAAGATGGTTCTCCTGTTTTAATGAATTTATATTCCATAAAATGACTAACTAAAGTAGGATCACAAACCTGTCCTCATGTTAGTTTTTGACTCTGAGAAAAGGTAGAAAAAAGAAATAGCAACACACAATATCATCTATAGGGAAATCTGCAATCCAATAAGTAAAAACTTGCAGAAAATTGATCTCAAATCATCTTAAATCTTGTAAAAAGAAATTGATTCGCATTTGAAATTCAGTTCCGAGATCCACAAAGAGTCCACTCAAATAATAAGCTCAAGACATGAATATATTGAATCAAGTATAATAGAATTCACTACGATTGGCTAAACTTCTTTAGCATTAATGAATTTAAATTCAGTTCTGGGATCCATATTGTCTTCTTTTATTCGCTTAATAACTGTAAATATATCCAAAACTCATTCAAATCTATTGACAAGAATTCCATACGGTAAAGGTGCTCTAACTTTTGCAGTTGATATAAGATATGTGCAGAAGGGAGTGAACTTATTTTGATATTTTTCTATGTCATCCTCGTACAAAGCAGCAATAACTTGTTCTTCCTGCAGTTGTTATTGTAATCAGTTAAATAGTCTACAACATTTAACTGAATATATTTTATTTTTCTATTATGTATAAATCCAATTGCACAACTCAAAATAAAGTGCCAAATCACAATTTTTTTTCAATATCAAGATAACTTTATTTTCTTCATTTCATCTAAAAGGACAAATTTTGTCTTCTTTAATATTTTATGTAATATTTACTATAGAAAAAATGAGAGTATTTATATAATATTGGAATAGCAACTACGCATTGTAGCGGCTAGATTACCGTCTCATCTTGCACAATCACAATTTAAATCTGGTTCACCCATCCTTACTCTGCCTTGCTCTAGCTTTCTGAATAACCTGGACCTTACAGGTCCACTCGCTAGTTTATGGAGTTATGTCACTAATATTAAGTCTATAGTCCATACTTTGTAGTAGTCACTGCCAGGAAGGAAAAGAGTAAAAGAAGATTTGATTACTATACTGAATAGTAAACATGTAAAGAATTATAAAACAGAAAAAGAGCAAAGCAATACTTGGTTGCGCTTTATCAACTTTTCAAAATAGCTTTTTGAATGATTTCATCGTAAACTACATTATATATAGAGTGGTCATCATGGTTAGAAGCTATTGGTGGTCGGATTAGCATTTTCACACAATTTGAGCTCTTTCCTCTTGATAAAGCAACATAAAGTTGACTATGCGAAAAAACAGGTTCTCGCAAATAAATTCCAATAAAGTCTAATATTTGACCTTGTGCTTTGTTTATATTCATACCAAAACATAACCGTATAGGAAATTGGATCCTCTTAAACGGAATAGGAAATTTTTCATCTTGAGATGATAATAATGGCATTCTTAGTATAAACACATTCGTATCTTTAAAATCACCTGATTAAATTTTAGCACTTATAACATGTGTTTTAAAGTCGCAGCAAGTCAACCGTGTACCATTACATAAGACCTCACATGGATTTAGATTTCTTAATAATATAATCGGACAATTCTCTTTCAAAGATAAATTATACGGTGGCAAACCAGCAGGATTAAAAGTATGTAATAGGTCCTCAAATTGTGCCTGGTCATTAGGTTCATTGGTTTCATCAATACCGACAAATGTTTTTAGTGTCCCTTGAAATTGATCTATAAGCATATCGTTCATTTCATTGAAAAAATCATTTTTCATTGTCAGAATAACGCGAGAACTTGAGTAAGACGATGTTGAAAAGAATGTGTTCATATTTGGGTATGTGACTGTGAATAATTTTTCTAATGATTCTCTTTCAGTGGTAAATGGAATAGTTAAAGTATCTGGTATGTCAATTTTATTTTTATAGTTTGTTTTTTCTTGTCCATTTCCAATTCTCATTAAATAATCACAGAATGGAGGATCTTCCTTTGCTCTCATATTTTCAGATAATGGCAATCTTTCAAGTTCTTTCCAAATATTAGAGTATAATAAACTTTCATTAATAAAATCTTCTTTCTTCCCATTACGAACAACAAGAAGTGTTTGTCTGAAGTCACCTCCAAACACCACTACTTTTCCACCAAAAAGTATATTTGCATCCATAAGGCCTTTCAAGAGCAAATCAAAAGCCTGAATTGTTCTTTTATTTGCCATAGACACTTCATCCCATACAATCAATTTTGCTTCTCGAATTAAGCATGCAAGTGGGCTTTGTTTGCTAATGTTTCAACTGAAATTATCATCAATATTTATTGGGATTTTGAACCGTGAATGTGCAGTTCGTCCACCAGGAAGAATGGAAGCTGCTACATCAGAAGTAGCCATTGCCAATGCTATATATCTTTTAGACTGTATAGTTGCAAGTAAAGCACGATATAAGAATGTTTTTCCTATTCCTCCTGGACCATCAATGAAAAATGCTCCTGCTCTATATGAGAATATTCTTTCAATAATTGTATTATAGGCTTTAAGTTGGTCTTTATTTAACTTCTTGTATAATGATATGTCTTGTTCACTGAAAATAATCATCCTCTCAAAATGAACTTCCTTTGCAATTGTTGAAGGCCTGATTGTTTCTTGAACAATTTTGTATTCATTTATGTCAGCATCCATAGAATACAATATATCATTAATATGGTTCAAAATTTAAAACCGGATCTCATTTCTTCCAATGTTGGCTAGTAGCTTATGATCTTTAGACATTGGTTTCTCAAATTGTTCCCACAATTCTCTTGGGTTCACAGGATTACAATATACTAATAATGTAGCGAACAAGCGTCTTAAACTGTGTGGAATTTGATAACTTGTTGCTTCTGACATGCATTCAATCAAATTGTTATCACATTGTAACATTCCTCGTTTTTCAACAGATTTTCTAAAGGTATTACATGGTTCTCCATTGACATATCATAAATCTTTATAAGATTTTGGACCTCTAACGTTCATTAATAACAACATGAGATAGTACCACTCGCCTTTTGTCGGATGACATGTCACAACACGACCAATAATACATCCTTTTTGTCGGCACGTCCAGCTTCGACCCTTAGCACAGCATACAAAATATTCAGGAAATTCCTGATACAACTTTAGTTCTTTAGCATCCTTGTCTGTTCTATTCATATAAAAGAATTTTGTTAGCATAGTTCGTTTATTCATTGGGTTATTTACAATAGTACGTATATCTGCACTGCTTTTAAATGAAATAAAAATTATTGTCCTTCAAGATGAATCTGAATAGAACATACACTTGGCGACATTTCACTAATAGAAAAACCAAACAAGTGCCATGTAGCTTCCGATGCGACACCTGTCACGACCCAAAATCTGCTATAAGTCATGATTGAGCCTAACGCCGCCGTCAGGCAAGCCAACGGTGATCGATCAACTTAATTACTCATTTTTATTACTTTGAAATCATAATTTCCATTAATTAAATAGTATGAGATAGAATTTATAGGGTAAAATGATAATAATTATGTGAACAACCATACCAACCATCCAGTAGAAGCCCCCAAAATCCGGTGTCACAAGTGCATGAGCATCAACTAGGAAATATAATAAAATATAACATATGTCTGAAATACAAGTTAGACAGAAGATTACAAATAACGCAGATGGAGACTCTATATGCTGCGGATCATAATATGGAATGCCGCTCATGGTAAAGTCCCTGCAATAGCTACGCCATTGCGCCCAAAAGACCACCAGACATATATGTACCTGCATAATAAGTGTAGCAAGTGCAATATGAGTACGTAAATCAACGCGTACCCAGTAAGTATCTAGCCTAACCCCAGAGAAGTAGTGACTGGGGTCGACATCGATGCTTACTAGTGGTCCAATAAATCAAATACAGTAAGAAGTAAACAGATGTGAGGCAACATAAATAAACGAAATAACAAGTATAAATACGTGGTATAATCCTCCTCTCAACAATAAACTCACGCTCTCAGTTAGTAGTTACCACCTCAATCGGAGTATATATATAATAGATCTCACCAGATAGGTCATCACAGTTCAAATCAGGAAAACTCACAGATACACTAACTTTTTGTCAAATAATACGCACGATTCCATAAGAGTATTTTATAGAAATGCCGAGGCGTACTGCCCGGTCCTATCATAATATGTGCACTACCGAGGGTCGAACGGCACGAACCATAGATACATCTATTATATTATCGAGGCAAACGACCCGCTCCCATGAGAGTGTGATACATAATCCTACCGAGACGAATGACCCGATCCCATCATAATGTGCGCACTGTCGAGGGTCGAATGGCACGAACCATAGATGTATCTATTATACTGCCGAGGTGAACGGTCCGATCCCATTAGAAGAAGAAGCTTTAACGGGTCCTTGACCCCGTTCACGAATAAACGTGCAAGTTATGAACTTTAAGTAAGCTTTTCGATGAAAATGCATAACGTGGGAGAAATTCGTAAGGAGGAGCACAATTATTCCGCGGCTAAATCAAGTAGCTCGTCACATCTCTACAATAGCGAGTCTATCACCCTATGTAAGTCTAGTCTCAAGTCGTAACGCGAAATAAAGGAATTTAAACGAGCAATGATAACTCAAATAGTACAATTATAGCATGGCATGAGCCTAAGTCTACCCAGACATAATCAGGAATTCTAGCATATGCACGGACACTCGTCACCTCGTACGTGCGTAGCTCCCACAACATATAGCACATAAGAATATAACACATACGAGGTATTTCCCCCCTCACAAGGTTAGATAGGAGACTTACCTCGTTTGAAAGTTCCATAACTAGCTCCAATGCTACTCAAACACCTCAAACTGATGTCCGTCTCTCCAAAACTAGTCAAACAATGTGCAAACTAATCAAAATATACCCCAGTACATATAATTTAACAATTTATAATGATTCCCAACTTCTTTCAAAAGCCAACAAAGTCAACATTTCCATAACATTATGAACTCAAATATATAATTTATTCCTAATTCCATTTCCAAAATCGTTGTCAAAATCCATAACATTAAATTCTAGGTCTTCTATCAAAATACCACAATTTTCCTAAATTTTCCTCCTTAAATTCACATATAAACCTTACATTTAGTTCATCACAAGTGAGGAATTACTTACCTTGTGTTGCATGATGAAAACTCCTCAAAATTGCCGAAGAACCGAGCTCCAAAAATCCCAAATGAAAATGACGAAATGACCAAGTTCGATCCCTTATGTTCTACCCAGTTTTTGCTTCCGCGGACAAAATCTTCGCATATGCAAAGTCGCTTTTGTGACCACAAATGCGCATCTGCGAAGTCCACTAGTCAACACGCCCATCACACCTGCGGACTCCTTCCTGCTTCTGCGCAACCGCCGGTGCAAAGCCATAGCCGCCTCTGCGCTCCAGCTCGCTTATGCGACCACTCTGTCGCTTCTACGAAGCCGCATAAGCGTTTCATTTTCCGCTTCTGCGAAGCCTTCCCCAACCAGCCTTCCTCGCTTTTGTGACCCAGCATCCGCAGAAGCAATCGCACTAGCAACCAGAAAAATCCCATCATTTCCTTAGTCCAAAAATCGATACGTTAACCATCAGGAATTCACCCGAGGCCCTTGGGACCTTAACCAAATATACCAACATGTCCCAAAATGCATTACAAACTTAGTCGAGGCCTCAAATCATGCCAAACAACGTTGAAATTACGAATCACACATCAAATCAACTTATAAATATTTTAATTTTCAAATTCTATATCTTATGCCAAAACGTACCAAATAAATCCGAAAATACTTCAAATTTTCTGCACAAGTCACAAATTACGATACGACCCTATTCCAAGGTTCGGAACCTCAAACGGACATCAATAACATCAAAATCCACTTCAAACCAAACTTATGAAATTCTTAAACCTTAAAAAAGTCAACCTTCCATAATAAGCGCTGAAATGCTTCTGAACCACCCCGATACTCAACCCGAACATACGCCTAAGTCCTAAATCACCATACAAACTTATTGGGACCTACAAACTCGATTCTGAGGTTGTTTACTCAAAAGTCAAACCATAGTCAATTCTTCCATTTTAAAGCTTCCGAAATTAGAATATTCTTTCCAAATCAACTCCAAACTTCCCGAAATTCAATTTCGACCACACGTAAAAGTCATAATACCTGAAGTGAAGCAACTCAAGACTTCAAATCGCCGAACGACGCACTAGAGCTCAAAATGACCGGTCGGGTTGTTACATTCTCCCCCACGTAAACATATGTTCATCCTCGAGCGTGGTAAGGACTGTTTCAGAGTTGTCCAAAATCACTGTTTAACACCTCGTGGAACTACCTGTGCCACCACAACCCAGTTAAACACATTAGCTCGAGCCAGATTGAAGATCTTCCCTTTTATTTAGTCAATAAGTCTTAGAACCAAATTCTAGTTTCCGAATTTCTCTACAAGACCTGATTCTAACATACAAACACCGTACCAGTCACTACACATTGTACCAAAACATGATCATGCACCCATGCTGACATCACACAATGCGCCGCATAACTCATTTGCCCAAGGCAACCTCATCCAAGCACAACAACTAAACTTCCACTGACCCGAAGCCCGTAGTATACCTCATAACATATATAAGCCATGTTCTAACACTTGCGATATTGACACAATAAAAGAGATGTGTAGAAACTCATAACCACCTAACCAAATCAATAAATCATGGAGTCTCTCCTCCTGACAGGAACCATTACCTCATTCTAAACCGAATAACGATATTTGCTCTTTAATATACCCTTCATAACTCTGATCGCATTGATCCCAGGTCCAATAACCTCATACCACCTAGTACAAGATGCTCAGGCAGTAATCCATCTCAATCACTGCCAAAAATCTCATATGATGCCATCAATGCACCAACAAGCTACAAGCTACAAACTCAAATGTGATACATAAGGAAATACAAACTCTGGGAAAGAACTACCCAGCCCACGTAACGAATAAAATGACCGAATGGATGCTACGAACCCTTCTCAAAGAATGAGAAACCAAATACATAGCAATAGATATAGGGAATCGTACTCAATATCTCACTGTTGCGGTGTGCAACCTGATCTACGCATGATACCGTTGCGGCGTGCAACCCGATCCAAACATGATACCGTTGCGGCATGCAACCCGATCCAAACAACGTACCCGTGGCAGCGTGCCACCCAACTACACATATCAATAAATAAGTAAATACCCATCAAGCCATAATGCTTATACCTATGAAATACCGAACATTGACCACAAGCATGCCAAGTGCAAAAATACCACCCTGGGGAGACGGATAGCACCATACGCTACAGAACTCAAGCGCGACAAAGATGCAATAAATGACCTGCAACTCGAGAGCCATCCTGCTCATATAATACCACAAGCTACACGGGACCACAACACATGTGCGAATAATCAAGCCATCTCAATCCGAAACAAACTCCCATATTTCACAACCAAAGGACTAGAGTTCCTTCCAGGCATAAACTCTCACATTAGCGACAACACCAGAATCTCCATACTTGGTTTCAATCTCTAATAATCAAGGGACTAATAGGTCACACTTATACAATTTTCCCATGGGATACGCTCCCACGAAATTCCGCACCAGGTAGCAAGGTCTGCACCTCCATACCACCAACAATACTAATTCTTTAAAGCAAACCAAGAGTCCGCAAATTAATATACAAAGCCTCTTACACAGGACACCGTTATGAGGTGACACTAAAGAAAATGCCATCTTACTCTAAACATCTGAATTCTTCCCTGCTAATCTGATCTCAAGACATTCTTGTCAACACCGAACAATAACCTTGATCCTCAACTTCCAATTCCCATGCCGCTCATTGCACCTATCGCTCCGCTACGTGAGAGTACTAGAATTCCTCATAACCCCTAAACTACTAGTAGAATAAACACTTCATTGGCTAGAATCCCTTTCACTCAACTCATTTAAGAAGAACCATTGCAACACACAAATGAATTCCCATAACCGCAGAGAATACAAACCTCGAGTCGAGGTCTAATCTATCATAACTCTTCCGGATCCATTTACACATAACAAGGCCATTAGAATCAAATACCTCCCCAAATCAATCAAATTACGACGACTGTCAAGCCCGCATGTACCGCCACATATCACATGTATAACACTAACATGCCGAAGGAATTGATCATTGCCTCAATCACATTGATTCAAATCATTACCAACCGACTCAATTTCCTCCGATTTACTACTGACCCGCTTTAGAAATTATAATAGTTCCATTCAAACACATAACGAAACTCGATCAACACTCATCCCGAGTGACCCAAATCACGAGATCACATTGTCTTAATACCTACTGCAAAAACTTGATCTTTAACCAAACAACAAACCCAAAATCCTTAGACACCGCGCTTACATCCTTGAACCCAATAGAACCACTATTGGGAGTCACCCACTCTGACTGGTCCTAAGTATAATCAAACTCTAACACTCTTTTAGTACATGAAAACTTCCAAAGAAGCAACTAGATGGATTTGTTTCCTTGTACATCACATCCACAAGAAGTATAAACTCCGAGTCTTCCCAAAACCTGCGCCTGAATCGATAAGGTGAAGTATAGCACACATTCATCAAGTACTTTGCTCGAATTACCAAATACCCACCAATGCACCGATAACCAGAAACCACACAGGCAGACAACCATGCTATCCAATCGTAGACGGTGGGCTCCCCTACTTAGCCTTAAGCTACCATCACATAATATGGAACCCACAAAGATTCCTCCCTCTCATTTACCATGATCTCGCACTGTCAACCCGCCAGATCTCTCAAAACCTCTTGTTAGACACTTCATAAAGCATCCCAAATTATCAGCCACAATCGTGTACTCGACCTCCTGCTGGGTAGTATGTAGAATTCTTCGTAGAAAGTTCATCAACATCACGCAACCGCCAACCTGTTCACAGGAGCTAACCCACATATGAAAATTCCATACCGATATCTTCCAATGACGCTGCATCGATTACAACTACCACGAATTTAGTAAACCCTCTGAAGCCCACACTCGTCCGCCAGCCATAAAAGTCGGTTCATTCCCCATAAACATCAATTGAAAGTCCGACAATACATTCCAAACTCAAAGTCACGTTGCATCCAAAAATGATAATCAAGTCTTCACATCCCTCTTCATTTCAAGCGAACTCCTCTTTGCCATATTCAATATCCCTCATTACAGTAGCCAACATCCTAAATAATATCCGTAGACCAAATCACCTTCCATCACAATTCCCAAATCACCCTAAACTTCCTCAAAGTACGTGGCTATCCTATCACAAAATCCATATGCTACTCTGCCACTCCCACTTCGGTTAGCCCATATCCTTAGGAAACTTCTTGACCTCTGATGTGCATACTTGACCTGATAACAATTCAATCACCGCGAGACACCTCCCACCATGTCCCTCCTCATCCTTCGCTACACAAAGGTTGCATCAAATAAAAATCCATCTCTGTAGCACATGGACAAATAGATTGCTACCAACTCTAAGCCTCCTTGAAGATCATCTCTTTCTCTCGAGCCATCAGACAACCTTCCTCCTTTCTGCAATGTGATCCTTGCTTCTGTGACCCAACTTACGCAGAAGCGATCGCACCAGCAACCAAGAAAATCCCAGCATTTCCTTAGTCCAAAAATCGATCTGTTAACCATCTAGAATCCACCCAAGGCCCTCGGGACCTTAACTAAATATACCAACACGTCCCAAATTGCAATACGAACTTAGCCTCACATCATGCAAAATAATGTTGAAATTACGAA
Organism: Nicotiana tabacum; assembly: GCF_000715075.1. NCBI lineage: Eukaryota > Viridiplantae > Streptophyta > Magnoliopsida > Solanales > Solanaceae > Nicotiana > Nicotiana tabacum. Next base: position 53,748,639 of record NC_134091.1, read on the forward strand.
TCGCGCCTCGAAACAACTTATAAATTTTCAAATTTCCAAATTCTATATCTTGTGCCGAAACGTACCAAATCAATCCGGAATGACTTTAAATTTTATGCACAAGTCACAAATCATTATACGAACATATTCCAAGGCTTGAAACCTCAAACGGACATCGATAATATCAAAATCCACTTCAAACCAAACTTATAAAATTCTTAAACCTTCAAAATGCCAACCTTTGATAATAAGCGTCGAAATGCTTCTAAACCACCCGATACTTAACCCGAACATATGCCCATGTCCGAAATCACCATACGAACCTATTGAGACCTTCAAATCCCGATTCCGAGGTCATTTACTCAAATATCAAACCTTAGTCAATTCTTCCAACTTAAAGCTTCCGAAATTAGAATTTTCTTTCTAAGTCAACTCTGAACTTTCCGAAATCTAATTTTGGCCACACATACAAGTCATAATACCTGAAGTGAAGGTAATCAAGGCCTCAAACCATCGGAGGACGTGCTAAAGCTCAAAATGACCGGTCAGGTCGTTTCATTCTCCCCTACTTAAACATACGTTCGTCCTTGAACGTGCTAAGGACAGCTCCGGAGTTGTCCAAATCACTATTTAACACCTCGTGCACCTACCTATGCCACCATAACCCAGTTGAATACATTAGCTCAAGCCAGATTGAATATTCTACTATTTATTTAGTCAATAAGCCTTATAACCAAATTTCAGCTTCCAAATTTCTCTACAAGACCTGATTCTAACATACAAACTTCGTACCAGTCATTACACACTATACCAAAACATGATCATGCACCCATGCTGACATCACACAATGCGCCGCATAACTCATTTGCCCAAGGCAGCCTCATCCAAGCACAACAGCTGAAATTTCACTAACCCGAAGCCCGTAGTATACCTCATAACACATATAAGCCATGTTCCAACTCTCGCGATACTGTCACGACGGAAGAGATGTGTAGAAACTCATAACCACCTAACCAAAGCAATAAATCATGGAGTCTCTCCTCCTGGTAGGAACCATTAACTCATTTTGAACCAAATAACGTTATTTGTTCTTTAATATACCTTTCATAACTCCGATCGCACTGATCCCAGGTCCAATAACCTTGTCCCACCCAGTACAAGATGCTCAGGCAGTAAGCCATCTCAATCACTGCCAAAAATCTCATATGACGCCATCAATGCACCAACAAGCTACAAACTCGAATGTGATACATAAGGAAACATGAACTCTAGGAAAGAATTACCCAACCCGCGTAACGAATAAAATGACCGAACAGATGCTATGAACCCTTCTCAAAGAATGAGAAACCAAATACACAGGAATAAATATAGGGAACCGTACTCAACATCTCACTGTTGCGGCGTGCAACCCGATCCACACATGATACCATTGCGTCGTGCAACCCGATCCAAACAACGTACTCGTGGCGGCGTGCCACCCGATCCACATATAACAATAAATAAGTAAATACCCATCAAGCCATAATGCTTATACCTATGAAATACCAAATATCGGCCACAAGTACGCCAAGTGCAAAAATACTACCTTGGAGAGACAGATAGAGCCCTACGCTACAAAACCCAAGCACGACTAAGGTGCAATGAATGACCTGTATCTCGAGAGACATCCTGCTCATATAATACTACAAGCCACACGGGACCACAATATATGTACGAATAATAAAGTCGTCTCAATCCGGAACAAACTCCCACATTTCACAACCAAAGGACTAGAGCGCCTTCCAGGCATAAACTCTCACATTAGTGACAATACCAGAATCTTCATACTTGGTTTCAATATCTAACAATCAAGTGACTAATAGGTCACACTTATACAATTTTCCCGTAGGATATGCTCCCACGACCTTCCGCACCAGGTAGAAAGGTCTGCATCTCCATACCACAAACAGTACTAATTCTTTAAAGCCAACCAAGAGTCTGCAAATTAATATACAAAGCCTCTTACACAGGACACCGTTCTCAGGTGACACTAAAGAAAATTCTAGCTTACTCTAAACATCTGAATTCTTTCCTGCTAATCCGAGCTCACGACATTCTTGTCAACACTGAACCGCAACCTTGATCGTCATCTTCCAATTCCCATGCCGCTCACTTCACCTATCGCGCCGCTATGCGAGAGTACTAGAATTCCTCATAACCCCTGAACTACTAATAGAATAAACACTTCATTGTATAGAATCCCTTTCACTTAACGCATTTTAGAAGAACCATTGCAACATACAACTGAATTCTCGTAAGTGCAGAGAATACAAACCCCGAGTCGTGGTCTAAACCGTCATAAATCTTCCCGGATCCATTTACACATAATAAGGCCATTAGAATCAAATACCTCCCCAAATCAATCAAATTACAATGGTTGTCAAGCCCGCACGTACCGCTACAAATCACCTGTATAACACTAACACGCCGAAGGAACTGATCATTGCCTCAATCACGTTGATTCAAACCATTACCAGCCGACCCAACTTTCTCCAATTTACTCTTGACCCGCCTTAGAAATAATAATAGTTCCATTCAAACACATAACAAAACTCGATCAACACTCATCCCGAGTGACCCAAATCACGAGATCACATTGTCTTAATACCCACTGCAAAAACTCGATCTTTAACTACATAACAGACCCAAAATCCTTAGACACCGCTCTTACATCCTTGAACCCATTAGAACCACTAATGGGAGTCACCCACTCTAACCTGGTCCTGAGTATAATCAAACTCCAACACTCTTGTCACGGCCCAAATCGATGGGCTGCGACGGGTTCCCGAATTCTACATGTCCAATATCCTTAAGCATGCGTTTAAGATATAATCATAAATAACGTACGTGAGGGAAACATATCCAAAATAAATATGTACATATACATACGGAATACAGTGGGCGAGCCGGCAAGGCTGTTATAGACAACTATATACCCAAAATTGGAAGCCGACAAGGCCACATACTATCTAACTATACATAACTATCTTCAAACCTCTAATAGAAAATACAACTGTACAAGGACGGGACTGGGTCATATCATACCCATATATGTATACAATCATATCATACCAAAATCAAAAGCAGCTCCGGATCAAGTGGAGCACGCCAACTCTCGCTGATCAAGGACCCTAAGAAAGGGGACCGTCTGCTTGCCTACCTGCACCTGCGGGCATGAAACACAGGCCCCGAGAAATAGGGCGTCAGTACGAATAATGTACTAAGTATGTAAGGCACGAAAATTAGTACATAGAATACATCGATGAAACATGGAATAAAGAATTCCACCTGTAAGTCTAAATTACTTGTAAATCCTGAAACATTTATAACGTCATGCACGTGTGTACAAATGTCGTGTCATGCATGGGTATAGGTATACATAACATCATCAAGCCTCTGAGGGCATCCCATCATATGATTTCGGTCACTGTAGGCAAAATCATCAACATATGCCAACTGATCAGGTGGTGGTGCGTATATAACGCAGTAACCTTTTCTCATATCCCATATACATATGTATACATATAAATATGCGTATATAATGTCATCTGGTCATGGGTCAATGTACATGTATAAATGAATTAAATGAATGAAAATATGTTAATAATCTTAATATTCCTTTCGGATAAACTTTATCAACTGCGTATCATTCTGAGACCCATGAACAGAAGATATAATAATATGTCACATAGGGAAATCAAGAACATAGAGACCCCTAGTATTTCTATGAATAGAGTCATTTATGAAAACTGTGCGTTTGCTCGTTTTTTTTCTATCATTTGGATCATGCCAAAAAGAAAGAAGGGATAGCCTTAACATACCTGGAGTAGGAAAAAATCCGTATGATGTTCTTGAAAAAGGTTACACCGTACTCCTTTAGAACCGCAAAATTTTATGTTGCTAAGGTGCCAATAATTCCTGTTGGAATTGTTTGGTTGCAAGAAGTTTTGTTGAAAACTTGTAGGAATTGATAACGTCTGATAGTAGTCTTTGTATTCAAAATATTAGAAATGAAATTAGCATCTGATTGTAGTGTCTTTGTATTCAAAATGTTAGAATGAAGTTAGCATCTGATTGTAAGGTATTTTGTATTGAATATGTTAGAGATGAAGTGTCTTTGTAACTAACACATTTGTTTGCCACCTAATCAACAATAACTAAGAGTCATGTCTTTAGGAAGTGGCTTGCTGCCACATGGGGGTGGGGTGGGGATTTAAATCTTTATCCACTAATTTATTAATTAATTTGTCAATATCCCGTTACCCGATAATTAACCAATCACCCACATAATTAAGAATTTTCTCAAATTACTTAAAATGCTACTCATTTTTAATATACTTTATACATAATACTATCACGGTCATATGGTACCTTGTATGGTACGAGTCCATAAATATCGGGTATTATAGCTCGTACCGTATTTTATCCCAAATCGACAATCTTCAATCGAAACTCATTTTTTTTAATTCGGGTACCCTTTGCCCTTCATGGCACTTACTTATCGCTTGTTATAAATAGCATAAATATGTTAACCTCAAGATAATCTCATCCCCAAGTCTACGTCGATTAACTGAAGACTAAACGTTAACGTACGAAAACGCGAGATGTAACAACTCTGTTAGCACATGAACACTACAAAGAAACAACCGAATGAATTAGTTTCATTGTACATCACATCCACAAGAAGCATAAACTCTGAGTCTTCCCAAAACCTGCACCTAAATCGATAAGGCAAAGTATAGCACACATCCATCAAGTTCTTTGCTCGAATTACCCCTGATATTTTTTTTTCTTAGTCATAATAATCCACCAATGCACCGATAACCTGAAACCGCACAGGCAAACAACCACGCGATCCAATCATAGATGGTGGGCTCCCCTACTTAGCCTTAAGCTACCATCACATAATATAGAACCCACAAAGATTCCTCCCTCTCATTTACCATGATCTCGCACTGTCAACCCGCCATATCTCTCGAAACCTCTTGTTAGACTTCATAAAACATCCCAAATTATCAGCCACAATCGCGTACTCGACCTCGTGCCAGGTATTAAGTAGAATTCTTCATAGAAATTTCATCAATATCACGCAACCGCCAACCTGTTCACAGGAGCTAACCTACCTGTGGAAATTCCATACCGACATCTTCCACGACTTCAAGACCAAATCACCTTCCATCATGATTCCGAAACCGTTCTACACTTTCTTATTGCAAATGGATTTCATGCCACAGAATCCTTATTTAACTCTGCCACTCCCACTTTGGTTAAACCACTTCCTTTAAGCAACTCCTCGACTTCTGCTCTTCATACTTTGACCTGCTAGTATTTCAACTACCGCAAGACACCTCCCATATGTCCTTCCTCATTCTCTGCTACCTAATTGCTTCCTCGAATCAAAATCCATACATGTAGTGTCTGAACCAATAAATTTTCTATCAACTCTAAGACTCCTCGAAGATTATCTTTCTCGAGCCATCAACATTAGAAATACCAATTTGATTCCGAAACTACTACACTCTGCTATCTATGACAACCGCCCATCAGGTACCATTTGACAACACCCTGTCCTGAAGGCAAAATCAAAGAAGACCATAACACCGGCGAACTGTAATACGTTCAGAAAAGGATGATGACACCGCATCACAATGAAAATTCCACCACGCTCGAGAATGCCAAGTCTCATTACTCCGTCAACCAAAACCTGAACATCCATAGTCTGATTTCCTTTTCTCTACTGGAATTAAATGCTGAACCTTTAAATCATGCGCTGAGGAATCCTCCTTTCGAGTCATTCACTGTCGCGATCCATAAATAAGCACTCTACCATTACACCAACACGGTGTGGTAACAACTCATGAACATCATAGCAACATGTGCATAGCCTCAAAACCATAGGAAATACAGAAACTGAACTGAAACAACAGAACACCCTTTCGCAAGGCGACGATAATAGTCTGCCCGAACATGCAGGAAAAAATATCATGCACCACGTCTGCAGTACCAATACAGCTCCTGGATGTCCAATTAACAACAAGCACTTCATGTCGCATAAGATTGAGTAGGAAGGAAATAAAGGCACAAGCCTCAATGGAATCAAACCGCACGATGAGGAAATCAAGAAAGGAAGTGCTCCTAACAACCCTGTAGCCTTTCGAAGATAGTACAGACATCTCTGCACCGATCCGAAAGACTCTACTAGACTTGCTCATGACTCGTGAGACCTAAGTGAACCTAACGTTCTGATACCAAGCTATCATGACCCAAAATCCACTATAGGTCGCGATGGCGCCTAACACCGCCGTCAGGCAAGCCAACGGTGATTGATCAATTTAATTTCTTATTCTAGTACTTTAAAATCATAATTTTTATTAATTAAATAGTATGAAATAGAATTTACACGAACTACAATAATGAACTACCCATAGGAACCCCTAAAACCCGGTGTCACAATCACATGAGCATCAACTAGGAAATTTAATAAAATACAACATCTGTCTGGAATACAAATAAGACACGAGAATATAAATAACTCTGATGGAGGCTCTGCAGGCTGCAGATCGTAACATGGAATGCAACTCATGGTGAAGTCCCCGCAATAACCGTGCCTTTGCCCCCAAAAGAACACCAGACATATATGTACCTACACAAAAAGTGCAGCAAGTATAGCATGAGTACGTAAATCAATACGTACCCAATAAGTATCTAGCGTAACCCCAAAGAAGTAGTGACGTGGAGTTGACATCAACACTTACTAGTGGCCCAATAAGATAGATACAGTAGAAGTAAATAGATGCGAGTCAGAGAAAATAAACGAAGTAACAAGTATAAATACGTGGTAAAATTCTCCTCTCAGCAATAACTCAAACTCTCAGCTAGTAGTTACCACCTCAATCGGAGTATATATAATGGAGCTCACCTGCTAGGTCACCACAGTTCAAATCATGAACACTCACACATATACTGCCTTATTGTTAATTATTACGCACGATTTCATAAGAGTATTTTATAGATATGCCGAGGCGTATGGCCCAATCCATCATAATATTTCCGAACCATAGATACATCTATTATATTGCCGAGGCGAATGGCCTACTCCCATGAGAGTGTGATACATAATCCTACTGAGGCGTACGACCCGATCTATCATAATGCGTGCACTGCCGAGGGTCGAACGACACGAACCATAGATGTATCTATCCTGCCAATGCGAAAGGCCCGATCCCATTAGAATAAGAAGCTTTGACGGGTCCTTGACCACCCCACTCATGAATAGATGTGTGAGTTATAATTTTTTGGGAAACCTTTCGATGAGAACGCATAGAGCGAGAGAAATTCGTAGGAGGAGTACAATTATTTCAAGGCTAATCATGAAGCCCGTCGAATCTCTACAATAGCAAGTCTATCACTCTACACAAGTCTAGTCTCAAGTCACAACATAAAATAAAGGAATTTAATAGGCAAGAGACAACTCAAATAGTACAGCTATAGCATGGCGAGAACCTAGATCTACCCGGACATAACATGAATCTAGCTACGTACATACTCTCATCACCTTGTGCGTACATAGCCCCCGCAATAAGTAGCACATAACAAATACATCACCTAGGGGTAGTTTCCTCCTCACAAAGTTAGACAGGAGACTTACCTCGCTCCGAAGTTCCATAACCGGCTCCAAAGCCTCTCTAACACCTCAAACCGATGCCCGTTGATCTAAAACTAGTCAAACAATGTGCAAACCAATCAAAATATACTTTAATACCCATAATTAATCAATTTAAACAATTCCCAACTCCGCTCAAAAAGTCAATAAAATCAACCCTCGGTTCCACGTGCCCGGATTCCAAAATTATTTGATGATAAACCTTTCGCACCTGCGGTCCCTAGGTCGCTTCTGCGGCATAGACCTCGCAGCGGCGAGAACCCAGGCTAGATCGCCTACTATATTTGCGGCATCTTCAACAGTTCTGCGCCCGCGCTTTTGCGGCTGCTCATGTGTAGGTTCGGTTCCGCTTCTTCGAAACTCGACCGCATCTGCAGTCCCAGCCTTCCCAAGCAAATCCGCTTCTCCACTCAAGGACGCTGCATCTACGCCATCGCATATATAAAAATGGACTCGCACCTGCAGGCACTGCCCAACCTGCCCAGAACTGCTTCTGCGACACTCTTAGCCGCTTCTACGGCTCCGCACCTATGGCCAAAACCTTGCAAGTGTGGTTACACTAGATATGCTACCACCAGAAAATGCATAAGGCCAAATTCCAACTCTGATTCAATCCGAATCAAACCCGAGGCCCCCGGGACCCCATCCAAACACACCAACACATCCTAAAACATGACACAAACTTAGTCGAAGCCTCAAATCACCTAAAATAACATCAAAACTATGGATCGACAATCAAAACCCTTCTTTAAACTTTCAAACAGTTAAACTTCGACGAACGCGTCCGAACCATATCAAGACATTCAGGAATGACGCAAAACTTTATGTGCAAGTCACAAATCACAATACGAATCTATTCCAAGGCTCGTAACTTCAAACGGACATTGATAACACCAAAATTCATTTCAAATCAAACTCAAGAATTTCTATGCCAAACCATTCTATCCATACATGGGATGAATTGGCAAAAATATTCATTGCCAAGTTCTTTTCTCCCGGGCATATGGCTACTCTTCGAGATGAGATTCTAGCATTCAAGAAAGAACCCAATGAGCCTTTGCACGAGATTTGGGAGTGGTACCGTACTATGGTGAAAGAGTGCCTGAATAATGACATGACTGAGGCTATGATTCAACAAACCTTCTACAGGGGGATCAATAGTACCAATCAATGCGTGGTCAACCAACTTGCCGGTGGGAATTTCATGACAACACCATATGCTGAAGCTTGTGAGATTTTAGATGAAATGGCATGGCAAAGTAGAGCTAATGTTCCTCAAGGTGATCCAAATATGATTCACCTACACAAAGAATTGCATGATCATGGGAAAGCAATTGCCGAGTTGACCACAACAATGAATCAATTAGCCAAATCTCAACTTCAACAAGTTCAAGGTCCTAAGCAAGTAAATACAATGGAAGGTGCCAACATGATGGTGAACAAGCAAAGGCAAAAGGGTCAACAAGTGCAAAACCGTGTGGAACAATTTGTGCAAGATGATAATGGGTTTGACCAAGACAAATCATACATTGAGCAAGAGGAAGAATTTCAATATGTGAACAACTACCAAGGGCAAAGAAACAACTCTCAAGGCTCGAATCAACAACAATGGCGATCTCAAGAAAATCAAGGAAATTGGAACAATCAAAACCACCAGGGCAATTGGAGTGGTGGTAACAACAATCAAGGTAATTGGAACAATAACAATAATCAAGGCAACCAAGGCAATTGGGGTGGCAACAATCAAGGATATTGCGGAGGCAACAACCAAGGGGGTTGGAACAATAACCAAGGGAATCTGGGGTAGGGCTTTCAAAGGCCCCCGATGTATCAACAACCAAGCAACCCGACTCCTTATCCGTCACATGGTTCTAGCTCTTCCAATAATGAGATGGGACGGATTGAAAATATGTTCAAACAAATGATAGAGAAAAATGTTGACTCTGATGGTCAACTAGCCTCTCACAACACTTCAATCCGCAATTTGGAGGTTCAATTAGGGAAAATCTCGCAAGCTTTAAACACTCGTCCTAAGGGGGCACTACCTAGTGACACGGTGGTGAACCCGAAGGGTGGAAACAACATGGGACATGCCATGGCTGTAACCATAAGGAGTGGAAAAAGTGCGGAGGCAACAACCTCAAACCAAAGAAGAATTGGGGATGATGATGTAATGATTCAAGAAGTTGAAATTCCAAGCAATGTGGTTCAAGCTAATGAAGAATTGAGAATTGATATTGATGAAAATGTGGAAGAGACTCAAGAAGAAGTGAACCCGTCTAGGGAACACGTGATTGACATACCAGAACCGGTAGTGCCAAAGGCCAAGGCACTAGTGCCAAGGCCTCCTTCTTCATACCGTCAAAGGCTCGCCAAGAAAAATAGCGAGAACCAATTCAAGAAGTTTATTGACATGATAAAGAGCTTATCTATTACTGTTCCATTGGTTGAGGCGTTGGAACAAATGCTCGGCTATGCAAAATTCATGAAGGATTTGGTGACAAAGAAAAGATCAATGAATTGTGAGACTATCAAGATAGCACATCAAGTGAGTGCTATTGTGCACTCAATGGCTCCAAAGTTGGAAGATCCTGGCGCTTTCACAATCCCCTGCACTATTGGGAGCGCCGACTTTGCCAAAGCTCTATGTGATCTAGGGGCGAGTATCAACTTGATGCCCTACTCGGTGTTCAAAACTTTGGGAATTGGGCAACCAAGACCCACATATATGAGGTTAAAAATGGCGAATCGTACTATGAAGAAACCATTGGGTATTATTGATGATGTGTTGGTTCGTGTTGATAAGTTCATCCTCCCGATGGACTTTGTGATTCTTGATTGCGAAGTGGACTATGAGGTGCCTATTATCTTGGGTAGACCTTTCCTGCTAATGGAAGGATCTTGTTGATGTGGAAGCCGGTGAGCTCACCTTCCGGGTGGGTGATGAAAATGTGGTTTTCCATGTATGCAAATCTATGAGGCAACCAAATAGAAATGAATTTTGTTCATTTGTGGACTTAGTGACCGAGGTGATTGTTGATGATGCTAGTGCCATGATGAATGTTGATGATACTTTGAAGGCTGTATTGCTTAATCATGATGATGATGAGAAGGATGGCTATGTGGAATGTGTGAATTCATTGCAAGGAATGGGGTCGTACACATATGAACCCCGTAAATTGTCCTTAGATCTTGAAAACCAGAAGACTCCTCCAACAAAGCCCTCAATCGAGGAGCCTCCCACTTTGAATTTAAAGTCATTGCCTCCACATCTCAGGTATGAATTCCTTGGCCCATGTTCTACTTTACCAGTTATTCTTTCCTCTTGATTGACTAATGTGCATGTAGACTCTACGTGCTACAAAAGAGGAAGAAAGCTATCTGATAGACATTGGCGGATATTCGGGGTATAATCCCCGCCTTCTGCATGCACAAGTTATTTTTGAGGAGGATGCCAAACCCTCCATTGAACATTAAAGAAGATTAAATGAAGCAATGCAAGAGGTTGTGAAGAAGGAGATCATAAAATGGTTGGATGCCGGGGTTGTTTACCCCATTTTCGATAGCTCGTGGACTTCTCCGGTGCAATGTGTCCTAAAGAAGAGGGCATGACTGTGGTCACAACCTTCTATAATAGGCACTGAAATGCTCCTAGACCACCCGGTACTTGATAAGTGGGGATTTTGACTAATTATTAGCGCCTTTTAGCTTTTGTTTTAGTCTAAAAACATTGAATTATGTTTCCCAAAAACTGATGAAATGTGCTAAATTGCAGGAATATTGGAAGATGGACTCCTGAGATAAAATCTAACTCAAAAAGGAGTAACTAAACTCAAGGCTATAAAAGGCACAGAAGCTCACAAAGTGCGAACCGCAAAATTCCCATCCCAGCCGCAGATGATGAAGGAAAGCCACTAGATTTGTGTACAAAGTTCGGACCGCACATGAATTGTGCGGCCACAAAAGATGGCTAGGAATAAAGTTCAGAGAATGTGCAAAGTCCCAAATTTCAAAGCCCTCACAAGTACGGACTGCAGCGGAATTGTGCGGGCTCAAACATAAAAGTGCAGACCGCAGAAGACCAAGTGCGACCGCAATTATAAATCTGCGGACCGCAGAAAGAATGCCTTGCAACCGCAGATCAGAATTATGCGGCTGTAGACCTCCAGTCATGACAAGTTTAAGAAATCCGCAAACTGCACATGGAATTGTCCGGCCGCAGAACCACCCGAAGGGCACTTTGGTTCGAAATTTCCAGCCTTGTATAAATAGACAAGTTTCACAATTTTAGGTTAACTTTTGACATCAACAGCTATAGTAGCCATTTCTCTTTACTTCTTTTAGTAATTTTTCATAATTTGGGATATTTTAACATAGATTTTATCATTTTGATTTCACAATATGAGTTTATTTACCATTTCTTCTTCTATTTATTCAATCCCAAGCATGAGTAGCTAGATTTTTACTAGAGTTGTGACCCAACCCTAGAGTGTAAACCTTATTAGTGTTTAATTTGATGCTTGTTTATGGTTGGGTGTTTATTATTTAGCCTTTTCCATGCTTTAATTTGTGGAACTAATGGTTGCAAACATTAGTTCATGCCTATTTGACTTTGTCTCTACTTGAGAAAGAGAGACTTAGTCTAAGACAACTTGGCTAACAAGAAATTGGGTCAATCGAGAGATTGATAATATCAATTAAAGGGTTCAACCTGGAGATAGTAATAACCCGAGTTGAGATTTTATCAACCGTTTTGTGCAATACCCATTTAGACTTGAGAAAGTCAAATTGAGCAAAATTACTCTCTGACTGAGAGGTATTGAGTGGATAATTGAGCATTTATAGCTATAATACAACCCGATCAATAAAACAAATATTAAGGTTTATATCCCATTTGGAAAACACCTAGGTGATGGCCATAGCCCTGGGCTTTTTACAAAACTTGAAAAACAACAAAAACAATTCTCTTAGTTTCATTTCTTAACTTTGCAATCATAGCTAAAATTAGACATAGAATCAACCCCAATTTGTGGAAGTGTAAATTGAGGTAGTTCAAACTCACGTCCTACAATATATATACACCTAACTCCCATATATAACTCCCTGTGGAAATCGACCCCAACTCTTTTTGTGTACTACTATTGCAATCGACTATTTCATAACCTTGAATTGAGGTGTGAAATTGGACTAAGGCTGTCCAACGGGACGGGGCGAGGCCAAATAAACAGGACGGGATGACATTTAGCCGGGCTGGGACGAGAAAGGATGACATTTAGCCGGGACGGTGGCAGGACGGGCCTAAACAGGACGAAACGGTTCGTGGGCCTTAAGTGGGCCTTTTTATTTAAACGGTACCGGGATGGGACGACCCATCCCATTGGACAGCCTTAAATTGGACGAGATTAATTTTTGGCGTCATTGTCGGGGATGTTAAAAAATGGTGTTAACTATATATTTAGGTGTATTTTTGAAATATCTTCTTTTCCTTCCTTATTACTAACGTGTTGAGAAATTGTAGGTGAAATCATAGCAAATTATGAGCTCAGAAACATAGCTTTGGGGGACGTGACGTTGAGGATGATCAAATGGATGAGGTCCCTCTTGAACCTCAAGCAAATAAACGAGGCCGAGCGCCTCATGATAATATACCCGCTCCACCCCCACCTTTACTAAGAGTGGCTCCATACTGGGTGTTGCCAAATGAAGGGCATGCAAGTGCTATAGTCCCTCCTCGTATTAGGGCGGGCAATTTTAAAATAACCAACGTGATGCTCACTTTGCTCGAGCAACGGGGGTTCTTCACCGGTGCACCAGGTCAAAATGCATACATATACTTGAAGGGGTTCGTAGATACTTATTGGGGGAGTAAAAAAACAAATGTCTCCGAGGATGCCTTGAGGCTAAAGCTTTTTCCCTTCTCTCTACGGGGGAAAGCTTTAGATTGGTTGGAACGTTTACCAAATCTTTCCATTCATACTTGGGATGAATTGGCGGAGAAATTTATTTCTAAGTACTTCTCTCCCTGGCACATGGCTACACTTCGAGATGAAATCTAGCATTCAAGCAAGAGCCGAATGAACCACTACATGAGATTTGGGAACGATATAGAACAATGGTGAAAGAGTATCCCAACAATGATATGACAGAGAAAATGATTCAACAAACTTTCTATCGGGGGATCAATACAACCAACCAATGTGTAGTGAATCAACTTGTTGGTGGGAACTTTATGACTATGCCTTATGCAGAGGCGTGTGATATTTTGGATGAGATGGCGGATACTTCATCGGCGTGGAAATCCCGGGATAATGTTCCATAAGGGGATCCTAATGTGATTCACCTTCACAAAGAACTGCATGACCATGGGCAAGCCATAGCCGAATTGACCACCACCATGAACCAATTGGCAAAGGCTCAACTTCAACAAGTGCAAAATCCGAGGCAAGTCAATGCAATGGACGGAGTAAATATGATGGTGAACAAAGGGTCCGCAAGTGCAACAAAAAGTGGAAAATTTTGTGTAAGAAGATAGTGGGTTTGAGCAAGAGGATTCCTACAATGACCAAGAAGAAGAGGTCCAATATGTGAAAATAATTCAAGGGCAAAGAAATAACTTCCAAGGCCCAAGCCAACAACAATGGAGACCTCCAAACAATCAAGGAAATTGGAATTCTCACAATCAAGGTAATTGGAGTGGTGGAAACAATCAAAGCAATTGGAATAACAACAACAATCAAGGCAATTTGAGTGGAGGCAATAATCATGGGAATTGTCATAACAACAATAGCCAAGGCAATTGGGGAGGTAACAATCAAGGCAGGTGGAATAACAATCAAGGAAATCGGGGGTCGTGTTCTCAAAGGCCTCCGATGTATCAACAGCTGAGCAACCCACCTCCTTATCCTTCCCACGATCCTAATTCTTCCAACAATGAAATAGGCCGTATTGAGAACATGTTTAAGAAAATGATGGAGAAGAATGTTGATTCCGATGCCTAACTTGCTTCACACAACACATCGATCCGCAACTTAGAAGTACAAATGGGTCAAATCTCTCAAGCTTTAAATTCTCATCCTAAGAGGGCACTACCAAGTGACACGGCGGTGAACCGAAAGGGTGGGAACTATACGGGACATGCCATGGCCGTTACTACAAAAAGTTAGAAGAGGTGGGAATGCACCCACCTCTAGTCAAAGGCAACTTGTGGAAGATGAGCAAGTAGTAGAAGAAGAAGAAATCCCGAACAATGTGGTGCAAGCAAATGATGAAGTGCAGATTGATATTGGTGACACTGTGGAAGAGACTCAAGAGGAAGTGAACCCATCTAGGGATCATGTTATTGACATACCGGGACCGGTAGTGTAAAAGGCTAAGGCACCATTGCCTAAGCTACCTCCTCCATATCCTCAAACGCTCGCCAAGAAAAATGGTGAGAATCAATTCAAAAAGTTCATTGACATGATGAAGAGTCTATCGATAAATATGCCATTAGTTGAAGACTTAGAGCAAATTCCCGATTATGCAAAGTTTATGAAGGATCTGGTGACAAAGAAGCAGTTGAAGAATTTTGAAACTATCAAAGTTCTTTAGTGGACTTGGTGACCGATGTGATTATTAATGATACAAGTGCCACGACTAATGGGTGATATGTTGGAGGCCATCTTGATCAACTTTGATGATGACGAGATGGATGGCTTCATGGAATGTGTGAGTTCTTTGCAAGGAATGGGGGCGTACAACTATGCACCTCAGAAACTTTCCTTGGATTTTGAAAATAGGAAAACTCCTCCAACAAAGCCTTCAATTGAAGAGCCCCCTACTTGGAGTTGAAGCCATTGCCTCCACATCTTCGGTATGAGTTTATTGATCCTTGTTCTACATTATCGATTATTCTTTCCTCTTATTTGACTAACGTGCAGGTTGACTCCACATTGGCGGTGTTCCACAAGAGGAAGAAGGATATTGGCTGGACTTTGGCAGATATTCGGGGAATAAGCCCCGCATTTTACATGCACAAGATTAACTTAGAGGAAGATGCCAAACCCTCTATTGAACATCAAAGGAGACTCAACGAAGCTATGCAAGATGTGGTCAAAAGGGAGATTATCAAGTGGTTGGATGTCAGGGTTGTCTACCCCATTTCCGATAGTTCATGGACTTCTCCGGTGCAATGTGTCCCAAAAAAGGGGGGCATGATGGTGGTCACTAATGACAAAAATGAGTTGATTCCAATAATAAAGGTGACCGGGTGGAGAGTGTGTATGGACTATCGCAAGCTTAACAAAATCACGAGGAAGGATCATTCTCCACTTCCCTTCCTTGACCAAATGCTGGATAGGCTGGCTGGCCGTTCTTTCTATTGCTTTCTAGATGGATATTCAGGCTACAACCAAATCCTTATTGCTCCATAAAATCAAGAGAAAACAACTTTCACATGTCCCTATGGTACTTTCGCTTTCAAGCGGGTGCCATTTGGCTTATCTAATGCACCGACGACTTTTCAAAGGTGTATGATGGAGATCTTTATGGATATGGTCGATGACTACCTTGAAGTATTCATGGATGACTTCTCGATGGTCGGGGATTCCTTTGATGATTGCTTGGCAAATTAGGATAGAGTATTGGCAAGGTGACTTGGTTCTAAATTGGGAGAAATGCCATTTCATGGTCAAGGAAGGCATTGTCCTTGGCCACAAAATTTCAAAGAATGGTGATTTCTAAACTTCCACCACCAACTTTGGTGAAAGGCGTGCGAAGTTTCTTAGGTCACGCGGGGTTCTACCGGCATTTTATAAAGGTCTTTTCTAAAGTGATAAACCCGTTGTGCAAGCTCTTAGAGAAAGATGCTAAGTTTCACTTTAATGACGATTGCATGAGAGCCTTTGAATTGCTAAAGTTCAAGTTGACAACCACTCCCGTTATCACCGCTCCTAATTGGAGTATCCCGTTTAAGCTCATGTGCGATGCTAGTGATGTAGCTGTTGGAGTAGTTCTGGGGCAACACATCAACAAGATTTTTCCTCTGGTATACTATGCTAGTAAGACCATGAATGATGCCCAAGTCAATTACAATGTTACAGAGAAAGAGCTCCTTGCCATTGTGTTTGCAAATAAGAAGTTTCACCCATACTTGATGGGTGCAAAGGTTATTGTTCATATGAATCATGCGGCACTTTGCTATCTTATGAGCAAGAAAGATTCAAAAGCTCGGTTGATGAGATGGGTGCTATTGTTGCAAGAGTTTGATATTGACATCCAAGATCAAAAAGGGAGTGAAAATCAAGTGGCGGACCACTTGTCTCGTTTGGAGGAGGAGGGGAGGCCGCATGATGGCCTTGAAATCAATGACTCCTTTCCCAACGAGAAACTCTTGGCTATATCAATAAAGGAGTTGCCATGGTTCACGGATCTAGCAAACTTCCTTGTGTGTGGAATCATCCCGGATGAGTTCTCTTCAAATCAAAGGAAGAAGCTCAAACGGGATTGGCAAGATTATTACTAGGATCAGCCATACCTTTTCTGGATTTGCAAGGATGGGGTAATTAGAAGATGTGTGACGGACGAAGAGCAAAGTGATATTCTTCAAGCTT
The DNA here is from genome assembly GCF_000715075.1 of Nicotiana tabacum. NCBI lineage: Eukaryota > Viridiplantae > Streptophyta > Magnoliopsida > Solanales > Solanaceae > Nicotiana > Nicotiana tabacum. The sequence continues at coordinate 53,765,910 of NC_134091.1, forward strand.
GCCATTCTTCACCTTATGGTGGTCACCATGGCGGAGCAAGAACGGCAGCCAAAATGCTAAGTTGTGGTTTCTAAAGGCCCACTCTTTACAAAGATGCAAGTGATGTGGTAAAAAGATGTGATTAATGTCAACGAGCCGGTGGAATCTCGAAGAAGAATGAAATGCCTCTCACTACCATTTTGAAGATTGATATCTTTGATGTGTGGGGTATTGACTTCATGGGTCCTTTTGTGAGTTCTTATGGAAACACCTATATCTTGGTTGCGATTGATTATGTGTCTAAATAGATTGAGGCCATTGATCTACCCAACAATGAAGCGAGAAGTGTGGTGGCATTCTTGAAGAAGAATATTTTCACAAGATTTGGTATTCCGCGGGCTATCATAAGCGATGGGGGGTCATATTTTTCCAACAAGGCTTTTGACACTTTTCTTAGTGTCACGACCCAAAATCTCACCTGTCGTGATGGCGCCTATCTCAATACTAGGCAAGCCGACAATCTCAATAAACCACATAACTTTTAAATTTGAAAATATAATAATTAAATTCAGCGGAAGAAATCTCACAAGTACAAATATAAATACTCCCAAAACCCGGTGTCACTGAGTACATGAGCATCTAATATGAATACAAGTCTGGAAAATACGGTGTATAATAGTCTGAGACCAAATATAATAAATAAGGAGATAGGGAAGGAGAGGCAAGGTCTGCGAAACACGACAGCTACCTCAAAATCTCCAAAAATTCAACTGTGCGAAAGAATCAACACCCGCTATGTCCGGGAACACCTGGATCTGCATACGAAGTGCGGGGTGTAGTATGAGTACAACCAACTCAACAAGTAACAATAATAAATAGGGAACTGAAGATAGTGACGAGCTACACAGTTACAGTTCATTTTCAGTAATTCCAACAAAGAGTAGACATGCTTTCAGTTCCAGCAGTTTAAGTCAAATGAGTTTTATATAGTTCAAGTTCATGTAATCCGAATATAAAATCTTTCAGAGAATTTCACAATAATGACAGATAGCAACTAAGTGCAACAACAAATGAAAAGCAAGTACAGCCTCTCAGGACAACAATCACTCACTGGGCTCCCAGCCCTCAGCACTCACACTCTATGGGTACTCGCGCTCACTAGGGGTGTACAGACTACGGAGGGGCTCCTACAGCCCAAGCTCTATAATCCACACGGATAATTCACGTGTTGCACAGACAACTCACGTGCTATAATCAATATCTGAATCCGCACGGACAACTCACGTGCTACAGTATCCATACCTCACCGACAGGCCCTCGACCTCACTCAATCATCAACCTCTCTAGTCTCTCGAGCTCTCGCAATCGCGGACTCGTCCACGCGATCACGAAGCACAAAACACGTGATCTCTATTTCTACGTGAACGCGACCTTCTTCACGCGCTCGCGAATAACAAACTAGCATAGCTACGCGATCGCGTCCTTCTTCACACGATCACTTAGAACAAATTCAGCAGCCCCAATTAACCCTACGCGATCGCAGATATCCCCACGCGATCACGTAGAACAAAAAGCTCCACTGACCAACTAACCCTACGCGATCACGAACGCATTCACGCGATCACGAACGCATTCACGCGATCGCGTATAAGGAAACCAGAACCTATTGAAACCAGAACTTCATCTATCAATCCAAGTCCAAAAATGATCCGTTAAGCATCCGAAACTCACCCGAGCCCCCCGGGACCTCAACCAAACATACCATCAAGTTCCAAAACATCATACGAACTTAGTCGAACCTAAAAATCACCTCAAACAATGCTAAAATCATGAATCACACATAGATTTAAGCCTAAAGAATTTTGAAACTTCCAATTTCTACAAATGACGTCAGAACCTACCAAATCAAGTCCGATTGACCTCAAATTTTGCACACAAGTCATAAATGACATAACAGAGGTATTCAAATTTTTATAATCAGATTCCGACCCCGATATCAAAAAGGCAACCCCCGGTCAAACTTTTCAAATATTTGGCTTTCGCCATTTTAAGCCTAATTCCACTACGGACCTGCAAATAATTTTTCGAACTTGCTCCTAAATCCAAAATCACCATATGGAGCTATTGAAATTATCAAAATTTGAATCTGAGATTGTTTATACATAAGTCCACATCCGGTCAACCTTTCTAACTTAATTTTTCAATTATGAGACTTAGTATCTCGTTTCACTTCGAATTCCTTCCGTACCCGAACTAACTAACCCGGTAAGTTATAAAATAACTGTAAAGCATAAATTGAGAAGTAAATGGGAGAACGGGGTTATAATACTCAAAATGACCGGTTGGCTCGTTACACCATGCTAGGCGATTTATATTATTGGCACGTGAGTTGTACGTTCACAATTGTGCATATGCGCCTACAGTTATCCTCTTCACGAAATTTGAGGAGTTGGTTGTAACATTGCGGTGGTGGTGGTGCTTGTTAATCTTGCAATACGGTTCTCTTCCTTGAGACATCTCCCATATTTGGGTACACGGATTGTGCAATTGTGGCTTGAGTTATATTGATGTGGTGTGTATGTGGGATAGTTGTGTTTAATAATATAAGATCATTGGACATAGCATGGGTACTATTAAGTTTGATTACAGTAAATTCGGGAGGATAATATTGAAAGCCGGCTTAGAAAGTGATTATGGTTCTGGTTGGGGCGAGAGAACTCCATGACTTGTTGCTCTGATAAGGGGTCATGATATTTTGCATATTTATTTTATTATAAGCAGTGTACTGAGGTTTTGGAATGAGGTTTGGCTCGATATGAGGTTTAATACTTGTACTTGGTTGGTTTGGAGTAATTACGGTGATCGGGAATGGCGCGGCGAGCATGTGAGTTGTGTAGTATGTAATGTGATTATATTTGGGGTTATGGATATGGCTTGATACAGCTTGTTCATACTTATACGGTGTGTGAGATTTAGATATTGGAAAGAATTATGGGTGTTAGAAATTGGGCTCCATGTTTTGGGCTAAGGTTAAATTAATGATTTTCAGTCGTGTTATATTGCCAGGCCTATTAGAATAGGGTGACGTGGGATCCCCCCCCCCAGGTATGTGCATGGTAAGGAGGAACAATGATTTAAAGGCTTAGGAACAACTCTTGGCAAGTTCGAGGACGAACGTATGTTTAAGTGGAGGAGATTGTAACGACCCGACCGGTCGTTTTGAGCATTTACGTTCCTTTCAACTATTTGAAGTATTTAATAACTTCCTACGAGGTGTTATGACTTGTGTGAATTGTCGATTTTGGTTTTAAGATATTTCAGAGTTAGCTTGGAAAAATGAATTTCATATTGGAAGCTTGTGTTGAAATAGTTGACCGGATGTTGACTTATGTGTAAACGTCCCCCGAATAGAGTTTTGAGGATTCCAATAGCTCTGTATGGTGATTTTGGACTTAGTAGCATATCCATAAAATTATGTTAGAGATCATGCTTAGGCTATGTGATAGTACTGTTGGGACCCGCAGAGGTCGCGTACTTGTTGATCATGCTTATTATTGTCTTGTGCTCAGTCATGATTTTAGTTGCGTATCATACCTTAGTCTTTCTTGATTTTTGTTGATACGCTATGTTATCTTTGTTTGGGCTGATCTTTGTGATTTTTGAAGAGTGAACTTCGCGATCGTGTGGGGATATCTGCGATCGCGTAGGTTTAAATCTAGGTAGTGGAAAATTGTGCTTCGCGATCGCGTGTGATTGTTTGCGATCGCGTAGAGCAAAGGACTGGGCAGAGAGTTTAAGTTCTGATTATCGATTTGGAGCTCGGATTGAGGCGATATTTGGAAGATTTTCAGAAGAAACAACGGGGTAAGTGTTTTTAACTCAATATTGGTTAAATTACCCGAATCCATGATTGTTTTTATCATTTAATGGGTGAATTAAGTTGGAAAAATTTAGAAAACCCTCTTGGTTTGAATTGAAGATTTGAGGGTCGAGTTGAGGTCGGATTTTGGTAAAATTGGTATGGTTAGACTCGTGGTTAAATGGGCTTTCGGATTTTATAACTTTTATCGAGTTCCGAGACGTGGGCACTATGGGCGATTTTTGAGCTAAATTTCAGATTATTATGGAAAACTTGCATTTTCTTATGGAATTATTCCAATAAATTTTATTGACTGAATCGAATTATTTATGGATAGATTCGAGGCATTTGGAGGCCAATTCACGAGGAAAAGACATTGGAGAGTAGGAATTTCACGGTTTGAGGTAAGTAATAGTTATAAATCTGGTCCAGAAGGTATGAAACCCCGAATTTTGTATCATGTGATTATTTTGGAGGTGGCGCACATGCTAGGTGACGGGCGTGTGGGCGTACACCAAGGGGATTGTGACTTGGTCCGTCCCGTGAAACTATAAAGTTGAATAACTTGTTGTTAGCTATTTGCTCTCCATGTGTTGAAGAAATTTGAATGTAAATCATGTTAGAAATCATGCTTAGGCTATGTGATAGTACTGTTGGGACCCACAGAGGTGGCATACTCGTTGAATTATTTTCTAATTGTTGTCTTGTACTCAGTCATGATTTTACTTGCATATCATACCTCAGTCTTTCTTGATTTTGTTGATACACTATATCATTGTTGTTTGGGATGATTTCATGATTGTTGAGAGCCCGAGAGATTGGAGAGATTTACGACTGAGCGAGGCCGAGGGCCTGATTGTGAGATATTATATTATAGCACGTGAGTTGTCCGTGCAGATCCTTATATTATCTATAGCACGTGAGTTATCTGTGCGGATACAAATATTTATACTATGGCACGTAAGTTGTCCGTGCAACACGTAAGTTGTCCATGCAGATTATAGCGATTAGGCTATAGGAGCCCCTCCGGAGTCTGTACACCCCTAATGAGCGCGGGTACCCATTGAATGTGAGTGCTGAGGGTTGGGAGCCGAGTGCTTGAGCCGTTGTGACGAGTTGAGTGACGGTTTCCCTGAGAGGGTGTACTTGCTTTTCATTTTTTGTTACACTTAGTTGTTATCTATCATTGTTGTGAAATTTTCAGAAAGATTTTATAACCGGATTACATGAACGTGAACTGTATAAAACTGATTTGACTTAAACTGCTGGATTTGAAAGCATGTCTACTCTCTGCTGGAATTACTGAAAATGAACTATAACTGTGTAGCTCGTCACTATCTTCAGTTCCTTATTTATTATTATTACTTGCTGAGTTGGTTGTACTCATACTACACCCTACACTTCGTGTGCAGATCCAGGTGTTTCCGGATATAGCAAGTGTTGATTCTCTCGCACAATTGATTTTCTGGAGATTCAGAGGTAGCTGCCATGTTTCGCAGACATTGTCTCTCCTTCCCTATCTCTTTGTTTACTGTATTTGGTCTTAGACTATTATAGACCATATTTTCCAGACTTGTATTCATATTAGATGCTCATGTACTTAGTGACACCAGGTTTTGGGGAGTGTTCGTATCAGTAATGGTGGGATTTTTTATTGTATTTAAATATTATATTTTCAAACTTAAAAGAGATTATGGTTTATTGAGATTATCAACTTGCCTAGTATAAAGATAGACGCCATCACGACAAGTTAGAATTTTGGGTCGTGACAAGTTAGTATTAGAGCCTAGGTTGCATAGGTCTCACGAGTCATGAGCAGGTTTAGTAGAGTCTTGTGGATCAGTACAGAGACGTCTATAGTTATCTTCGAGAGGCTGCAAAACCCTTAGGAAAATTTTACTTTCTTGTATTCTGTCGTGCGAATTTTTTGATTCCAGAAATTAAATTTCTGTTATTCTATTCTCTCACAGATGGTGAGAACACGTACTATCGGATCGGACGGTCAACCACCAGTGCCACCAGTTAGGGCCGCTAGAGGCCGGGGCTGTGGTAGAGGTCAGGGCCGACATAGAGGTCGAGGTATAGCTTGTACTACAGTTGGACCAGCACCTGTGGTACCACCAGTTGCTCCAGCTCGGGAGCAGATTCCGGATATAGTTAAGCCGACAGGACCAGCTCAAGCACCAGCTGTGCCCATTGAAATTCCAAGCCTTCATGAGACTTTGGACCAGATATTGACAGTTTGCACTAGTCTTGCTTAGGTGGTTTCGGCTCAGGCCACACCTGCCAGTTCTCAGGCCGGGGGAGGTACTCATACCCCTGTTGCCCGTACTCTAGACCAGGTAGTACAAGGACTTCATATACCGGAGGCACTACCAGCCCAGCCGGTTACAGCTGCTCAGGCCCCGGTAGTTCTTTTATGGCAGATGATGAGCAGAGGAGACTTGAGAGATTTGAAAGGCTTCGACTTTCACCATTTAGCGGTGCTGAGTCAGAGGATGCTCAGGGTTTTCTGGATAAGTGTCAAGGGATGCTTGGGACAACGGGTATTCTACAGACCAGTGAGGTCTCATTCACTACTTTTCAGTTTTTTAAAACTGCCTTCAGATGGTGGGAGGCTTACGAGAGGTGTAGGCCGGTAGGTGTGGCACCCCTTACCTAATAGAAGTTCTCCGGTCTATTCCTGGAGAAGCTCATGCCTCAGTCCCGCAGAGAGGAGCTGCATAGGCAGTTCGAGCAGCTTCATCAAAGTGATATGTTCGTGATACAGTATGAGATGAGATTTTCAGAATTGGCCCATCATGCTATCTGGTTGATTCTCACAGACAGGGAGAGGATCAAAAGGTTCATAGATGGCCTCACTTTTCATCTATGATTACTCATGACTAGAGAGAGAGAGAGTGTCTGGTGCTACTTTCAACGAGGTGGTTGACATTGCTTGTCAAATTGAGATGGTTCGCAGCCAGGAGCGGGTTGAGAGGGAGGCTAAGAGGACTCGTGGTTCAGGTGATTTAAGCGGTGTTCCTTAAGGGGCCAGTTTTACCGCGGTAGGGGTCGTCCTTTCAGACACGCTCAGGCGACTCACCTAGCTCATCGTGGTGCATCAGCTAGTCACGGTTCTTACAGTGCACACTTAGGCCAGTCTTCATTCAGTGCACTACCAGCATAGAGTTCTCATCATGCCTCGTCCGTTCAGGCTTTTACAAGTAATTCTTCGGGTTATCAGGAGTAGTAGTTCCATCAGAGGAGGGGTTCTTTCAAGTGCGGAGAATTGGTCATTTCAAGAGAGATTGTCCTAGGCTGTTAAGTAGGCCTTTACAGTGGATTTCTCAACCGACAGCACCAGCACTAGTAGTTACACCACCCGCCCGACCAGCTCGGGGTGGGGGTCAGACAGCTAGGGGTCACCCAAGAGGGGGAGGCCGGTCAGGTGGCGGTCAGGCCTGATTACCAGGCCAGATACTATTGCTTCAGATGCAGTGATCACACGTATTGTTTCAGTGTGCCATAGGGAGGCTTCTATATTATTTGACCCTGGTTCCACTTATTCATATGTATCATCGTATTTTGCTCATTATCTGGATATGCCCTGTGAGTCCTTAGTTTCACCTGTTTGTGTATCTACACCGTCGGGCGATATTATTACTGTGGATCATGTGTATCGGTCGTGTGTGGTAACTATTGGGGAACTGGAGACCAGAGTTGACTCCATGTCATGCTATTCTGGAATGTCACGCAAAAATCGTGACATTGACGATGTTGTGGTTGCCAAAGTTTGAATGGAGAGGTTCTCTAGATTTTGTTCCTAGCAGGGTAATTTCTTATTTGAAGGCCTAACGTATGGTTGGAAAGGGGTGTTTGTCATATTTGGCCTTTTGTGAGAGATATTGATGCAGCTACTCCTATTATTGATTCAGTACTGGTCATGCGAAACTTTTCGGATATATTTCCTACTGGTCATGCGAAACTTTTCGGATATATTTCCTGCAGACCTGCCGGGTATGCCACCCGACAGGGATATTGATTTCTGTATTGACTTGGTGTAGGGCACTCAACCCATTTCTATTCCTCTATATCGTATGGCACTAGCTGAGTTAAAAGAATTGAAAGAGAAACTTCAGGACCTCTTTGAAAAGGGGTTTATTAGGCCTAGTGTGTCACCTTGTGATGAACCGGTTCTGTTTGTGAAAAAGAAAGATGGTACTATACGGATGTGCATCGATTATAGGCGGTTGAACAAAGTTACAATCAAGAATAAATATCCTTTGTCGCGTATTGATGACTTTTTTTACCAGCTTCAGGGAGCGAGGGTGTTCTCCAAAATTGATTTGAGTTCTGGGTATCACCAGTTGAAAATTTGGGATTCAGATATTCTAAAGACGGCATTAAGAACTTGTTATGGCCACTATGAATTTCTTGTGATGTCTTTTGGGCTAACCAATGCCCCAACAACATTTATGCATTTGATGAATAGTGTATTCCAGCCATATCTTGATATATTTGTCATAGTATTTATTGATGATATTCTGGTGTACTCACGTAGCCAGGAGGAACATGCACAACACTTGAGTATTGTATTATAGAGGCTGAGAGAGATGAGAGACTTTATGCCAAATTCTCTAAGTGTGATTTCTATCTTAGTTTGGTGGCATTCTTGGGACATATAGTGTCCAATGAAGGAATTAAGGTGGATCCGAAGAAAATAGAGGCAGTTCAGAGTTGGCCCAGGCCATCTTCAGTTACTGTGATTCGGAGTTTTCTCGGCTTAGCCGATTATTATTGTTGCTTCGTGGAGGGTTTCTCGTCAATTGCATCGCCTATGACTAAATTTACCCAGAAAGGTGCTCCATTCAGGTGGTCGGATGAATGTGAAGAGAGCTTTCAGAAGCTCAAAATAGCTTTGACTACAACTCCAGTATTGGTGTTGCCTACAGGTTCAGAGTCTTATACTGTGTATTGTGATGCGTTGTGTATTGGTCTCGGCGTAGTGCTGATGCAAGACGGTAGGGTGATTGCCAATGCGTTCAGACAGTTAAAGGTACATGAGAAGAATTATCCAGTCCACGATCTTGAGTTAGCAGCTATTGTTCATGCCTTGAAACTTTGGAAGCATTATTTATACGGTGTCCAGTGTGAGGTATATACCGATCATCAGAGTCTACAATATTTTTTTAAATAGAAGGATCTTAATTTGCGGCAGAGGAGGTGGTTAGAGTTGCTTAAGGATTATGACATTACCATTCTCTATCATCCCGGAAAGGCCAATATGGTTGCCGATTCCTTGAGTCGTAAGGCGGAGAGTTTGGGCAGTTTAGCATACTTACCAGTAGTAGAGAGGCCTTTAGCCTTGGATGTTCAGGCCTTGGCCAACCAGTTTGTTAGATTGGATATTTCCGAGCCGTATCGAGTTTTGGCTTGTGTTGTTTATCGATCTTCTTTACATGATAGCATCAGAGAGCGCTAGTATGATGATCCATATTTGCTTGTCCTTAAGGACACGGTTCAGCACGGTGATGCCAAAGAAGTCACTATTAGAGATGATGGTGTATTATGGATGCAGGACAGGCTATGTGTGCCTAATGTAGATGGTTTGCGTGAGTTGATTCTCCAGGAAGCTCACAGTTTGCGGTACTCCATTCATCCAGGTGTCGCGAAGATGTATCAGGATTTGAGGCAGCACTATTGGTTGGGGCGAATGAAGAAAGATATAGTTGGGTTTGTAGATCGGTGTTTAAATTGTCAATAGGTAAAGTATGAACATCAGAGGCCGGGAGGATTGCTTCAGAGACTTGAGATTCCGGAATAGAAATGGGAGCGTATTACCATGGATTCGGAGTTGGGCTCCCACAGACTTTAAGAAAGTTTGATGCTATTTCGGTGATAGTAGATCAGTTGACCAAATATGCGCATTTTATTCCAGTTGGTACTAATTATTCTTCGGAGCGGTTGGATGGGATTTATATTCGCGAGATTGTCCGCCTACACAGTGTGCCAGTGTCCATCATTTCAGATCCGGGAATGCAGTTTACATCATAGTTTTGGAGAGCAGTGCAGCGAGAATTGGGCACACAGGTTCAGTTGAATACATTATTTCACCCTCAGATAGACGGACAGTTCGAGCGCACTATTCAGATATTAGAGGATATGCTATGCACTTGTGTCATCGATTTTGGGGTTCTTGGGATTAATTTCTGCCACTCGCGGAGTTTGCTTATAATAGCTACCAGTCAAGCATTCAGATGGCTCCATATGAGGCTTTGTACGGGAGATGATGCCGGTCCCCGGTGGGTTGGTTTGAGCCTGGTGAGGCTATACTATTGGGTACTGACTTGGTTCAGGATGCTTTAGAGAACGTCAAAATGATTCAGGAACGGCTTCACACGGCACAGTCTAGATAGAATAGTTATGCCAACAGGAAGGTTCATGATGTTGTTCACATGGTTGGGGAGAAGGTTCTGCTCAAGATTTCACCCATGAAGGGTGTGTTGGGGTTCGGGAAGAAGAGCAAGTTGAGCCCTCGGTATATTGGGCCTTTTGAGATACTTAAGAAAATTAGAGAGGTGGTGCCTTATGAACTTGCTTTGCCACCTAGTCTAACAGGTGTTCATCTAGTGTTCCATGTATCCATGCTCCGAAAGTTTGTCGGGGATCCGTCTTATATTCTGGATTTTTATACAGTACAGTTGGATGGTAATTTGACTTTTGATGTATAGTCGGTGATTGTTTTAGACTGGCAGGTTTGAAAGATGAGGTCAAAGAACATAGCATCAGTGAAGGTACAGTGGAAAGGCCAGCCAGTCGGAGAAGCTACTAGGGAGATTGAGCAGGAGATGCAGAGCAAATATCCACACCTATTTGAGACTCCATGTATGATTCTAAACCCGTTCGAGGACGGGCATTTGTTTAAGAGGGGGAGAATGTAACGACCCGGCCGGTTGTTTTGAGTATTATAACCCCGTTCCCCCATTTACTACTCAATTTATGCTTTACAATTGTTTTATGACTTACTGGATTAGTTGGTTCGGGTCCGGAAGGAATTCAGAGTGAAACGAGACACTTAGTCTCATAATTGAAAAATTAAGTTAGAAAAGTTGACCGGATGTGGACTTATGTGTAAACGACCTGGGATTCAAATTATGATAATTCCAATTGCTCCGTATGGTGATTTTGGATTTAGTAGCGTGTCCAGAAAATTATTTGGAGGCCCGTAGTGGAATTAGGCTTAAAATGGCGAAAGTCGAATTTTTGGGAAGTTTGACTGGGGGGTTCACTTTTTGATATCGGGGTCGGAATCTGATTTTGAAAATTTGAATACCTATGTTATGTCATTTATGACTTGTATGCAAATTTTGAGGTCAACCGGACTTGATTTGATAGGTTTTGGCGACGTTTGTAGAAATTGGAAGTTTCAAAGTTCTTTAAGCGTGAATCTATGTGTGATTCATGTTTTTAGCGTTGTTTGAGATGATTTGAAGGTTCGACTAAGTTCGTATGATATTTTGGGACTTGATGGTATGTTTGGTTGAGGTCGCGGTAAGCTCGGGTGAGTTTCGGATGCTTAACGGATCATTTTTGGACTTGGCTTGATAGCTGAAGTTCTGGTTTCAGCAGGTTCTGGTTTCCTTATATGCGATCGCGTGAATGCGTCTGCGATCGCGTAGTGTTAGTTAGTAAGTGGAGGTTTTTGTTATATGCGATCGCGTAGGGTTAATTGGAGATTGCTGAGTTTGTTCTAAGCGGTCGTGTGTAGAGGGACTCGATCGTGTAGCTATGTGAGTTTGTTATTCGTGAACGCGTGAAGAAGGTCGCGTCCGCGTAGAGTAAATGGAGCAGAAATAGAGGTCACGCATCTTGTGCTTCGTGATCATGTGGACGAGTCCGCGATCGCGTAGGCATGTGAGAGTGAGCTTCGCGATCGTGTGGGGATATCTGCGATCGCGTAGGGTTAAATCTGGGCAGTGAAAAATTGTGCTTCGCGATCGCGTGTGATTGTTCGCGATCGCGTAGAGCAAAGGACTGGGCAGGGAGTTTAAGTTATGAAAATGGGACATTTTCCATTTTTATCGATTTGGACCTCGGATTGAGGCGATATTTGGGAGATTTTCAGAGGGAACAACGAGGTAAGTGTTCTTAAATCAATATTGGTTAAATTACTTAAATCCATGGTTGTTTTTATCATTTAATGAGTGAATTAAGTTGGAAAAATTGAGAAAACACTCTTGGTTTAAATTGAAGATTTGAGGGTCAAGTTGAGGTCGGATTTTAGTAAAATTGGTATGGTTAGACTCGTCGTTGAATGGAATTTCGAATTTTGTAACTTTTTTCGAGTTCCGAGATGTGGGCCCCATGAGCGATTTTTGAGTTAAATTTTGGATTTTTATGGAAAACTTGCATTTTCTTATTGAATTAATTCCAATAAATTTTATTGACTGAATCGAATTATTTATGGCTAGATTCGAGGCGTTTGGAGGCCAATTCACGAGGAAAAGACATTGCAGAATAAGAATTTCATGATTTGAGGTAAGTAACAGTTTTAAATCTGGTCCTGAGGGTATGAAACCCTGGATTTTGTATCATGTGATTAGTTTGGAGGTGACTCACATGCTAGGTGACGGGCGTGTGGGTGTGCACTATTGGGCGTGCACCCCGGATATAGTTAGGTTTGTAGCTCGGTGTTTAAATTGTCAACAGGTAAAGTACGAGCATCAGAGACCAGGAGGATTATTTCAGAGACTTGAAATTCCGGAGTGGAAATGGGAACGCATTACCATGGACTTCGTAGTTGGGCTTCCACGGACATTGAGGAAGTTTGATGCGATTTGGGTGATTGTGGATCGGTTGACCAAATCCGCGCATTTTATTCCAGTTGGTACTAATTATTCTTAGAAGAGGTTGGCTGAGATTTATATCCACGAGATTGTTCGCCTACATGGTGTGCCAGTGTCCATCATTTCAGATCGGGACACGCAGTTTACATCACAGTTTTGGAGAGGAGTGCAGCGTGAATTGGGCACACAGGTTCAGTTGAGTACAACATTTCACCCTCAGACAGACGGACAGTCTGAGCGCACTATTCAGATAGTGGAGGATATGCTACGCGCTTGTGTCATTGATTTTGGAGGTTCTTGGGATAAATTTCTGTCACTTGTGGAGTTTGTTTACAATAACAGCTACTAGTCGAGTATACAGATGGCTCCATATGAGGCATTATATGGGAGACGGTGTCGATCTCCGATTGGTTAGTTTGAGTCAGGTGAGGCTAGGCTATTGGGTACTGACTTGGTTCAGGATGCTTTGGAGAAGGTTAAAGTGATTCAGGAGCGGCTTCGCATGACGCAGTCTAGAGAGAAGAGTTATACCGAGAGGAAGGTCCGTGATATTGCTTACATGGTTGGAGAGAAAGTTCTGCTCAAAATTTCACCAATGAAGGGTGTGTTGAGGTTCGGGAAGAAGGGCAAGTTGATCCCTCGGTATATTGGGCCTTTTGAGATACTTAAGAAAATTGGAAAAGTGGCTTATGAACTTGCTTTGCCACCCAGTCTATCAGGTGTTCATCCAGTGTTCCATGTATCCATGCTCTGAAATTTTGTAGGGGATCCGTCTCATATTTTGGATTTCAGTACAGTGCAGCTCGACGGCAATTTGACTTATGATGTAGAGTCGGTGGCCATTTTAGACCGGTAGGTTCGAAAGTTGAGATCAAAGAACATAGCTTCGGTGAAGGTGCAGTGGAGAGGCCAGCCAGTCGGAGAAGCTACTTGGGAGATTGAGCAGGAGATGCGAAGCAAATATCCACATCTATTTAAGACTCCAGGTATGATTCTAAGCTCGTTCGAGGACGAACGTTTATTTAAGAGGGAGAGAATGTAACGACCCGGTCGATCGTTTTGACTATTGCAATCTCGTTCCCCCATTTACTGCTCAAATTGTGAATTAGAGTTGTTATTTGGCTTGCGGGGTTAATTGGTTTGGATCCGGTGAGGTTTTGAAATAATTTGGAGCACTGAGTTCCAAGGTTTAGAATTTAAGTTGAAAAGGTTAACCGGATGTTGACTTATGTGTAACGACCCCGAAAAAATATTGCTAAGGAAATTAAAGTTTGGTGGTGCCGAGGCAGATCAATTAGTACAAAGATTATAGAAATTTCTCGCGGCGAGCTTGCTCGCCGCGGCTCGGACTTTTTGGGTTGAACAATGCACCGATGTGTAAAGGAAACTTTTGTCGGAAAAAAGGGGGAAATCTGTGGGGCACTATGTGACTGCAGACCTGTTTTGCGGTACATTATGCAACCGCAGAACAAGTATGCGGGCCGTATAATGACCGTAGACCGGGTTAGTAATGCCCAGCTTTGAAGGCCAAATTATGCGGCCGGTATGCGGACCGCATACCTGTTATGCGATCGCATAACTACGTCGGAGCTTCCATTCTTTCTAAATTTTGACCCAACCCAACTTCAATTTATAGCCCTTGAAGCTCATTTTGAGCCAAAATCTGACATTTCAGAGAGAGGTGAGAGCATTTTAGAGAGAGAAAGTGAAGACTTAGTCATTTATCCATCAATTCTTGTTCAAGGTTTGAAGATTTCACAAGGATCTTGCTAGGGCTTCAGAGAGGTAAGAATTTCTTTCCCTAATTCTTCAATTTCGGGTTTGGAGTAAAGATGGGTGAATAATAGTATGATTCTCAGGTGTAAGAGTATTATGTATACATACCCATAAGGTTGTGAAAAGATTGTTAAATTCAAATGGGTAAATATTGGGTTGAAAATGGTAGAAATTTTCATAGATTTTAATTAAAGATTTGAGGGTCGAGTTGATATCGGAATTTGGTGAAATTTGTACGGTTGGACTCGTGGTTGGATGAGCATTCATACTTTATAACTTTTGTTAGGTTCCGAGGTGTGGGCCCCACAGGCAATTTTTGAGTTAATTACGGATTTTATTGAAAAATTAGTATTTCCTTATGGAATTGATTACAATAATTGGTATTGACTGAATCGAATTAATTATGGCTAGATACGAGGCTTTCAAAGTCAAATTCTCGTGGCAAGGGCATAGCGGAATAATGAATTACACGGTTTGAGGTAAGTAACGATTGTAAATCTAGTCCTGAGGGTATGAAACCCTAGATTTTGTATCATTCTACTATTTTGAGGTGGCGCACATGCTAGGTGACGGGCGTGTGGGCGTGCACTGTTGGGGATTCTGACTTGGTCCATCCCGTAGCAACTATAAAGTTGCATATTTTGTTGAAACTATATGATCCTTATATGTTTTAGAAAGAGTTTCTGTAAATTAGGCTGAATGCCATATTTTGGGCCTTGTGCCAGTGTTGTGTGGACCCTTAGGGGCCTTTTCTTACTATCCTCTCACTGTTTTCGATTGAAAATCTATACTCAGTCATGGTTATACCTGTTTACTGCATAACTCAGTTTTTATTACTCGGTTTTGATGCATATAAATGTTGTTTCGTGTTGAATACCCTATTTTCACTGAAATGCCCGAGTGGCTTGAGAGGTTTATGACTGAGTGAGGCCGAGGGCCTGATTTGGGAGGATAATTATAGGATCGGGCTGCACGCCGCAGCATGTTTGATATAGGCCAAGGGCCTGAGTGATTTATGCCATGATTTGGCTTGATATAGCGCTTGGGCTGAAGGAGCCCCTCCGGAGTCTGTACACACCCCCAGTAAGCGCAGGTACCTACTGAGTGCGAGTGACGAGTGCTGAGTGACTGGGAGGCAAGAGTGATTGTGAGGTATGCCCGAGTGGCATGAGTGATGGTGAGGTATGCCCGAGAGGCATGAGTGACTGTGAGGTTTGCCCGAGGGGTTGTATATGAGTGATGTTTTGCCAGAGGGGCTGTTTATGATTTCATCATTTTTGCTCACCTTTGCATTTAGTCTCTATTTGAAAATTATTGAAAAAAATCTTTAAATGATTTGACTGGAGCTGGGTTTAAACGAGATGTTTTGATTCAAATCCTGATTTTTAAAGCATGTGATATTTTACGGAGATTTCATGATATGAACTTTATATGCTTTATTGATCGTCACTACTACTCAGTCTTTATTTATTATTGTTACTTACTGAGTTGGCGTACTCACGTTACTTCCTGCACCTTGTGTGCAGATCCAGGTGTAGCTAGACACGGTAGCGGTTGTTGATTATTCTGGTCACAGATTTTCTCGGGGATAGCAAGGTAGCTGCTTGGCGATCGCAGCCCCTGCTCTTCTCCCTCTTATCTTCCTTTAGTTGTATTTAGCTATTTTCCAGACTGAGTTACTCTTGATATTGTTAGACGGATTGTAGTAGATGCTCATGACTAGTGACACCCAGATGTCGGGCTTTTCTTTTCCACACTTTTGTTTTGATTTGAACTCCTTTACGAAGGGTTTTACGCTAAATAGCCTTGAAATTATCCTTGAAATGAAAATATCGATTTGTTTTGTAAATGAGTCAGCTTGACTAGTTCCACGATATGCGCCATCACGACAGGTTAGGTTTTTGGGTCGTGACAAAATCATACCTTAGTCTTTCTTGATTTTGTTGATACACTATATCATTGTTGTTTGGGCTGATTTCATGATTTTTGAGAGCCTGAGAGACTGGAGAGATTTATGACTGAGCGAGGCCGAGGGCTTGATTGTGAGATATTATATTATAGCACGTGAGTTGTCTGTGCAGCACGTGAGTTGTCCGTGCGGATCCTTATATTATACTATAGCACGTGAGTTGTCCGTGAGGATCCAGATATTTATACTATGGCATGTGAGTTGTCCGTGCAGCACGTGAGTTGTCCGTACAGCACATGAGTTGTCCGTGCAGATTATAGCGCTTGGCTGTAGGAGCGCCTCCGGAGTCTGTACACCCCCAGTGAGCGCGGGTATCCATTGAGTGTGAGTGCTGAGGGATGGGAGCCAAGTGGTTGAGCTGTTGTAACGAGTTGAGTGACTGTTGCCTTGAGAGGGTGTACTTGTTTTTCATTTTTTTTGTTGCACTTAGTTGCTATCTGTCATTGTTGTAAAATTTTCTGAAAGATTTTATATCCTGATTACATGAACTTGAACTGTATAAAACTGATTTTACTTAAACTGCTGGATTTGAAAGCATGTCTAATCTCTGCTGGAATTACTGAAAATGAACTATAACTGTGTAGTTTGTCACTATCTTCAGTTCCTTATTTGTTATTGTTACTTGCTGAGTTGGTTGTACTTATACTACACCCTGCACTTCCTGTGCAGATCCAGGAGTTTTCGGACATAGCGGGTGTTGATTCTCTCCCACAGTTGATTTTTTGGAGATTCAGAGGTAGCTGCCGTGTTTCGCATACCTTGTCTCTCCTTCCCTCTCTCGCACAGTTGATTATAGACCGTATTTTCCAGACTTGTATTCATATTAGATGCTCATGTACTTAGTGACACCAGGTTTTGGGGAGTGTTCGTATCAATAAAGGTGGGATTTTGTATTGTATTTAAATATTATATTTTCAAACTTAAAAGAAATTGTGGTTTATTGAGATTAGCGGCTTGCCTAGTATCGAGATAGGTGCCATCACGACAGATTAGAATTTTGGGTCGTGACACATGGTCACAGGCCTCCAGTCCCAGCATATCATACAGGAGCAATTAAACAAGTACACATGTATATGATAATGAAATAAGATTCTCATTCTCCTGGACTAGTATAAATAGCACGCCATAGCGTAAGCATGTGTGAAGTCTGCTATCACACTTCAAATCGGTAAGTTAACGCAGAAATAGTAACTACCTTGTTTATTCAAGGGAATTAGCCTCTTTGTAACCTCAAATGTAGCCCAAATTGTTCTCAACAAAGGTACGAACACGAGAAACGTTATAACTTTACGCTTAACGGTCAACTCTAGGCATATCATAGCCTAAGCATTCTTTCGAGTATGAATACTTGCCCCGATGCCCGCACATTGGCTCAAACCTCACATATATGCACACTTATAACGCATAGCTATCACAAATAATTAACACAACTAGTGCCTCCACTGAGTTAAAATAAACTACTCACCTGAAACAGGATGCAACCCGAAACAATATACTTCTGAGAACTCCCAGTCTCCAAATTCATCCAACACATGAATCACAGTAACTGATCTCAACTCCAACACTAGAATGACTAACACATCTTCCATTCACGATCTTCCCATAAGGAATACTTTCATAATTCTTCCGTGCCACATAGCAATAATTTGAATATCACCAGTCTACCAACCAGGTAAGTATTTCAATACCAATGAACATCCGTAAATTAAAACACAATGCGCCTTTTGAAATACGCACCCTTCTCAGGGATTACTGAGCAGTTATAACATTCATCTAATTATCTGAAATTAACCATTCTGTCCAAAATTCTTGATCTTCCTTTTAAGAATGAACTGCCACCTTGTACCTGCAAATCTTAATCGCGCACAACACGCCACATCTATCATGCCATCATGTGACAAACACAATAATTTCATTATCAACTTTGAGTCACCAGTAATTTACCTACCTGGTTAGTTAGAAACCTTCCTCTTACTCCCAAACAAGAGAAAATCACAATACACAACATGTTCCTCGCGTCGGTAGGATATATCCAGCTTAAACCGTGGTAGAAACCATCATTAACACTTTGAAATCCATTTGCACACAACCAAGATATCATAACTAAAATCCTCTGACTCGACCAAGTCACGTAGGTCACTAACCCAAGAATATTTCCACTAAAACATCAGTAGAGCCTCAACACATATGATCATACCATTACCAAACATGGTCCAGCCTACTACCCAGTCATCCTATTTTCTCCGAGTTTCTTCTGAACCAACCTCAATTTGACAATTCTCCTTGTCAGAACTCCACGATCCTTACCCAAAGCACACTACAAGACATCCTAACATACAACTACACTGTCCTAAGGCCCATAAACCACTGTATTCTTCTTAAGCACCTCCATAAATACCACAACCGTAACACTCACTCTGAAAATACCTTATGCGAATTTAAAATTGTTCCTCTTTCCTTTCTTATACTTAAATGTAGAATCCATAGTCATACAAAATTACCGCAAGTCCCAACACCTTCAAATGCAAATCTCAGATTTTTTTTTTACACAAGTTCAGAAACATTCTTAATTGCTATATATAATTCTCAAACCCATTAGAATTTACTCGGGAGTCACCTACTTTGCTCAAATCTAAATTGCACCGCCGAAACGGGCCGAAAGGCACAAGCCCCATTAGCACAACAACACCATAATAAGTAACCATGCCTTAACACCACCAATCAAATTCATAATTCGTGCGCACTACGATCTTAAAAATAACAATTTAAACATTCCATGATTTCCGTATTTCTATAAAGTGCCATATAACCCGTATTCAGGAATTTCCTTACTCGAGTCATCCTAGATCTTTATCTCTACAAGTCATAACCGATCCACAAGTATGTTTCCGACCAAAACTAAAATTTTAACACATAACAATGAAATCAAATTGTCAATAGCAGGCTCCCCCACTTAGCTTTAAGCTGCAATTATATAAACTTAGAACTCGTAAGGATTTCTTCTTCTCAATTACCATGATCTCGCACCTTTAACACGCCAGACTTCTCGAAGTCTTTTGTTAAGCTTTTCATGAACATTCTGAATCACTAGCCACAGTCACACCCTCGACCTCTTACTGGGTAGCAAGTAATATTCCTCGTAGAAGCTTCATCAATATCACGCCACTACTAACTGCTCACAAGAGATAACCCACCTATGGAATTCCTTTCCGACATCTTCCAACGACGTTGCATTGGGTGCAACGACCAAGTAATCAGTAAATTCTCTCGAGCTCATGCTCATCCACCATTTGTATAAGTCTGCACTTTCCCTATTGACATCAACTGAAAGATCAACAATACCTTCCGAACTCAAGTCATATTGCGCCTGAAATGATAATCAGATCTTCGCATCCCTCTTCATTTCAAACAAACTCCTTTCTACCATATTCAGTCTTTCTTCGTACAGTAACCATCACTCCAAATAAAGTTCGTAGGCCAAATCACATTCTATCGCGATTCCAAACCGTTTTACACTTTCTCAAGGCGCGTACTACCCTACCACAGAATCAATATGCTAATCTGCCACTCTTACTTCGGTTAAACCATCTCCTTTAAGCAACTTATCAACCTCTACTTCTCCTACTTGACCTGTTAGTGCTTCAACCACCGCGAAACACTTCCCGTCAAGTCTTCCCTCATACTTTGCTGCCCGACTGTTGCATCAAATCAAAATGCATCTCTGCCGCACCTGAACCAATAAAATGTTACCGACTCTAAGCCTCTTCGAAGATCATTTTTCTTGAGCCATCAACATTAGAAATGCCCATTCGCAACCACAATTACTACACAATCACTTACTCTTCTTAAGTCCAAACTCATTGACAAGACATGAGAATTTAATTTGCCCCATAATTTAACAACGTGAAAGATCCTTCAATATATTCACAACTCGAAACTATACATCAAATCAAGTCAGAATTCAAGTACCCAATAGCAAAACTCTTGAGTCATAAGCAAACTTTATTTGTCACATTAAATCCATTTGAACACATCCTGCAGTCACATCATACTTATCATATAGCCATTCAATCGCTTATCGAGCCATAAATTCTACTTGTGGGGACATTACCGGATATAAGGGTCCAAATATACAAGTTCTCACAATCGAAACTACCAAGACTAATGCGTTCTAACCCCGACCTCAAGTCCTCCAGACTGGCCCATCAACAAAACACAGAATACTCATCTCGAACCTTGTTCATGGAATCGCAAGACAACGGTACACAGCTGATACCGAGCGCTCACATGCGCGCACGAATGCGTGGAATGAATTCAAATAGTTATGTTTCAAGTTGAATCAATTCGCACGATAGAATACAAGAAAGTGAAATTTTCCTAAGGGTTCAAAAGCCTCTCGAAGATAAGTACAGACATCTCTGTACCGATCTGCAAGACTCTACTAAACCTGCTCATGACTCGTGAGATCTATGTAACCTAGAGCTCTGATACCAACTTGTCACGACCCAAAATCTTACTCGTCGTGATGGTGCCTATCTCATTACTAGGCAAGCCGACAATCTCAATAAACCACATATATTTTAAATTTGAAAACATAATGATTAAATTCAGCGAAAGAAATCTCACAAGTACAAATATAAATACTCCCAAAACCCAGTGTCACTGAGTACATGAGCATCTAATATGAATAAAAGTCTAGAAAATATGGTCTATAATAGTTTGAGACCAAATACAATAAAAAATAAGGAGATAGGGAAAGAGAGGCAAGGTCTGCGAAACATGACAGCTACCTCAAAATCTCTAAAAAATTAACTGTGCGAAAGAATCAACACCCGCTATGTCCGGGAACACCTGGATCTGCACATGAAGTGTAGGGTGTAGTATGAGTACAACCAACTCAGCAAGTAACAATAATAAATAGGGAACTGAAGATAGTGATGAGCTACACAGTTACAGTCCATTTTCAGTAATTCCAGCAAAGAGTAGACATGCTTTAAATTCTAGCAGTTTAAGTCAAATCAGTTTTATACAGTTCCAGTTCATGTAATCCGGATATAAAATCTTTCAGAGAATTTCACAACAATGACAGATAGCAACTAAGTGCAAAAACAAATGAAAAGCAAGTATAGCCTCTCGGACAACAGTCACTCACTAGGCTCCCAGCCCTCAGCACTCACACTCAATGGGTACCTGGGCTCACTGGGGGTGTACAGACTCCGGAGGGGCTCCTACAACCCAAGCGTTATAATCCGCATGGACAAATCACCTGCTACAGTATCCATACCTCATCAATAGGCCCTCGGCCTCACTCAGTCATCAACCTCTCTAGTCTCTTGGGCTCTCGAAAATCACAAAGATCAGCTCAAACAAAGATAACATAGTGTATCAACAAAAAACAAGAAAGACTGAGGTATGATATGCAAGTAAAATCATGACTGAGCACAAGACAACAATAAGCAAATAATTCAATAGGTACACGACCTCTGCGGGTCCCAACAGTACTATCACACAGCCTAAGCATGATCTCTAACATGATTTACAATCAAATCTCTTCAACACATAGAGAGCATATAGTTAACAACAAGTTATTCAACTTTACAGTTTCACGGGACGGACCAAGTCACAATCCCCTCGGTGCACGCCCACACGCCCGTCACCTAGCATGTGCGTCACCTCCAAAATAATCACATGATACAAAATCCGGGGTTTCATACCCTCAGGACCAGATTTATAATTGTTACTTACCTCAAAACGTGAAATTCTTTACTCTGCTATGCCTTTGCCTCGCAAATCGGCCTCTGAATGCCTCGAATCTAGTCACAAATAATTTGTTTCAGTCAACAAAATTTATTGAAATTAATTCCATATGAAAATACAATTTTCCATAAAATCCAAAATTAAACTCAAAATTTGCCCATGGGGACCACATCTCGAAACCCGAAAAAGTTACAAAGAATGAATGCCCATCCAACCACGAGTCTAACCACACAAATTTTATCAAATTCCGACATCAACTCGACCTTCAAATCTTCAATTGAAGTCTATGAAGATTTCTACCATTTTCTACTCAATCTTTACCCATTTGAACTCAACAATCTTTTCACAACCTTATTGATATGTGTATATATACATGATAGTCTTACACCCAAGAATCATACTTTTAATCTCCCATCTTTTACCCCAAAAATCGAAATTGAAGAATTGGGGGAAGAAATTCTTACCTCTTTGAAGCCCTAGCAAGATCCTTGTGAAATCTTCAAACCTTGAATAAGAATTGATGAACAATTGACTAAGTCTTCACTTTCTCTCTCTAAGATGCTCTCACCACTCTCTAAAATATTAGATTTTTTTTCCCCAAAATAAGCCCCAAAGCCTATTTATCAAAATGGGGTCGGGTTATGAAAATAGACAAATTAACCTCTAAAATCAGGTCTGCGGTCGAATAATGGACAGCATAATGGGTATGCTGACCGCAAAATGATCGAAAAAATTGGTGCCCAAAAATGGGCTGTTCTGGTCCATTCTGCGGCCAGTTTGCGGTCGCAGAAGCAGTTTCGCGATCGCATAACTATTTTGCGATCGCAGAATTGGTCGCAGAATCGCATTTTTCCAGCCTTTGGTGATTTGGTCATAACTTCTTGTAGGAATGTTCAAATGACAAACGGTTTGAAGAGTTAGAAACTAAACTCAAAGATCTTTCATTTGATAGGTAATACACCATATAATACTTCGTATCATGAGATTTATGCTCATTTGAAATTAGGTCTTGTGCGAACTCACTTGAAACTTTAGTCTATTATAGAAATTTCCACTTTCTATATTCGATGCCGAAACATATTGAATCAAGTCTGATTGACCTCAAATTTTGCACACAAGTCATAAATAACATAACAAACCTATTCCAATTTCCAGAATTGGATTTCGACCCCGATATCAAAAAGTCAACCGCCCCGGTCAAACTTTCAAAAAATTCAACTTTCGCCATTTCAAGCCTAATTCTACTATGGACCTCCAAATAATTTTTCGGACACACTCCTAAGTCCAAAATCTCCATATGGAGTTCTTGGAATCATCAAAACTCTATTCCGAGGGTCATTTATGCATAAGTCAACATCCGGTCAACTATTTCAACTTAAGCTTCCAACATGAAATTCATTCTTCCAAGCTAACTCCGAAATACCTTAAAACCAAAACCGACAATTCACACAAGTCATAATACCTCATAGGAAGTTATTCAAGACTTCAAATAGTTGAAAGGAGCGTAAATGCTAAAAACGACCGGTCAGGTCGTTACACTTAGCAAGTATGGTGTCACTCATAAATTTGTGATTCCCTATCATTCACAGGCTAGCGTTCAAGTGAAAGTCTCCAACCGGTAGATAAAGAGTATCTTGTCCAAAATAGTGAATGTTAATCAAATGGATTGGTCAAAGAAACTTGATGATGCACTATGGGCTTATCAGACTACTTTCAAAACTCCTATTGGGATGTCTCCATACCGGTTGGTATTTGGCAAAGCTTGTCATCTTCCGATGGAACTTGAGCACAAAGCCATGTGGGCTTTAAAGAAATTAAATCTTGATTGGGATGCAGACGCTAACTTGCGGGATACACATTTGAATGAATTGGATGAGTTCTGGTACCATGCATATGCAAGTTTGTCCTTGTCCACAAATTAAAGCATAAACAAAGCTAAATAATAAACACTCAACCATAAACAAGCATTAAATTAAACACCCATAAGGTTTACACACTAGGGTTAGGTCACAACCCTAGTAAAAATCTAGCTACTCATGCTCGAGATTGAATAAATAGAAGAAGAAATGATAAATAAACTCATATTGAAAAATCAAAAGGATAAAATTTATGTTAAAATACCCCTATGAAAAACTACTAAAAGAAGTAAAGAGAAACGGATACTGTAGTTGATGATGTCAAAAGTTAACCTAAAATTGTGAAACTTGTCTACTTATACAGGGCTGGAAATTTCGGACAAAAATACCCTTTGGGAGGTTCTGCGGCCGCACAATTTCATGTGCGGTCCATAGATTTCTTCAACTTGTCAGGACTGGAGGTCAGCGGCCGCATAATTCTGATGTGCGGCCGCAAGGCATTCTTTCTGCGGTCCGCAAATTTGTAATTGCGGTCGCACTTGGTCTTCTGCGTTCCGCACTTTTATGTCTGCAGCCGCACAATTCTTGTGCGGTCCGCACTTCTGAGGGCTTGTAAAATTGGGACTTTGCACATTCTCTGAACTTTGTTCCTAGATATCTTTTGCGGCCGTACAATTCATGTGCGGCCTGCACTTTGAAAAAAGTCTATCGGCCTTTCCTTCATCATCTGCGGCCGCGATGGGAATTCTGTGGCCCGCACTTTGTGAGCTTTTATGCCTTTTATGGCCTTGAGTTTAGACTTCTCCTTTTTGAGTTGGATTTCATCTCGGGAGTCCATCTTCTAATATTTCTGCAATTTAGCACATTTCATCAATTTTCGGGAACACAATTCAATGCTTTTAGACTAAAACAAAAGCTAAAAGATGCTAATAAGTAGTCAAAATTCCCACTTATTAACTCCCCCAAACTTAAGTTTTTGCTTGTCCTCAAGCAAATAAATTAGCTCCCACCTCCACAAGTTAAGGGCCATTCCAGCTAATCAAATGTGAGTCATTCACACATTAATTGGGACCAACAATTACCCATACTACTTATGAATTATCAACATGGCAACAAGTTAAACTTTTATTCATAAATAGTTCTAATATGACACTTGAGCATCAAGAGTTGACTTTGTGCATCAAGGAAGCTCACTCTTTCATGTAGGTCATTGTGGACCCCAAACTCCTCCTCCTCTACTCTCTGCTTGCCTATCTCACTTAAGAATTTTAGTACTCAATCAAAGCAAAGATTGAGTGCCTCCAGCATCCCCCATTACAGGTTCCACCTCGGCTTTGAAGCCGGTGCCAGTGCCTATTGCTCCACTATCTGCGCTGCGAGTTTCCCAGACACTCGAGAGCCTCAACAACTGGATGTAGACAACTACTACAAAGCTGTCTGATATTTCCAGTAATGTTGCAGCACAGTCCTCCATTCTGGCACCCCAGATTCCCCCCAAAGTAGCTGTTTCTCTTTACTTCTTTTAGTAATTTTTCATATTTTGGGATATTTTAACATAGATTTTATAATTTTGATTTCACAATATGAGTTTATTTATCATTTCTTCTTCTATTTATTCAATCTCAAGCATGAGTAGCTAGATATTTACTAGGGTTGTGACCCAACCCTAGTGTGTAACCTTATGGGTGTTTAATTTGATGCTTGTTTATGGTTGGGTGTTTATTATTTAGCCTTGTTCATGCTTTAATTTGTGGAATTAATGGTTACAAACATTAATTCATGCCTATTTGGCTTTGTCTCTACTTGAGAAAGAGAGACTTAGTCTAGGACAACTTGGCTATCAAGAAATTAGGTAAATCGAGAGATTGATAATCCCAATTAAAGGGTTCAACCTAGAGATAGTAATAACCCGACTTGAGCTTTTATCAACCGTTTTGTGCAATACCCATTTGGACTTTAGAAAGCCAAATTGGGCAAAATCACTCTCTGACCAAGAGGTATTGAGTCGGTAATTGAGTGTTGATAGCTATACTATACCCCGATCAATAAAACAAGCATTAAGGTTTATATCTCATTTGGCAAACACCTAGGTGATGGTCATAGCCCTAGGCTTTTTATAAAACTTGAAAAACAACAAAAATAATTCTCTTAATTTCATTTCTTAACTTTGCAATATTAGCTTAAATTAGACACAGAATCAACCCCAATGTGTGGAAGTGTAAATTGAGGTAGTTCAAACTCACGAACTACAATATATACGCCTAACTCCCATATATAACACCCTGTGAAAATCTACCACGACTCTTGTTGGGTACTATTATTGCAATCGACTGTTTCATAACCTTTAATTTAGGTGTGAAATTAGACGAGATCAGTACTCAACCCGAACATACGCCCAAGTTCGAAATCATCATACGAACTTATTAGAACCTTTAAATCCTGATTCCGAGGTCGTTTACTCAAAAGTCAAACCTTAGTCAATTCTTCCAATTGAAAGCTTCCGAAATTAGAATTTCCTTTCCAAATCAACTCCGAACTTCCTGAAAATCAATTCCGACCACACGTACAAGTCATAATACCTGAAATGAAGCTACTCAAGGCCTCAAACCGCCGAATGACTCGCTAGAGATCAAAACGACCGGTTGGGTCGTTACATTTACCATCGAAATTGCTATTCAAGATGCATGAATACATATATGTGTAGTGTGTTTAAAATTTTCGTATTAAATGGTTATATACAATTGACTGAAAATTATAGTATACTCTCCATATGATTTGGTTATATTTATTTTTGGATTGTATAATTCTTGCATTATATAATATACTTTGCATGAATGATTCTTTTCCGTCAAAATTTATTATTCGAGATGCAAGTATGTATATAACTATTGAATGTAGAATTTTATTATTCGGTCACTTATTACGGTCTATTTAATGTTTTTATCTCAACTCCACAATGACTTTATGCAATTTGTCGTATTACTTGTTAAAATTTTCTTTTGATAGTGATAAGACATTAATTTAAAGGATGCAATATATGTACCTTTTGTTAGAAGGAATTTAATTTCGGTTTCTGGGCAAAATAAGAGATAGAGCTTGTTAAGTATGGACTCTTGAGTTATTGAGCATGATAAACATTTTATCTCTTGCCCTAGGACAGACTTGCTCTGATACCAAGTTTGTCACGACCCAACTGGAGGGTCATGACTAGCACCCGGGCCATACTTGCCGAGCACCAACGTACATTTTATCTAACCTTCCTTATTATCTTTAAGGGCAGACAAGATCAATATAAATAGTAGACATGGATCATGAACATCCAACAATGAAAGATAATGTCATGAACATACATAACATGGGACGACAAGACTGTCAAGAAACTATATATAAGGTACGAGCTATCATGATGCCATGAAAGACTATACAACAAAAATCAGCCGAAAAGGCATTCTAAACCATACATAAGTCGACACCTATCTATGAGCCTCTAAAAGAACATAAGTGCTACAACATTGCCGGAACAGGGCCCCGACATACCCATAAGGTCTATAACAAAAATGCATACCAAGACCACGGCAAGTCCGGAGAAGGGATCTCGCCAATAACCGCTGAACTGGACAGCCTACTGTGGTGGGGGAGCTACGTCTACCTGTCTATCAGGACCTGCAGTACGACATGCAGCATCCACAAATAAAAAGGACGTCAGTACGAATAAAGTACTGAGTATGTGAGGCAAGAAAGCATAAGTAAGAACAGTAATGTAAACATGGATAGAGAATATACAACCTGTGACATCTGGGTACCTCTGAGGGCTACTGACATGAAATACATGATACATACATATATATACATAAACTTTTAAAACATACGCCTTTGTGGGCATCACCATCATCATATCGTACCCGGCCATAATAGGCTCGGTAAAACGTACCCGGCCATCATAGGGCTCGGTAGAATCGTACCCGGCCACGTGGAGCTCGGTAAAACCCAACTGATCAGTGGTTGCACAATAGGTGCCATACCCGGCCAACTATAGCGCGGCTCGGTAGAGTAAAATAGATACATATATATGATGCATGCTGGACTCATTGGAATCACATTTTGAACCTTTCGGAGTGACGTAAGGTCGGTATCCTTCGTACACGTTATTAGGATTAACTCCTCATCAAGAAACTTATAAGAATCAGGAACTACCAACAACATTGATAATATAAGAATAAGAGAAGTAACATCAATACCAATCGTTTCATAAGAAGGGCAGCAATGTAAGTACTGCTAGCTTCTAAGAGTAGAGTATCTTTGGGAGCTCGTTCATTACATTATGTACAATCGGAGTCGTGCAAAAGAATGAAGGGGATAGACTCACATACCTTGTATATACTGCCCAACCTCAAGCTATGCAAATATCACGACTCCTTAGTCTACAATAAGACAAATGACACTATCATTATCGTTTAAGCGTCGTAACTATTATGTATCGACCACAACCTATTTTACGATGAAACGGACAGCACCTCCCCTATTTATATGACTTCCCACAAGTCAATACAATCACCAAACAGCCCAAACAACATCATTAATAATCATATTGAGCCTCCAAAACAGTCCACCAACCAACAACATTACTACCAAGCTTTTCGATATATATTTCACAAGTTCTAGCTTCAACGACTTAGCTGCAACTTGGATAATCTTAAATATATATAGAGTAAGAGGTTACTTACCTTTAAACAGAAATAACAACTCCAATTTGACCTTAATTTTCCACGAAATATCCCTTCAATTCTGCCACAAGAACAAGGAAGCGAAACTAGCAATTAATTCGGGTTTTTCGGCACTAGAATTACTTTAGAAGACTTGAAATCACCTAGGGTTGATATTAAAAACTTGAAGGTGTATTTACAGGACATAAAACACTTAAAACAACCTCCCACACGAGCTGGAACAACACAAAAATCAGCAACAACAAGAAGAACAAGAAACTTACTAGCGCCACGGGATTCCCGACATTTGATTTGTGTTGTTTGCCCTTTGTTTGGGTCTTGGATCATGAGAGAACCTTGAGAGACTGTTTTTAGGGTTATAAGGTCTGAATATACTGAAAAATAATGACTTAAAACGGGGTTGAGGTATCTTATATATGTCCATATGTCTTAAACCGCCTTTGTGGGCCCCATAGAGAGCAGCTTGGCGCACTCTCGCGAAAACGCGAATATCTCTCTATTCCAAGATCGTATCAATGAACGGTTTAATGCGTTGGAAACTAGACTCATAGATCTTCAATTTGATAGGTAGATCACCCCATAATTCCAAGCACATTGGGAGAAAAATGCATTAACATTTGACCTAAAGTTTAAGTAAAATTATAAACCTAAGTTGCGACAACTTTTATCAACTTTTGTTTCATAACTCGCTTGACTTCAAGACTTATGATGCGGATATTATATGATTCAAATACATTAAAACAAGACCTCTTGGGATAGTTAATCACCTCTAGTGTTACCCGAAAATACGGGTTACAACATCCTTGATTCGTTTAACTTCTAATATTTGTTAACCACTCTTATACACCCTTGTATCGTTTAAGACCAATAGGATTAACTTCTTATCATCTCAAAGATAATCTCTTCTTGGATTTACATCGACTAACTTACGACGTGATCTATGGTATCCGAATTTGGGTTGTAACACCCTCTCCCCCTTAGGAACATTCGTCCTCGAATGTAAGGGTTTATGGGGTGTCTAACTCATCGTGGATTCCGACGGAGATTTTCGGCTGAGTTTCCCCCATAAAATGGACACTAGCCAAACTTGCAAGCAGTTAAACCCAACCTATGGCCTTACAAGACTATACAAAGCATTATGGATATGTACATTATCTGCATATCACCATTTTGTATTAAAAAAAGAGTATTCACAAGCTATTGCTTATCTCATAGAGCCGTTTCACCTTATAATGCGTCCTTCTTTCCCCCGACATCCTCGTTATCTTCACTCTGGAATAGGTAAGGGTATTTAGACTTCATCTCCTCTTCTGCTTCCCATGTCATTTCTTCTATATTCTTGTTCCTCCATAATACTTTCACGGAAGCTACATCCTTTGTTCTCAGCTTGCGGACTTGTCGATCTAGTATAGCCACTGGCACTTCATCATATGATAGATCCTTTGTAACTTGTACATCTTTGATAGGGACGACCCGAGAAGGGTCTCCAATACATTTCCTCAACATAGATACATGGAATACCGGGTGGACAAATTCCAATTCAGATGGCAATTCTAACTCGTAAGCAACCTGTCCAATTTGTCGAAGAATTTTGTACGGCCCAATATACCGCGGACTCAACTTACCCTTCTTCCCAAAACGCATAACACCCTTCATCGGCGAGATTTTCAGGAAAACCCAATCACCAACCTCAAATTCCAGATCACGACGTCGGACGTCGGAATAAGACTTTTGCCTACTTTGTGCCATCCTCAGTCGCTCTTGTATCACTTTCACCTTCTCAATGGCTTGGTGAATCAAATCTGGCCCATATAATTCTGTCTCACCGACTTCGAACCATCCAACTGGTGATCTACATCTCCTCCCGTACAGTGCCTCATACGGGGCCATTTTAATACTGGAATGGTAGCTATTATTGTAGGCAAATTCTATAAGTGCCAGATGGTCATCCCAATTCCCCTTGAAATCTAGAACACATGCTCGTAGCATATCTTCAAGCGTCTGGATGGTACGTTCAGCCTGTCCGTCAGTCTGCGGATGGAATGCAGTGCTGAGATTTACTTGTGTGCCTAAACCCTTCTGAAAAGACCTCCAAAAGTTAGCCGTAAATTGAGCTCCTCGGTCTGATATAATAGATACCGGCACACCATGAAGCCTAACAATCTCCTTGATATACAACTTCGCATAATCTTCAGCCGTGTAAGTTGTCTTAACTGGCAGAAAATGGGCAGATTTTGTAAGTCGATCAACTATCACCCAGATGGAGTCAAACTTATGATAAGAGCGAGGTAATCCAATAATGAAGTCCATATTAATCACCTCCCATTTCCAGGTCGGAATCTCTATATTCTGAATCAATCCACTAGGTTTCTGATGCTCGATCTTTACTTGTTGACAATTAGGACACTGGGCTACAAATTCTGCAATAGACTTCTTCATGTTATCCCACCAATATTGCTCCTTAACGTCATGATACATCTTTGTCGAGCCAGGATGGATAGAATATCGGGACTGGTGAATTTCAATCATAATCTTCTCTCGCAACCCTGCCACACTAGGTACACATAATCGGCCCTGGTATCTCAGTGTCCCATCTCCTCCGATCTTGAAAGCTGTAATCTTACACTGCTGAATTCCCTCTCTCAATCTTACTAAGGTAGGATCTTCATATTGCCGTGCTTTTACCTCGGCTACCAAAGATGATTCTGCTGTATTCTGTACAGTAACACCTCCGTCATCAGAGTCCAACAATCTGATTCTCATATTGGCCAGCTGGTGAAGCTCTTTGGTCAACCCTTGTCTACCTGCCTCAATATGTATTAAGCTTCCCATTGACTTACGGCTGAGAGCATCTGCCACAACATTAGCTTTACCGGGATGGTACAATATCTCGACATCGTAGTCTTTCAGTAATTCAAGCCACCTACGCTGCCTCAAATTCAACTCCTTCTGCTTGAAGATGTATTGTAAACTCTTGTGATCTGTGTAGATGTCAACATGGACGCCGTATAAGTAGTGCCGCCATATCTTCAAAGCATATATTACTGCAGCCAATTCCAAATCATGAGTCGGGTAATTCTTTTCATGCTTCTTCAATTGTCTTGATGCATAAGCAATCACCTTCCCACGTTGCATCAATACGCACCCCAAACCTATACCTGATGCATCACAATATACCACATAACCTTCTGTTCCTTCTGGGAGAGTGAGCACTGGCGCGGATGTCAATCGATTCTTTAGCTCCTGAAAACTATGTTCACAAGCATCAGACCACTGGAACTTGGTAGCTTTCTGTGTTAACTTAGTCAATGGTGCTGATATAGAGGAAAACCCTTCTACAAACCGCCTATAATATCCTGCTAGCCCCAGGAAGCTGCGGACTTCTAACGGTGTTGTAGGTCTCGGCCAATTCTTCACTGCATCGATCTTCTGAGTGTCGACACTAATACCCGCATCAGATATCACATGGCCAAGGAATGCTACTGAGTTCAGCCAGAATTCACATTTAGAGAGCTTAGCATATAACTTATGATCCTGAAGGGTCTGTAATACTATCCGCAAGTGGCCCGCATGTTCCGCCTCCGAACGAGAATACACCAGAATGTCATCAATGAATACGATCACGAACACATCAAGATAGGGCCTGAATACACTATTCATGAGATCCATAAAAGTTGCTGGGGCATTTGTTAGCCCGAACGACATCACCAAGAACTCAAAATGCCCATATCTTGTCCGGAAGGCCGTCTTTGGAATATCCTTCTCCTTAACCCTCACCTGATGATACCCTGAACGCAAGTCAATCTTGGAGAAATACTTGGCACCCTGGAGTTGGTCAAACATGTCATCAATTCTTGGAAGTGGATACTTTTTCTTTATTGTAAACTTATTCAACTGTCGATAATCGATACACATCCTTAACGACCCATCTTTCTTCCGCACGAACAAGACTGGCGCACCCCAAGGTGAAGTGCTAGGCCTAATGAAACCCTTATCCAGCAAGTCCTTCAACTGTGCCTTCAACTCTCGCAACTCTACCGAGGCCATCCTGTATGGAGGGATAGAGATCGGTTGAGTGTCAGGCAATGCATCAATGCTAAACTCAATCTCCCTTTCAGGAGGAAGGCCTGGGAGTTCATCTGGGAAAACATCTGGAAATTCATTGACCACGGGGATTAATTGTAGAGTAGGCGGCTTCGCCTCCGCATCCCTAACGCGAACAAGATGATAAATGTAACCTTTTGAGATCATCTTCCTTGCCTTAAGATAGGAAATAAACCTACCTTTCGGCGTAGCAATGTTCCCCTTCCATTCAATGGCGGGTTCACAAGGAAACTGAAACCTAACCATCTTCGTACGACAGTCAACACTTGCATAGCATGAGGCCAACCAGTCCATTCCCATTATCACATCGAAATCAACCATTTCTAACTCAAATAAATTTGCCGAGGTTTGACGACTACAAATCATCACAGTGCAACCTTTATAAACCCTTCTAGCAATCACAGAATCTCCTATCGGAGTGGATACCGCAAGTGGTTTACTTATCAATTCAGGTTCAATGCCAAACTTATTAGCCACAAAGGGTGTAACATATGATAAGGTAGATCCTGGATCAATTAGCGCATATACATCATAAGAAAACACAGACAATATACCTGTAACAACATCCGGAGATGACTCGAGATCTTGTCGACCTATTAGGGCATAGGTTCGATTTTGAGCACCACTCGAACTCGGCACTGAACCTCTACCTCTACCACGACCTGTCAACTGTTGAAAACCTTGTGCTGGAGGTCGAACTGATGAGGAAGAACCAGACACAGATCCAGTCGGTTGAGCCATACCACCACCTCCTCTGTTAGGACAATCCCGCATCATATGGCCACGCTGTCCGCAAGAATAGCACGCATCGGAACCTCGATGGCACAGTCCAAAGTGGGCCTTGCCGCACTGATCACAACGAGGTGTTGGGGGTCTCGTCTGACTAGTATCTCTATGAAATTGTGAGCCTGATGCCCTCGAACTCTGACCTGAACCAGAATAGGTAAATCGATCATACCGAGGCCTCTGAAACTGTGGAGGAGCACTAGCTACAGGTGGTGCTAAACTCCTCGAAGATTGGGGCCTGATACTGCCTCTGAACTCATCAGAATACCATGCAAATCTTGCCCTCTTATGCTGGCCCCTATCCTGCTCCCTATCTGCCCTTTGCTGGCGCTTACGATCCTCTAGGGTCTGGGCATAAGCCTGAATACGGGAAATATCCATGCCCTCTACCAAGGAGGCTGTTGTGCACTCATTTATCAGATGTGGTCCCAACCCGTTCACGAACAGATGCACCCTATCACTCATCTCTGACACCATATGGGGAGCATACCTTGCTAAAGAATCAAACTGTATACTATACTCTCGTACACTCATATTACCCTGTCGAAGGTTCAAGAACTTATCAGCTCTAGCTCGTCGTATCTCAACTGGCAAGTAGTGACGAAGAAAGGCCTCAGAAAATTCCTTCCACACGGCTGGAGGAGCGTTCGGACCCCTAGATCTCTCCCAACTATCATACCAGAAAACCGCTAAATCCCGTAACCGATAAGAAGCCAACTCTACTGCCTCCGTATCACTAGCATGCATAACCCGCAATGTACGATGAATCTGATCAATAAATATTTGTGGGTCCTCTTTGGGGTCTGATCCGGTAAACACTGGAGGGTCTAGATTAATAAAATCACGAACTCTCGCACTAACCGGTTTATCAGCAGCACCGGTATTCTGCCTCTGAGCCTGAGCAGCTACCAAGCTAGTCAACAATTGCACCGCACTGCGCATATCATGGTCTGTAGTGCCAGACGGAGGAACTGGATGTACTGGGTGCCTCCTAATATCCTCGGGAGGAGACAGAGAGGTATGAGACGGCATCTCACTCTGAGCCTCACTTTGGCCTGCTCTGGCTAGAGGCACCTGAATGTTACCCTCTCCCACAGCTGTATCAAGCCGTTTACTAATCACTTGCTTCCTAGTCGAAGGCATCGCTGAAAGAAAACAAGGTGAATATTAGATATGAACACTTACTACTCAACTCTACGCACGATCTAGATTCAGGAAGAAGGTAACAACCCTAGATGTCACGTAGCCTCCTGATTATAAATGTGGCGCGCTACACATCCATAATCAAAACTCTACTAGACACGGCTCATAGACAACCCCTAGGACAGACTTGCTCTGATACCAAGTTTGTCACGACCCAACTGGAGGGTCATGACTAGCACCCGGGCCATACTTGCCGAGCACCAACGTACATTTTATCTAACCTTCCTTATTATCTTTAAGGGCAGACAAGATCAATATAAATAGTAGACATGGATCATGAACATCCAACAATGAAAGATAATGTCATGAACATACATAACATGGGACGACAAGACTGTCAAGAAACTATATATAAGGTACGAGCTATCATGATGCCATGAAAGACTATACAACAAAAATCAGCCGAAAAGGCATTCTAAACCATACATAAGTCGACACCTATCTATGAGCCTCTAAAAGAACATAAGTGCTACAACATTGCCGGAACAGGGCCCCGACATACCCATAAGGTCTATAACAAAAATGCATACCAAGACCACGGCAAGTCCGGAGAAGGGATCTCGCCAATAACCGCTGAACTGGACAGCCTACTGTGGTGGGGGAGCTACGTCTACCTGTCTATCAGGACCTGCAGTACGACATGCAGCGTCCACAAATAAAAAGGACGTCAGTACGAATAAAGTACTGAGTATGTGAGGCAAGAAAGCATAAGTAAGAACAGTAATGTAAACATGGATAGAGAATATACAACCTGTGACATCTGGGTACCTCTGAGGGCTACTGACATGAAATACATGATACATACATATATATACATAAACTTTTAAAACATACGCCTTTGTGGGCATCACCATCATCATATCGTACCCGGCCATAATAGGCTCGGTAAAACGTACCCGGCCATCATAGGGCTCGGTAGAATCGTACCCGGCCACGTGGAGCTCGGTAAAACCCAACTGATCAGTGGTTGCACAATAGGTGCCATACCCGGCCAACTATAGCGCGGCTCGGTAGAGTAAAATAGATACATATATATGATGCATGCTGGACTCATTGGAATCACATTTTGAACCTTTCGGAGTGACGTAAGGTCGGTATCCTTCGTACACGTTATTAGGATTAACTCTTCATCAAGAAACTTATAAGAATCAGGAACTACCAACAACATTGATAATATAAGAATAAGAGAAGTAACATCAATACCAATCGTTTCATAAGAAGGGCAGCAATGTAAGTACTGCTAGCTTCTAAGAGTAGAGTATCTTTGGGAGCTCGTTCATTACATTATGTACAATCGGAGTCGTGCAAAAGAATGAAGGGGATAGACTCACATACCTTGTATATACTGCCCAACCTCAAGCTATGCAAATATCACGACTCCTTAGTCTACAATAAGACAAATGACACTATCATTATCGTTTAAGCGTCGTAACTATTATGTATC
This sequence comes from Nicotiana tabacum, assembly GCF_000715075.1. Taxonomy (NCBI): domain Eukaryota; kingdom Viridiplantae; phylum Streptophyta; class Magnoliopsida; order Solanales; family Solanaceae; genus Nicotiana; species Nicotiana tabacum. Next base: position 53,802,195 of record NC_134091.1, read on the forward strand.
GACCACAACCTATTTTACGATGAAACGGACAGCACCTCCCCTATTTATATGACTTCCCACAAGTCAATACAATCACCAAACAGCCCAAACAACATCATTAATAATCATATTGAGCCTCCAAAACAGTCCACCAACCAACAACATTACTACCAAGCTTTTCGATATATATTTCACAAGTTCTAGCTTCAACGACTTAGCTGCAACTTGGATAATCTTAAATATATATAGAGTAAGAGGTTACTTACCTTTAAACAGAAAGAACAACTCCAATTTGACCTTAATTTTCCACGAAATATCCCTTCAATTCTGCCACAAGAACAAGGAAGCGAAACTAGCAATTAATTCGGGTTTTTCGGCACTAGAATTACTTTAGAAGACTTGAAATCACCTAGGGTTGATATTAAAAACTTGAAGGTGTATTTACAGGACATAAAACACTTAAAACAACCTCCCACACGAGCTGGAACAACACAAAAATCAGCAACAACAAGAAGAACAAGAAACTTACTAGCGCCACGGGATTCCCGACATTTGATTTGTGTTGTTTGCCCTTTGTTTGGGTCTTGGATCATGAGAGAACCTTGAGAGACTGTTTTTAGGGTTATAAGGTCTGAATATACTGAAAAATAATGACTTAAAACGGGGTTGAGGTATCTTATATATGTCCATATGTCTTAAACCGCCTTTGTGGGCCCCATAGAGAGCAGCTTGGCGCACTCTCGCGAAAACGCGAATATCTCTCTATTCCAAGATCGTATCAATGAACGATTTAATGCGTTGGAAACTAGACTCATAGATCTTCAATTTGATAGGTAGATCACCCCATAATTCCAAGCACATTGGGAGAAAAATGCATTAACATTTGACCTAAAGTTTAAGTAAAATTATAAACCTAAGTTGCGACAACTTTTATCAACTTTTGTTTCATAACTCGCTTGACTTCAAGACTTATGATGCGGATATTATATGATTCAAATACATTAAAACAAGACCTCTTGGGATAGTTAATCACCTCTAGTGTTACCCGAAAATACGGGTTACAACATCCTTGATTCGTTTAACTTCTAATATTTGTTAACCACTCTTATACACCCTTGTATCGTTTAAGACCAATAGGATTAACTTCTTATCATCTCAAAGATAATCTCTTCTTGGATTTACATCGACTAACTTACGACGTGATCTATGGTATCCGAATTTGGGTTGTAACACCCTCTCCCCCTTAGGAACATTCGTCCTCGAATGTAAGGGTTTCAAAATTGAGTATAACTTATCTGTGCACTTTTGTCTAAGTCATATTAATCTGAATAGTATTTCAAGTTGGTCAAGGATAGACCTTAGGTTCATTGAAAGTAGAGGCACTACCAACTTGTAGATCTTGTTTGGAAGGAAATTTGACTAAAGTATGTTTCCCTTCAAAAGAAAATAAAGCTAGTGATAAACTAGAATGAATCCCTTTTGTTTTGTATGGTTAAATGAACATACTAGTACGAGATAGTTTTTGAGTATTTTTGTGACGTTCATAAATGATTACTCAAAATATTAATATATTTATTTGATGCACCGTAAGTCTTAATGATTTAAGTAATTCAAGATTTTAAGACTTGAAACGGAGAAGCACCAAGGAAATATACTAAGTTACTGCAATTGGATTGTAGTGGCGAGCACCTCTCTAAAGAGTTCTTTTGTTACTTATAAGAATAAGGGATTACATCTCCATTGTCTACATCGTAAACTCCATAATAGAGTAGTAAGGTAGAAATAAGAAATAAGTCTCCTTTGGACATGTATAGATTAATGAAGTGTTATTCGGATTTGCCTTATTCGTTTTTGGAATATTTTCTAGAAATTGTAAATTACATTCTGAATTTAGTTCCTTCTAAGTTAGTACCTGTCAGTGTTTTAAAAGGCGTAGGCGTAAGGCAAGGCATTTTACATATGCCTCAGCGGGGCATAAGCCCCGAGGCACGGGGCGTAAGCCCCATAGGTATTTAATTTTTAATATTTTATAAAATAATATAATGATAGTAAATATTTATAAACAGGTAAAATTGCATAACAATTAAAGAAAACTATATATATATATATATGTGCTCCATCCCCACAAAAAATTAATCAAAATAATCTATTATATGTTACTTACAAGCACAAGTAATTTGAGTCTAAAAGAATAAAGTTTTCTATATGGAGGAACAAAAGGATGATTAACCTGTAATTTGAACTTTGAATTTGCTGCTATGAAGAAAAATGTAGTTCTCTTTGTATTTGTAAAAAAAATTAAATATTCGTTGCTTTTGGGAATTGGGAGATATTAGCAGACTAGCGGACAAGATAAAAATTTAGAAAACCCATAAATTAGGGCTTAAATCAATAAAAAAGATCTTTACTTTTAAATTTAATACTCTTGAGTTCCTTTTTAAACCTTTTGAGTAATTACCAAACTGACTTTTGAGAATTTGGGTATTATATAAAGGACTAATTCAATAAATTTTATTTTAATTTAAAAAAGTCTCTGGGCGTACGCCCCGAACGCCCGGGCGTACGCCCCAAATTGCGGGGCGTATGCCTCTTGAGACTTTTGCCCCACATCATCGCTCCGGGGAGTTTTTGGTATGCCTCGCCCCGGGGCTCGCCCCAGAAACGCCTTTTAAAACAGTGGTACCTGTGACATCTATAGAACTGTGGACTGAATGTAAGCTCGGTCTGTGGCATGTTCAGACATAGGATTGTCCAGCATAGGTGCTGAAAGGGAAAACGGATATGTAAGTTGAAACTAAGAATGGATAGGTGCATGTTTATTGAATATCTAAGAAAACGAATGGAGGTTTATTTTATTGTCCTAAAGAAAATAAGGCAATTGTTAAAATAAATGCAGTTTTCTTGATAAGGACTACTTAATAAACTATGTTCCTAGAAGTAAACTAGTTTTACAGGAACTAGGCAAAGAAATAACTAGATGATCAAGAATATCAAAACCCAAACATTGGAATTGACATTCCATTACATTTAAGTAGTGAAAAAATTTAATAGGCAGAATATGCCTTTATCGAGTGGGAGTGATGTTTGAATAATGAACACTATAGCAAGAAGTCGATAATATTTCAATACTGTAAGGTAATGAAAGTAATATTAGTAGCACTTCGTCGTAGTGTGAGAATACTAAGGAAAATTATAGTTCGGTGTACACTCTTGGGATAGATTTGGTAACAGGATCCCTGAAGAGTTTAATACCAAACTAGATAGTGACGACAAAGAACTACTGGACAAAGATTGCATCAGAAAATAACTTGGCAAGATTTTTTAACAAAACCTTATTTGGTGAAGACTTTTAATAGTCATATAAAAAGAATGCCTCAGAAAGTTGTAGATGCATGGTTATGAGTCTAAGTGGGAGATTGTTGGGGTATATACTATTAACCATGCGTTTGGATATAGTATATTCTAACAATTGTCATGGTTAAAAGTCTAAGTGGGAGATTATTGGGATATATACTATTAACCATGAGTTCGGTTTAGATATAGTATTTATTATGAAATAATTATTTATTCAGTTTTAATAAACTTTTAAATAGATCATATATTAGTCTGTGTCCTTTGCTTATATAGTAGATGATTTAGTGTATAGAATTTAGCTTATATACGGAAGATTAAATCATCGGTTCTTATAAGTATAAAGTTTGAGTTCACAATCTAATGATGGAATTGGACAAACCATCATGAATGATTGTAGCACAAGATTAAATATAATTTATCTTGATTATGAGAATGGTTTAATTTTAACTTTTTGTGCTAGTGCATTTTGTATGTATTGAACGGACCAAGTAGAGATAAGTATTTTATACTAACTTAATAAAATAAACTCTCTAGCCATTAAATGTACTTATACTCTTAATCTTGATATAATTATTATTAGTTGTATATATTATTATTATTTTGATTTATTACAAGGCGAGATTATTTCGTGGGTCAATATGCCTGGTAAATTGGATAATAATAATAATAATAATAATGTACATTGGCGAAGTAATAGTTAGTTGATGGAATCCATGTCTCAGTTTAGAGATTGATTATATACCTTTATGAAAGCTTATAAGTTTTTATGTGTAAACACGACCGGTAGATTTTGTATCCGACACATGAAATAAGTTAAGCGAAAGTCTAAAGGAAATAATCAATAAATTAAATTGTCAGTAATTTAATTTAATTGATTAGTATCTGAATCTTAACATGGGGAGTTAAATAACATTTAATGGATGAATTTCGAAATTGAATAATGAGTGCAATTATAAATTTTTAGTGGAATAATTCGTAATTAATTATGGTGGATATTAATTTCTAAAATTAAAAATTAATTTCATAATTGGAAGCCTTGTTAATTAAATTATGTGGTCTCTGCTGTACTTAAATAATAGGAAATGAATGAATCCCTTTTCTGATGAAAAGGAAAACCTAACAGATTTTGGAAAAAGGCTTTAACCCTTAAAACATGTGCTATAAATACATAAATTTTTCCACCTCGAGGGGATAAGACATGGTGGCTGAAATTTCAGCCATATTTTCCTTAAAATTTCGCCCACACGAAATTGTTATTTCCGTATATTATTTGGGTAACACAGTATAAGACCGTGGAACGTTCGAGGATCATGATTGTGCGGGTGGTGGAGATTCCATTGAGAAGTTATGGAACTGAAGGCTCACGTGATAGAAGAGATTTGTTCACGCTTCAAGAGGTAACCCGTGAAATCCCGTATATGCTAGTTGTCTAGATTACATGTGATTTTGATATTGGGATTGCTTCTGCTGCTTATAATAATCCATCATTTTCGTTGTTACGTAACAATGAATTTAACAATACGATACAATAAAATTTAAGTAACAATCAAAATAAACATTATATTTAAAGTAACAATACGATACAATACAACAACCAATAGGTAACAGTCATCCAAACAAGCTGTAAGGAGTAATTCCACTGTTTTAATATGTTATAGGAGTAAGATGCTTTAAACTTATGTGTATGTTTTTATTTGCATGTTGTCTTTAATTAATTCCTAGTTTCACTTTGGCCCATAAGTTCCTAATCTTTCAATCACAATCAAGAAGTAAGTTTTATGATCTATTTATAAATATTCTTTTAATTCAGGCGATTTTTTTGTCACTTGAACAAAAATCAGAACAAATTAAAGCTGAAATATTTTAGGAAGTTTTACAAAGTAAAATCAATTGCAAGAGTGTGTCCAACCCTTCAAATGTTCAAGTGGTATATTACATTTATACAACTCGATCATTTATAAGATAAGAATAAATAAATCTCTATAATAATTATGAATTCATAATATAGTAAAAATAATAATTAACCAACATGATATTAGAAGTTAATCTACATAAAATAAAAATATATTTACGCTATCAATATGTATATAACATAAATCCGAAGCAAAATTATATATAATAATAAAAGCATGATTTCTAAACAACATATGTATATAATATATATATAGGGTTGAACAGTAATCATTGGAAATTCCGATTGGGACAAGTAAGCATGAACAGCGAGTGTTTCACATGTATCCACGCAAAGTAAAAAAGAAACATATTGCATGACGTATCTCGATTCTCGATCGCAGAGCTTACCTCCAACACTTTCCCCAATTCCATAACGGCCTTCTAACCTCACACCCTCCATTGCTTATCCCTCCAAATTAAAAAAGCCAACTTTGGAAGCCCAGTCATCTTAGGGGTTTTGAATTTTGCCTTTTTTTAAGTTATTGAGTTTTATATTTAATAACTTTTTAAAAATAAATATTAATTTTGAACCAAAATTATTGAATTTCGCTTTCAATATTTTATATATATATATATCTGAAAAAATCAATATCGCTTGGATTCATTGATATGCATTTCGTGTATCATCTGCTTAAACAATTGTCGTGAGTGAGCTTATAGGAATGTTTGAATTTCGCTTAGTTACAACCAAAAATATAAAATGAAGAAATAAAAATTATATAACTTTGTTGTTTTTGTATTTTTTATTTTTACATTTTATAGGGATATATATATAATTACTACATTACCCCCTTTATCATTTACCTAAATAATATTTTTTTTGGTTGAAAAACCCCTACAAATAGTTGTACACACTCACGCCTACAAGGAAAAATCACTTAACGAAATGGTGGCATGGCAACTTTTGATTTGAAGAAAGTATCTCTTTAAACTACATCGAAAGGGGTACAAGTGATTGAGACATAGATTATTATCATCCATCCACAACTAATCCCTTGCCTCTTGGATGTGATTACAATTCGTGAATAAACATTACGCCTATTGATCTACTACTACTGCTAGCTAGAAAAAAAGTACTAACAGGTATGCTTTTTGCCTGCTCTCTCTTCTTGTTTTCATGTATCTTGCGATGGAAATCACTTCTTTTACACCTTAATCCATGCTAGAAGTGTTATTATAATTCCATGTCTCTTCGACCAAAAAGATTTGGTAAGTTGGGGGATGTGGGGGTGGAGATAGTTGTAGAAATTAAAAGAAACCAAATCTTGATTTTAATAGTTACAAATTTTATATCAACTCATGAAAAACATAATAGAACATCAAGCTTCAAGTTTCTTAATTAAGATTCAAATATTTTTTTTTTAAAATTACCAATTAGGTCATCGATTGTCAGAAAAGTTGATTAATTTGATTTAATATGTTTTGTTTTCAACTCGATTGATCAATTATTCAATTCTGGAGGTCTTTTTTTTTTTTTTAAAATTGTGATTGCTGAAGTTTCCTTTAGTTGATTCTACATGTGATGAGATGTCTTAATGCCTATAAATGTTTAATGAAAGCCTATTTTCGAAGCTTTTGCATAGATGGGACATGTAGCATAACATTTATGATGTTGTTCATATTATGAAAAGGTATGTTTTAGGGAGTCTGTCCTAGGATAGTAGTGTTGGTGATTTACTCTTATGTTCTATTTTATAATTTATAATACCAGTATATGAATTTTACGTAGTTCAACTTTTTTGGTTAATACATTTTACATAATACAGTAACATCAACATGTGCATCTTAGATTTCTTTTTAATCAACTTTACTCTATGAACATTTAGTTGCTTTGGAGTTCAAAAGTCAAAACCAGCAGTTTTCGGTTTGCTAACTACTTTGCTTTTTAAATAATCCCTTTTTCGTTATTTAGTTTCCTCTGGTCGTCACACGCTTAGTACCTTTTGTTAGTTTTTCCGACAAAAATTTCCGATTAGTTGTGAATTGTGATCAACTCAGCCGGTAATCTATTTTATAGTAGGAGTGATCATTTGCTATAATGGGTTTGTGAACCTTTTAGTACCTTTTGTTGGTTGAATAGAAAAATTTCCCATTTAGATGTGTGCAAAATTACCAATGTTTTAATCTCTTGAATTCTTATATATTTTCACGAGCGTTATTTTGTTTAGTTTTATTTTTGATAAGTAGAAGTTATATTATACAGTAAACAACAATAATGGAACATAGAAAAACTAATGGTGTGTCTATTTCATATACATTGTCCAACATACACCAAAATGCTAGCAAATGCATTAATTTGAATTTTTCCTCGTAATTGATCAGCCACATCTATTTAATATTAGCAACTGAAACATTAGGTGTTTTGATTCATTGATTTAATGGATAAGAGGGTGGGGGCAAGCAAAAAATAGTTTGTATTTGGAGATGCACTAGGTGATTTGTTGTTCATGAGTTTTCACTTTTCTAGATGTTGGATAGTATCTAGTGTAACATGTTTTCTCATATGGTCAATTTTATGTTGCATTTTTAAGAGGGATATCAATGTCGATAACAAGAGTCACGTTTATGACTGAGCAACAAAAACGGATGAAAGGAACATACAACAGAAATATCGTTGATAAGGAAGTACTAGGTGGAATATTTGTTGGGATATACTGTTAACCATCCGCTTTAGACATAATATTTTGTTTAATTGTTTATGGAACAATTGTTTATTTAATTTATTCAATTCAATTAAGTACCTTTTTAAATAGATCATTTGTTACATGTGTGTCCTTTTAGTTATGTAGTAGACAATTTAATGTATGGAGTCTTAGCTCATGCACAAAAGATTAAATTGTCGGTTCACATAATTAATAAACTATGTTCACAATCAAAGATATTATTGGACAAAATATCTTGATGATTGTAGCACAAGATTATAGTATAATGTGTCTTGATTATGGGAGTGGTTTTACTCCAACTTCTTGTGCTAGTATACTTAGTATATATTGAACGGACCAAGTAGAGAAAAGATGTTTTTGTACTGAATATATATAAAATATTTTCTCTAATTCATTAAAATGAGCTTATACTCCTAATCTTGATATAATTGTTATGATCAATGTGATTTATTTATTGTTTTGATTTATCAAAAGGTACAACTCTATTCAGAGTTAGTGTATGCCTAATAGATTGAACAATAACGAATAACATTTGTGAAATAATAATTAATTGATAGAATCCATGACTCGATTTTGAGTTTGATGATACCCCTTTCATGTAGGCTTATAAGTTTTCATGTGAAAACCCGGCTGGTGGATTTTGTATCCGTCATATAAAATAGTTTAAGCGGAATTATAAAAGATTTAATTAGTTTATTAAATTAAATTTTTAGTGATTTAATTTAATTAACTGGTATTTGGGATCTTAACATGGGGAGTTAAAATAAGTGCTAGTGAATTTTTGAAATTCATATTGAGGAGTTCAATTGCAGTTTTTTAGTGGAATAAACTGCAATTATGTCACGACCCAAACTAACCCCTGTCGTGATGGTGCCTATCGTGGAACTAGGCAAGCCGACTCATTTCCAAAACAAACCGATATTTTCATTTCAAAGATAATTTCAATGTTATTTAACATAAAAACCTACGTAAAGGAGTTTCAATCAAAATAAAAGTGCGGAAGAAAAAGCTCGACATCTGGGTGTCATTAGTCATGAGCATCTACTACAATCCGTCTAACAATATCAAGAGTAACTCAGTTTGAAAAATAGCTAAATACAACTGAAGGAAGATAAGAGGGAGAAGAGCAGGGGCTGCGATCACCAAGCAGCTACCTTGCTATCCTCGAGAAAATCTGCAACCAGAATAATCAACAACTGCTACTGTGTCCAGCTATACCTGGATCTGCACACAAGGTGCAGGGAGTAACGTGAGTACGCCAACTCAGTAAGTAACAACAATAAATAAAGACTGAGTAGTAGTGACGAGCAATAAAGCATATAAAGTTCATATCATGAAATCTCCGTAAAATATCACATGCTTTAAAAATCAGGATTTGAATCAAAACATCTCGTTTAAACCCAGTTCCAGTCAAATCATTTAAAGATATTTTTCAACAGTTTTCAAATAGAGACTAAATGCATAGGTGAACAAAAATGATGAAATCATAAACAGCCCCTCGGGAAAAATATCACTCATATACAGCCCTTCGGGAAAACCTCACAGTCACTCATGCCTCTCGGGCATACCTCACCATCACTCATGCCACTCGGGCATACCTCGCAATCACTCTTGCCTCCCAGTCACTCAGCACTCGGCACTCGCACTCAGTAGGTACCTACGCTTACTAGGGGTATGTACAAACTCCGGAGGGGCTCCTTCAGCCCAAGAGCTATATCAAGCCAAATCATGGTATAAATCACTCAGGCCCTTGGCTTATATCAAACATGCTGAGGCGTGCAGCCCGATCCCATAAATATCCTCACAAATCAGGCCCTCGACCTCACTCAGTCATAAACCTCTCAAGCCACTCGGGCATTTCAGTGAAAACAGGGTATTCAACCCGAAACAACATTTATATGCATCAAAACCGAGTAATAAAAACTGAGTTATACAGTAAACAGGTATAACCATGACTGAGTATAGATTTTCAATCGAAAACAGTGAGAGGATAGTAAGAAAAGGCCCCTAAGGGTCCACACAACACTGGCACAAATCCCAAAATATGGCATTCAGCCCAATTTACAGAAACTCTTTCTAAAACATATAAAGATCATATAGTTTCAACAAAATATGCAACTTTACAGTTGCTACGTGACGGACCAAGTCACAATCTCCAACAGTGCACGCCCACACGCCCGTCACCTAGCATGTGCGCCACCTCAAAATAGTAGAATGATACGAAATCTGGGGTTTCATACCCTCAGGACTAGATTTACAATCGTTACTTACCTCAAACCATGTAATTCTTTATTCTGCTATGCCCTTGCCACGAGAATTTGACTCTGAGAGCCTCGTATCAAGCCACAATTAATTCGATTTAGTCAATACCAATTATTGTAATCAATTCCATAAGGAAATACTAACTTTTTAATAAAATCTGTAATTAACTAAAAAATTGCCTGTGGGGCCCACGCCTCGGAACCCGGCAAAAGTTATAAAGTATGAATGCTCATCTAACCACGAGTCCAACCGTACAAATTTCACCAAATTCTGATATCAACTCGATCCTCAAATCTTTAATTAAAGTCTATGAAGATTTCTACCATTTTCAACCCAATATTTACCCATTTGAACTTAACAATCTTTTTACAACCTTATGGGTATGTATACATAATACTCTTACACCCAAGAATCATACTATTATTCACCCATCTTTACTCCAAACCCGAAATTGAAGAATTAGGGAAATAAATTCTTACCTCTCTGAAGCCCTAGCAAGATCCTTGTGAAATCTTCAAACCTTGAACAAGAATTGATGGATAAATGACTAAGTCTTCGATTTCTCTCTCTAAAATGCTCTCACATCTCTCTAAAATGTCAGATTTTGTCTCAAAATGAGCTTCAAGGGCTATAAATCGAAGTTGGGTCGGGTCAAAATTTAGAAAGAATGGAAGCTCTGACGCAGTTATGCGATCGCATAACAGGTATACGGTCCGCATACCGGCCGCATAATTTGGCCTCCAAAGATGGGCATTACTAACCCGGTCTACGGTCATTATGCAGCCTGCATACTTGTTCTGCGGTCGCATAATGCACCATAAAACAGGTCTGCGGTCGCATAGTGCACCATAGATTTTCCTCAAATCTTGCCCCTCTCCTCATCCACTTTGCGACCATTATGCGGTCCGCAGAGTGGTTCTGCGACCGCATAAATTTTTTTTTCAATGACTCTTTTTCTGACAAAAGTTTCCTTTACACATCGGTGCATTGTTCAACCCAAAAAGTCTGAGCCGTGGCGAGCAAGCGCGCCGCGAGAAATTTCTATAATCTTTGTACTAATTGATCTACCTCGACACCACCAAACCTTAATTTCCTTAGCAAAATTTTTCCGGGGTCGTTACACATAAGTCAACATCCGGTTAACCTTTTCCACTTAAATTCTAAACCTTGGAACTAAGTGCTCCAAATTATTTCAAAACCTTACCGGACCCAAACCAATTACCCCCGCAAGCCAAATAAAAACTCTAATTCACAATTTGAGCAGTAAAGGGGGGAACGAGATTGCAATAGTCAAAACGACCGGTCGGGTCATTACATTCTCCCCCTCTTAAATAAACGCCCGTCCTCGAACGATCTTAGAATCATACCTGGAATCTCAAATAGATGTGGATATTTGCTCCACATCTCCTGCTCAATCTCCCAAGTAGCTTCTCCGACTGGCTGGCCTCTCCACTGCACCTTCACCGAAGCTATGTTCTTTGATCTCAACTTTCAAACCTGCCGGTCTAAAATGGCCACCGACTCCACATCATAAGTCAAATTACCATCCAGCTGCACTGTACTGAAATCCAAAATATGAGATAGATCCCCTACAAACTTTTGGAGCATGGATACATGGAACACTGGATGAACACCTGATAGACTGGGTGGCAAAGCAAGTTCATAAGCCACTTCTCCAATTTTCTTAAGTATCTCAAAAGGCCCAATATACCGAGGGATCAACTTGCCCTTCTTACCGAACCTCAACACACCCTTCATTGGTGAAATTTTGAGCAGAATTTTCTCCCCAACCATGTAAGCAATATCACGGACCTTCCTGTCAGCATAACTCTTCTGTCTAGACTGCGCCGTGCGAAGCCGCTCCTGAATCACTTTAACCTTCTCCAAAGCATTCTGAACCAAGTCAGTACCCAATAGCCTAGCCTCACCCGGCTCAAACTAACCAACCGGAAATCGACACCGTCTCCCATATAATGCCTCATATGGAGCCATCTGTATACTCGACTAGTAGCTGTTATTGTAAGCAAACTCCGCAAGTGGCAGAAATTTATCCCAAGAACCTCCAAAATCAATGGCACAAGCGCGTAGCATATCCTCCAATATCTGAATAGTGCGCTCGGACTGTCCGTCTATCTGAGGGTGAAATATTGTACTCAACTGAACTTGTGTGCCCAATTCTCGCTGCACTGCTCTCCAAAACTGTGATGTAACTGCGTGCCCCGATCTGAAATGATGGACACTAGCACACCATGTAGGCGAACAATCTCGCGGATATAAATCTCAGCCAACCGCTCCTAAGAATAATTAGTACCAACTGGAATAAAATGCGCGGATTTGGTCAACCGATCCACAATCACCCAAACCGCATCAAACTTCCTCAATGTCCGTGGAAGCCCAACTATGAAGTCCATGGTAATGCGTTCCCATTTCCACTCCGGAATTTCAAGTCTCTGAAGTAATCCTTCCGGTCTCTGATGCTCGTACTTTACCTGTTGACAATTTAAACACCGAGCTACAAACCCAACTATATCCGGGGTGCACGCCCAACAGTGCACACCCACACCCTAGCATGTGCGTCACCTCCAAACTAATCACATGATACAAAATCCGGGGTTTCATACCCTCAGGACCAGATTTATAATTGTTACTTACCTCAAACAGTGAAATTCTTATTCTGCAATGTCTTTTCCTCGTGAATTGGCCTCCAAACGCCTCGAATCTAGCCATAAATAATTTGATTCAGTCAATAAAATTTATTGGAATTAATTCCATAAGAAAATGCAAGTTTTCCATAAAAATACGAAATTTAACTCAAAAATCGCCCGTGGGGCACACGTCTCGGAACTCAAAAAAAAGTTACAAAATCTGAAATTCCATTCTACCACGAGTCTAACTATACCAATTTTACTAAAATCCGACCTCAACTCGACTTTCAAATCTTCAATTTAAACCAAGAGTGTTTTCTAAATATTTCTAACTTAATTCACCCATTAAATGATAAAAACAACCATGGATTTAGGTAATTTAACCAATATTGAGTTAAGAACACTTACCCCGTTGTTCCCTCTGAAAATCTCCCAAATATCGCCTCAATCCGAGCTCTAAATCGATAAAAATGGAAAATGTCCCATTTTCATAACTTAAACTCCCTGCCCAGTCCTTTGCTCTATGCGATCGCGAACAATCACACGCGATCGCGAACAATCACACGCGATCGCGAAGCACAATTTTCCACTGCCCAAATTTAACCCTACGCGATCACAGATATCACCACGCGATCACGAAGCTCACTCTCACAGGCCTACGCGATCGCGGACTCGTCCACATTATCGTGAAGCACAAAACACGTGACCTCTATTTCTGCTCCATTTACTCTATGCGAACGCGACCTTATTCACGCGTTCACGAATAACAAACTCACATAGCTATGCGATCGAGTCCCTCTTCACGCGATCGCTTAGAACAAACTCAGCAATCCCTAATTAACCCTACGTGATCGCAGATATCCCCACGCGATCACGTATAACAAAAACCTCCACTTACTAACTAACACTATGCGTTCGCGAACGCATTCATGCGATCGCGTATAAGGAAACTAGAACCTGCTGAAACCAGAACTTCAGCTATCAAGCCAAGTCCAAAAATGATCCGTTAAGCATCTGAAACTCACCCGAGCCCTCCGCGACCTCAACCAAACATACCATCAAGTCCCAAAATATCATACGAACTTAGTCGAACCTTCAAATTACCTCAAACAACGCTAAAAACACGAATGACACATAGATTCAAGCCTAAAGAACTTTGAAACTTCCAATTTCTACAAATGATGCCGGAACATATCAAATCAAGTTCGATTGACCTCAAAATTTGCATACAAGTCATAAATGACATAACAGAGGTATTCAAATTTTCAAAATCGAATTCCAACCCCGATATCAAAAAGTCAACCCCCCGGTTAAACTTCCCAAAAATTCGACTTTCGCCATTTTAAGCCTAATTCCACTATGGGCCTCCAAATAATTTTCTGGACACGCTCCTAAATCTAAAATCACCATACGGAATTATCAGAATTAGAATCCCAGGTCGTTTACACATAAGTCCACATCCGGTCAACTTTTCTAACTTAATTTTTCAATTATGAGACTAAGTGTCTCATTTCACTCTGAATTCCTTCCGGACCCGAACCAACTAACCCAGTAAGTCATAAAACAATTGTAAAGTATAAATTGAGCAGTAAATGGGGGAACGGGTTTATAACACTCAAAATGACTGGTCGGGTCGTTACATTCTCCCCCTCTTAAACAAATGTCTGTCCCCGAACGAGTTTAGAATCATACCTGGAGTCTCAAATAGGTGTGGATATTTGCTCTGCATCTCCTGCTCAATCTCCCAAGTAGCTTCTCCGACTGGCTGGCCTTTCCACTGTACCTTCAATGATGCTATGTTCTTTGACCTCATCTTTCGAACCTGCCGATCTAAAACAATCATCGACTACACATCAAAAGTCAAATTACCGTCCAGCTGTACTGTATAGAAATCCAGAATATAAGACGGATCCCCGACAAACTTTTGGAGTATGGATACATGGAACACTGGATGAACACCTATTAGACTAGGTGGCAAAGCAAGTTCATAAGCCACCACCTCTCCAATTTTCTTAAGTATCTCAAAAGGCCCAATATACCGAGGGCTCAACTTGCTCTTCTTCTCGAACCTCAACACACCCTTCATGGGTGAAATCTTGAGCAGAACCTTCTCCCCAACCATGTGAACAACATCACGAACCTTCCTGTTGGCATAACTCTTCTATCTAGACTGTGTCGTGCAAAGCCATTCCTGAATCACTTTGACCTTCTCTAAAGCATCCTGAACCAAGTCAGTACCCAATAGTATAGCCTCACCCAGCTCAAACCAACCCACCGGGGACCGGCATCGTCTCCCATACAAAGCCTCATATGGAGCCATCTGAATGCTTGACTGGTAGCTATTATTATAAGCAAACTCTGCGAGTGGCAGAAATTGATACCAAGAACCCCAAAATTGATGACACAAGCGCGCAACATATCCTCTAATATCTGAATAGTGCTCTCGGACTGTCCGTCCATCTGAGGGTGAAATGATGTACTCAACTGAACCTGTGTGCCCAATTTTTGCTGCACTGCTCTCCAAAACTGTGATGTAAACTGCGTTCCCCGATCTGAAATGATGGACACTGGCACACTGTGTAGGCGGACAATCTCGCGAATATAAATCCCAGCCAACCGCTCCGAAGAATAATTAGTACCAACTGGAATAAAATACGCATATTTGGTCAACCGATCTACTATCACCGAAACAACATCAAACTATCTCAAAGTCCGTGGAAGCCCAACTACGAAATCCATGGTAATACGCTCCCATTTCCATTTCGGAATCTCAAGTCTCTGAAGCAATCCTCCCGGCCTCTGATGTTCATACTTTACCTATTGACAATTTAAACACCGATCTACAAACCCAACTATATCTTTCTTCATTTGCCTCCACCAATAGTGTTGCCTCAAATCCTGATACATCTTCGCGGCACCTGGATGAATGGAGTACCGCGAACTGTGAGCTTCCTGGAGAATCAACTCACGCAAACCATCTACATTAGGCACACATAGCCTGCCCTGCATCCGTAATACATCATCATCTCTAATAGTGACTTCTTTGGCATCACCGTGCTGAACTGTGTCCTTAAGGACAAGCAAATGTGGATCATCATACTGGCGCTCTCTGATGCTATCATATAAAGAAGACCGAGAAATCACACAAGCCAAAACTCGATACGGCTCGAAAACATCCAATCTAACAAACTGATTGGCCAAGGCCTGAACATCTAAGGCTAAAGGCCTCTCTGCTACTGGTAAGTATGCTAAACTGCCCAAACTCTCTGCCTTATGACTCAAGGCATCGGCAACCACATTGGCCTTTCCGGCATGATAGATAATGGTAATGTCATAATCCTTAAGCAACTCTAACCACCTTCTCTGCCGCAAATTAAGATCCTTCTGTTTAAATAAATGTTGTAGACTCTGATGATCGGTATATACCTCACACTGGACACCGTATAAGTAATGCCGCCAAAGTTTCAAGGCATGAACAATAACTGCTAACTCAAGATCGTGGACTGGATAATTCTTCTCATGTACCTTTAACTGTCTGGACGCATAGGCAATCACTCTACCGTCTTGCATCAGCACTACGCCGAGACCAATACGCGACGCATCACAATACATAGTATAAGACTCTGAACCTGTAGGCAACACCAATACTGGAGTTGTAGTCAAAGCTGTTTTGAACTTATAAAAGCTCTCTTCACATTCATCCGATCACCTGAACGGAGCACCTTTCTGGGTCAATTTAGTCATAGGCGATGCAATTGACGAGAAACCCTCCACGAAGCGACGATAATAATCGGCCAAGCCGAGAAAACTCCGAATCTCAGTAACTGAAGATGGCCTGGGCCAACTCTGAACTGCCTCTATTTTCTTCGGATCCACCTTAATTCCTTCACTGGACACTATATGTCCCAAGAATGCCACTGAAATAAGATAGAACTCACACTTAGAGAATTTGGCATAAAGTCTCTCCTCTCTCTCAGCCTCTATAATACAATACCCAAGTGTTATGCATGTTCCTCCTGGCTACGTGAGTACACCAGAATATCATCAATAAATACTACGACAAATATATCAAGATATGGCTGGAATACACTATTCATCAAATGCATAAATGTTGCTGGGGCATTGGTTAGCCCAAAAGACATCACAAGAAATTCATAGTGTCCATAACGAGTTCTGAATGCCGTCTTTAGAATATCTGAATCCCGAATTTTCAACTGGTGATACCCAGAACTCAAATCAATTTTGGAGAACACCCTCGCTCCCTGAAGCTGGTCAAATAAGTCATCAATACGCGACAAGGGATATTTATTCTTGATTGTAACTTTGTTCAACTGCCTATAATCGATGCACATCCGCATAGTACCATCTTTCTTTTTCATAAACAGAACAGGTGCACCATAAGGTGACACACTAGGCCTAATAAACCCCTTATCAAAGAGGTCCTGAAGTTGCTCTTTCAATTCTTTTAACTCAGCTGGTGCCATACGATACAGAGGAATAGAAATGGGTTGAGTGCCCTACACCAAGTCAATACCGAAATCAATATCCCTGTCGGATGGCATACCCGGCAGGTCTGCAGGAAATATATCCGAAAAGTCTCGCACGACCAGTACTGAATCAATAATAGGAGTAGCTGTATCAATATCTCTCACAAAGGCCAAATATGACAAACATCCCTTTCCAACCATACGTTGGGCCTTCAAATAAGAAATTACCCTGCTAGAAACAAAATCTAGAGAACCTCTCCATTCAAACATTGGCAACCACAACATCGTCAATGCCACGATTTTTGCGTGATATTCCAGAATAGCATGACATGGAGTCAACTCTGGTCTCCAGTTCCCCAATAGTTACCACACACGACCGATACACATGGTCCACAATAATAATATCACCCACCGGTGTAGATACACAAACATGTGAAACTAAGGACTCATAGGGCATATCCAGATAATGAGCAAAATACGATGATACATATGAATAAGTGGAACCAGGGTCAAATCCTCACTGTGGCACACTGAAACAATACCTGTGATCACTGCATCTGAAGCAACAGCATCTGGTCTGGCAGGAAAAGCATATAATCGGGCCTGACCGCCACCTGACCGACCTCCCCCTCTTGGGTGACCCCTAACTGTCTGACCCCCACCCCGAGCTGACTGGGCGGGTGGTGTAACTGCTAGTGCTGGTACCATCGATCGAGAACTCTGCTGTAGAGCCCCACTCAATAGCCTAGGACAATCTCTCTTGAAATGACCCAATTCTCCGCACTCGAAACAACCCCTCCTCTGACGGAACTGCTGCTCCTGATAACCCGAAGAATTACTTGTAAAAGCCTGAGCGGACGAGGTATGATGAGAACTCTATGCTGGTAGTGCACTGAATGAAGACTGGCCTAAGCGTGCACTGTAAGAACCGTGGCTAGCTGATGCACTACGATGAGTTGGGCGAGTCGCCTGAGTGTGTCTGAAAGGACGACCCCTACCGCGGCAAAATTGACCCCCTTAAGGAACACCGCTTAAATCACCTGAACCACGAGGCCTCTTAGCCTCCCTCTCAACCCACTCCTGGCTGCGAACCATCTCAATCTGACAAGCAATGTCAACCACCTCGTCAAAAGTAGCACCAGACACTCTCTCTCTAGTCATGAGTAATCGTAGATGGAATCGGGTCGTTTGCCTTGGTAGGATTATGTATCACACTCTCATGGGAGCGGGTCGTTCGCCTCGACAATATAATAGATGTATCTATGGTCCGTGTCGTTCGACCCTAGGTAGTGCACATATTATGATGGGATCGGGCAGTACGCCTCGGCATTTCTATAAAATACTCTTATGGAATCGTGCGTATTATTTGATAAAAAGTTAGTGTATCTGTGAGTTTTCCTGATTTGAACTGTGATGACCTATCTGGTGAGATCCGTTATATATATACTCCGATTGAGGTGGTAACTACTAACTGAGAGCGTGAGTTTATTGTTGAGAGGAGGATTATACCACGTATTTATACTTGTTATTTCGTTTATTTATGTTGCCTCAATCTGTTTACTTCTTACGATATTTGATTTATTGGACCACTAGTAAGTGTCGATGTCGACCCCAGTCACTACTTCTCCGGAGTTAGGCTAGATACTTACTGGGTACGCATTGATTTACGTACTCATATTGCACTTGCTACACTTATTATGCAGGTACATATATGTCTGGTGGTCTTTTGGGCGCAATGGCGTAGCTATTGCAGGGACTTTACCGTGAGCGGCATTTCATGTTATGATCCGCAGCATATAGAGTCTCCATCTGCGTTATTTGTAATCTTCTGTCTAACTTGTATTCCAGACATATGTTGTATTTTATTATATTTCCTAGTTGATGCTCATGCACTTGTGACACCGGATTTTGGGGGCTTCTACTGGATGGTTGGTATGGTTGTTCACATAATTATTATCATTTTACCTTATAAATTCTATTTCATACTATTTAATTAGTGGAAATTATGATTTTAAAGTAATAAAAATGAGTAATTAAGTTGATCGATCACCGTTGGCTTGCCTGACGGCGGCATTAGGCGCAATCACAACCTATAGCGGATTTTGGGTCGTGACAGGTGTCGCATCGGAAGCTACGTGGTGCTTGTTTGATTTTTCTATTAGTGAAATGTCACCGAGTGTATCTTCTATTCAGATTCATCTTGAAGGACAATAATTTATTTCATTTAAAAGCAGTGCAGATATACATACTATTGTAAATAATCCAATGAATAAACGAACTATGCTAACAAAATTCTTTTATATGAATAGAACAGACAAGGATGCTAAAGAACTAAAGTTGTTGTATCAGGAATTTCCTGAATATTTTGTATGGTCTGCTAAGTATCGAACCTGGACATGCCGACAAAAAGGATGTATTATTGGTCGTTTTGTGACATGTCATCCGACAAAAGGTGAGTGATATTATCTCAGGCTGTTATTAATGAACGTTAGAGGTCCAAAATCTTATAAAGATTTATGATATGTCAATGGAAAACCATGTAATACCTTTAGAAAATCTTTTGAAAAATGAGGAATGTTACAATGTGATAACAATTTGATTGAATGCATGTCAGAAGCAACAAGTTATCAAATGCCACATAGTTTAAGACGCTTGTTCGCTACATTATTAGTATATTGTAATCCTGTGAACCCAAGAGAATTGTGGGAACAATTTGAGAAACCAATGTCTGAAGATCATAAGCTACTAGCCAACATTGGAAGAAATGAGATCCGATTTTAAGTTTTGAACCATATTAATGACATATTGCATTCTATGGATGCTGCCATAAATGAATACAAAATTGTTCAAGAAACAATCAGGCCTTCGACAATTGCAAAGGAAGCAAAGGAAGTTCATTTTGAGAGGATGATTATTGTCAGTGAACAAGACATATCATTATACAAGAAGTTAAATAGAGACCAACTTAAAGCCTATAATATAATTATTGAAAGAATATTCTCATGTAGAGCAGGAGCATTTTTCATTGATGGTCCAGGAGGAACAGGAAAAATATTCTTATATCGTGCTTTACTTGCAACTATACAGTCTAAAAGATATATAGCATTGGCAATGACTACTTCTGATGTAGCAGCTTCCATTCTTCCTGGTGGACGAACTGCACATTCACGGTTCAAAATCCCAATAAATATTGATGATAATTTCAGTTGCAACATTAGCAAACAAAGTGCACTTGCATGCTTAATTCGAGAAGCAAAATTGATTGTATGAGGTGAAGTGTCTATGGCAAATAAAAAAACGATTCAGGCTTTTGATTTTCTCTTGAAAGGCCTTATGGATGCAAATACACTTTTTGGTGGAAAAGTAGTGGTGTTTGGAGGTGACTTCAGACAAACACTTCTTGTTGTTCGTAATGGGAAGAAAGAAGATTTTATTAATGAAAGTTTATTATACTCTGATATCTGGGAAGAACTTGAAAGATTGCCATTATCTGAAAATATGAGAGCAAAGGAGAATTGGAAATTGATAAGAAAAAACAAACTCTACAAATAAAATTGACATACCAAATACTTTAACTATTCCATTTACCACTAAAAGAGAATCATTAGAAAAATTATTCACAGTAACATACCCAAATATAAACACATTCTTTTCAGCATCGTCTTACTCAAGTTCCCGTGTTATTATGACAATGAAAAATAATTTTTTCAATGAAATGAACGATATGCTTATAGATCGATTTCAAGGGACACTAAAAAAATTTGTCGGTATTGATGAAACCAATGAACCTAATGATCAGGCACAATTTGAGGACCTATTGCATACTTTTAATCCTGATGGTTTGCCACCGTATAATTTATCTTTGAAAGAGAATTGTCCGATTATATTATTAAAAAATCTAAATCCATGTGAGGGCTTATGTAATGGTACACGGTTGGCTTGCTGCGACTTTAAAACACATGTTATAAGTGCTAAAATTTCATCAGGTGATTTTAAAGATACGCATGTGTTTATACTAAGAATACCATTATTATCATCTCAAGATGAAAAATTTTCTATTCCGTTTAAGAGGACCCAATTTCCTATACATAATATACGGTTATGTTTTGGTATGAATATAAATAAAGCACAAGGTCAAACATTAGATTTTGTTGGAATTTATTTGCGAGAACCTGTTTTTTCGCATAGTCAATTTTATGTTGCTTTATCAAGAGCAAAGAGCTCAAATTGTGTGAAAATGCTAATCCGACCACATATAGCTTCTAACCATGATGACCACTCTACATATAATGTAGTTTACGATAAAATAATTCAAAAAGCTATTTTGAAAAGTTGATAAAGCACAACCAAGTATTGCTTTGCTCTTTTCCTGTTTTATAATTCTTTACATGTTTACTATTCAGCATACTAATCAAATCTTCTTTTACTCTTTTCCTTCCTGGCAGTACTACTACAAAGTATGGAGTATAGACTTAATATTAGTGACATAACTCCACAAACTAGCGAGTGGACCTGTAAGGTCCAGGTTATTGAGAAAGCTAGAGCAAGGCAGAGTAAGGATGGGTGAACCAGATTTTAAATTGCGATTGTGCAAGATGAGACGGTAATCTAGCCGCTACAATGCGTAGTTGCTATTCCAATATTATATAAATACTCTCATTTTTTCTACAGTAAATATTACATAAAATATGAAAGAAGACAAAATTTGTCCTTTTAGATGAAATGAAGAAAATAAAGTTATCTTGATATTGGAAAAAAAGTATGATTTGGCACTTTATTTTGAGTTGTGCAATTGGATTTATACATACTAGAAAAATAAAATATATTCAGTTAAATATTGTAGACTATTTAACTGATTACAATAACAACTGCAGGAAGAACAAGTTGTTGCTGCTTTGTACGAGGATGACATAGAAAAATATCAAAATAAGTTCACTCCCTTCTGCACATATCTTATATGAACTGCAAAAGTTAGAGCACCTTTACCGTATGAAATTCTTGTCAATAGATTTGAATGAGTTTTGGATATATTTACAGTTATTGAGCGAATAAAAGAAGACAACATGGATCTCAGAACTGAATTTAAATTCAGTAATGCTAAAGAAGTTTAGCCAATCGTAGTGAATTCTATTATACTTGATTCAATATATTCATGTCTTGAGCTTATTATTTGAGTGGACTCTTTGTGGATCTCGGAACTGAATTTCAAATGCGAATCAGTTTTTTTTTTACAAGATTTAAGATGATTTGAGATCAATTTTCTGCAAGTTTTTGCTTATTGGATTGCAGATTTCCCTATAGATGATATTGTGTGTTGCTATTTCTTTTTTCTACCTTTTCTCAGAGTCAAAAACTAACATGAGGATAGGTTTGTGATTACTTTAGTTAGTCATTTTATGGAATATAAATTCACTAAAACAGGAGAACCATTTTAACTGATTTAATTTTGGTTTAGATAACATGGGCATTTCTTTGATACAGAAAGAGAATCCAAACTATATCTTAGATTTAGAACTGTACTAATTTAGGCTGCAAAGTTTCTGATAGAACTCAACAAAGGCCTTTTTCAACTTTTCTTCAACCTCCTTTAGTTCCTCTTGATTGAAATGGTCACAATACTAACCACTGCCTGCTTAGAATCAGAGGAGAAAAAGTCTCTGAAAATTCTAATAACCCCTCCTACTTTTATTGCAGAAAACTCGATTATACCTCTAATCATTGCAGGTTTAAGAATAACAGGAGATGGATCTGGCGACCCAAGCCCTCTAGTCAAGCTAATATGCAGAACACTAACTATTTAGGACCCAAGCAGGCTTGGGTACCGAAAAATAAGTAATCTTTTTTTTGCAGGAACACCACAAGAAGAATCCAAAAGGAAAATGGTACCTTGATAGTATGTGTTCCAGACATATGACTGGTGACAAACAACTGTTCAAAATTATCACCAAACTAGATAGAGGAACGGTCACTTTTGGAGACAAATTAAAAGGAAATATAATTGGAGTTGGAAGAGTTCCCCTCAGCTCAACATGTGATGTAGACGAGGTGTACCTGGTTGATGAACTTGGCTACAACCTTCTTAGTATCAGTCAACTATGTGACAATGACTATAAGGTTCATTTTAAAAAGCATGGTTGGTTTATTGAAGATGAATCAGGTAAAGTTATTCTTTTTATAAACAGAGACAGAAATGTCTATACCATCAGTAACATAGATAGTCTTGGTAATCAAATTTGTCTAGCCTCTAGATTGATGATCCTTGGGTATGGCATAGAAAAATTGGTCATGCCAACATGCATACTATTCATAAACTTTCCAAAAATGATCTTGTCATTGGTCTTCCAAAACTAGATTTTTCAAAAGATCAAATCTGTGATGCATGTAAACTAGGAAAATAAACCATGTCCTCTTTAAAGGTTAAAAACAGTGTTTCTACTATAAAACCACTTCAACTCCTGCATATGGAACTTTTTAGTCTAACTAGAACTACTAGCATATGTGGTAAAAAAATATGCCTTTGTTATAGTAGATGATTTTCTAGATTTACCTGGGCTATCTTTCTAAGTCATAAAGATGAGGCATTAAGGAACTTTGAAGTCTTCTGAAAGAAGGTGCAGCGGGAAAAAGGTTGCTACATATCTTCCATAAGAAGTGATCATGGAGGATAATTTGAAAGCAAAGCATTTGAGAACTTCTGCAATGATCAAGGTATCTCTCACAATTCTTCATCTCCAAGATCACCGCAATAAAATGGAGTGGTAGAAACACAAAAATAGAACCTTTCAAGATATGGCAAGAACTATGATTGTGGAAAATTCACTTTCACACCACTTCTGGGAAGAAGCTGTAAGCACAACATGTCACATCATCAACAGATGCTTAATTGGACCTATTCTCAAGAAGACTCCATATGAACTATGGAGAGGTAAAAGACCTAACATCAGTTATTTTTTATCTTTTTGGCTGCAAATGCTTCATTCACAACAATGGAAAAGACAATATTGGTAAGTTTGATCCCAAAAGCGATGAAGGTATTTTTCTTGGATACTCTCTCTCTAGTAAATCATATAGAGTTTTTAATAAGCGTACTCTTTCAATTGAGGAATCCATACATGTTATTTTTGTGGACACTAACCCTCGCTTAAGGAATGAAAAACTTCCTGAAGATGAGGAAAATTTTATAGTTCCAAAGTCTATCAATACAGGTGAAAACACTCATGATGAGGTGACTGATCAGCAAGATCAGTCGACTAACAGTCCTATAGACAATCAGGAACCTTCTACAGTTGATTAGTCAAATCCTGTTGAAAAGAAGCCAGTATCAGTTGTTCCAAATGAATGGAAAAGTGAGACTAGATATCCACATAAGTGCATCATTAGAGACCCTCAGGAAGGAATGAAAACTAGAAGATCTCTAAAGAAGACATCAAATATTGTTCTCATATCGCAGTTCGAACCAAAGAAAGTGGATGAGGCCATTGGGGACAAAAGCTGGATAACTGTAATGAAGGAAAAACTTGATCAATTTGAGAAAAAATAAGGTATGGGAACTCATTCCTAAACCACCAAATGCATCCATTGTTGGAAAAAAATAGGTGTATAGAAATAAGTTGAATGAATATGGACAAGTAGTACGAAATAAAGCTAGATTGGTCTCTCAAGTCTATTCATAGCAAGAAGGAATTGATTACGAGGAGACCTTCGCCCATGTTGCCAGGTTAGAGTCTATTCATATTCTATTAGCCTATGCTGCTCACAAATGTTTCAGACTATTTCAGATGGATGTGAAAAGTACTTTCTTAAATGGGTTCATCTCTGAGGAAGTATTTGTTAAGCAAACTCCATGATTTGTAAATGAATCCTTTCCAAATCATATCTACAAACTGTCATAAGCACTGTATGGTATAAAGCAAGCTCCTAGAGCTTGGTATGAAAGGCCGAGCTCATTCTTAGTCAAATATGGGTTTGACAGAGGTAATATTCATACTACTTTTTGTATCAAACGATCGTATCAAGGTAATTTAATTATATAAATCTACGTAGATGATATTATTTTTGGCAGCACTAATCATGTTTTATGTAAGGACTTTTCAAATATCATGAAAGGGGAATTTGAAATGAGTTTGATGGGGGAATTAACTTTCTTCGTTGGGCTTCAAATCAAGAAAGTACAAAAAAGGATTTTCATTAGTCAAACAAAGTACACAAAAGAGCTCATAAAAAAATATGGCATGTCTAATGCAAAAGCCATAGGAACGCCTATGAGTCTGTCAACTAACTTGGATGAAGATAAAGATAGTAAGAGTGTCGATGAAATAATATATCGAGGTATGCTTGGTTCTCTACTCTATCTTACAGCTAGTCGACCAGATATTATGTTCAGTGTTTGCAAATGTGCAAGATATCAGTCGCTCCTAAAGAGTCCCACTTGACTGTTGTTAAACGTATTATCAGATATTTAATAGGGACAGTCGAATATGGATTATGGTACGAAAGTTTAGATATCTTTGATCTTAAAGGTTTTTTAGATGCAGATTTTGCAGGAGATAAAATTGAAAGGAAAAGCACGAGTGGAACATGCCAATTACCTCAAAAATCTCTTATATCCTGGCACAACAAGAAACAAAGTTGTGTAGACCTATTTACTACTGAAGCAGAATATTTGGTTGTAGGCAACTGTTGCACACAAGTCCTATGGATTATGCATCAACTATTAGATTATGATTTATGCCTTAACTACGTTCCTATTATGTGTGATAACACTAGTGTTATTTGTCTATCAAAAAAATTTGTGCGTCATTCTAGGGCTAAGCATATTGAGATTAAGCATCATTTTATACGTGATCATGTTGCCAAAGGTGATATTGTGTTAGAATTTTTCAATACTGAAAATCAGTTAGCGGATATTTTTACAAAATCGTTGCTTGAAGAAAGAGTTTGTTTCCTTCGTAACAAAATTGGTATTTGTACAATTCCCATATAACCGTGCTAAGTGTTTTCTATAATATAATATTTTAGTACTTGATTAGTTTGTACATGCTTTAATTGTGAACTGACGGCGGGCTTGCAGAAGGCAACTTTTCAGTTGCTCTTCACACGTCTCTCCAAGAATCGAGGCGTCCATTCAAACTCCTTTTTAACCCCTTCCCCCTCGATCATATCTCCCATTCTCTCAAAGAAACTTAGTCTCTATCTTTCTGTTCTCTTTTACTCGGCCAAAATCAAACCCTCTCATTCCTCTTCCATGCCCAGAAGAAGCCATCGCTTCAAGAAAAACCTTCAAACTAATGATCTTGTTGATGTAGAATCCTCAGAAAGCACAGATCATCTATTGACCCAGGATGATTCTATTGATTCTCAAGAAGATATTCTCATCTCCCAAAAGAGGGCAGGAAAACATCCCATGGAGTCCATCCTCAAATAGTCTTCTTAGAAAAGAGGGAAAACAGAATGTATAGAGTTTGACCCAGAAGACAAGATGAATTTCTATGGCCCCGAAGAGAAATCTAGGTTTATTGCTTTCAAAGGAAAGTCGATTGCTTTTGGTCGGTATTGTAAGTTTGAAATTTATGCAAAATTCTCACTGTGATGTTATCTCTATGTTCGAAACTCAGAAACTTGTCTCTCTATTTGCTATTGTTGGTGATACTATCTATGAAAAGCATGTGCGTATGTTGTATGCAAATCTGTTTGTGAATGTTAAAGATGATCTAGAATCTATGGTTTTAGGAACTCGTATTATTCTTGACGCTTATCAGTTTGAAAAAATCTTTGCAACAAAGTTTGTTGGGTATAGTCTTTTTGTGCAACATTCTTGGCCAGATAATTTTGATGTGTCGTTTGACGAAGCCAAAAGTGTGTTATCTGAAACCCCCCTGATATTGGTCCAAAAATCTTGAAATTTGAACACGGTGTACTACCCACATTATTTCTACCACTTTTCTACCCCGTACTGGTTCACTTAGTACTTTGTCTCTCAGAGATGTGTTTGTTTTGTACTTTTTGGTAAATGGGAAGGCCATTAATTGGTTTGCCTGGGTACGTCAATTCATGCTTGAAAGCATCAGGGATGTTTCATCTTCTACGAACAGTTTACCTTATGGTTTACTAATCTCTCACATCTTGAAAGTTATGAAAGTGGATCTGTCTCTCTATGCTCCTAAAACCATCTCCAGCACATATGACAAGACTGCCTTTGCCATGATGGGATATACCTTGATTGAGGGAACATGGTTTAAGAAAGACAAAGCACCTGAATTCATCCCTCATCTCTGGAGGTATTAAATCTAAAGCCAGCAAATCCTCTTCCTCAGATCAGCTATTGCTAATGCAGCAAAACATTACAGGTATCAAGGAATGCTAAACTCTATGCAGGAACAAGTGGACAAGATAAAGGCAGTAACCAAGGAAACTAGAGCAGATGTGGATCAGCTAAGGATCCCTCTCCAAGCCACAAAGAGGCAAGGAATCAGGGTTATGCAGGATGTAACTGAGAAGCTGACCAAATTCACCAAAGATATTGATACCTCCTATGACAGTTTCTGCACCAAAGTGATGAACACCCTAAAATATTTCCTTGGAAGGAATTAAGTATCTGGGATGTTTAGACAATCTTTGTATTTTTTGTTTTATGTGGTGAATGTTAAAACTGTTTCTTTTGGTTGTGTATGGATGGGCATGTCAGTCGACTATGCCCAGTATAACTGCTAGCTGTATATATTTTTTGCCTGCTTAACTAGTACTATTATTAGCTATTGTTCTTCTTGCTCTTTTTTATTGATGTCAAATGGGGAGAAGAAAAAAGAGTACAAAGACAGGGGGAGCAACAAACAAGAAAGATAAGGAAGAGCTCCAAGACAAGGGGAGAGAAAAAGTACACTCGAAAAAGGAAAGTACCTCCTAAATTAGTCAAACTCTTTTTAGATCATTGTCATCATCGAAAAGGGGGAGATTGTTAAGTTTAGAATTTTAATAATGTTCAATAACCTAAAGAAGCCTTGACTTATGACATCTCATTATGTACAGATTCGGAGAGAAACGACGTTGATGAAAGGAAATAAGATCATACTTAACGACTATGTATTTTGAACTTTGCTTCACATGGATAAAGAATCAATCAATCAAAAGAACAAAGAAGGAAAGTCAATCAATCAGCCTTGTCAAAGATCCTCAAGCGTGCAAGAATGGAAAGAGAGCTAACCACGGCTAGAGACCAAATCTAGAACAATTTGCGGAAGCTCTAATCAAGGAGAAATGGAGGAAGCAATTCGTCAAGATTAAGGATGAATCTAGCTACCCTTCCAAGCTAGATTCATGAGGCTACCCTTGGGTATCACTCTTAGATGTCCATGCCTCACAAGAAAAGGTCTCCAATAATTACTGCTATACAATCCCAGAAGACAAGGAAACAAAAGACTCATCGAGCTATAAAGGAAGAAGTAGAAGGACATCTAAAGACACGCAACTACATCATTTGACTTCACTATAGCTGGCTCCGTTCTGTGGGTAATTTCTCGAGGTGGACTGGTCTCCGGCCTACTCGGTAGCTGGGTTTGACTCTGCAACTGAGCTATCGCTACCTGTTTGGCTTGCAACATTTCAAAAATCATACGCAAGCCGATGCCATTTTCCTCAATGTTATGGGTGTCTCGAGCTGCAGATCGAGTACCACCATGAATGTTATGTTCAGGTTCAGAACGTTGGTTTATCTCAAGGGCCATATGCGAATTAACGTCTAGTGGTACTTCGACTCGAGTTTCAACGACATCGACAAGCGGCCTTCTGGCCCTAGGCGTCAAGTTGTTGGTTTCATCTTGAAGGCCGACTTCATTGTCGATAGGTAAAGCCATTAATCGGGGGTTTATCATTGCTAATCCGAATTTAAAGATACTCTCAAAAGACAAGCGTAAAACGGTGTGTGTTGCAGGTTTGTATCAAACAACCACTGTTATCCTCAGCCCCACGGTGGGCGCCAAAATGTTTACCCTGAAAATCGGATAGAGTTGAATTTGTACGTAGTTCTAAGGGTATGTGGTATAACTTGATACAAATCGAAAAGAGAAATAGAAGTATCCAACCTTGACTATAAGAACGAAAGATAAAAATGGTTGAAAGGAGGATAATGAATGAACTAGATAAGATGAAGTAAGAGAGCTCAAATGATTGATCTTTAAATATAAGAAATAGTCTTTTGTTACAATGTGTGAATGTACTCCTCACAGAAACAACAATCATCCATTTATAGTGGAGGGATCCTACTTTAGATATAATAAAAAATACATAGTGGGAAACCCATGAGTAATTAGTTTTTTTCTAATTCCTGCCAGGATTCTCTTCCCTAGTGTGGTTGCAACGGCTCTTGTCTGTGAGCTCGATATTAACTCGAGCTCGGTATTGACTCGAGCCCTCGATCTTGACTCGAGCTCGATTCCGACTCGGAGTCTAGTATTGATTCGGGGTCGGTGTCGGTCGGTCTATGCATCTTAGGCTCGATAATTTCACTTCGCCCTGTAGTTCGATTTGGATACGAGCTCGATAATGATACCGAACTTGTCACTGATCGGTCCTAGAACTCGAAACTTGATGACCTGACTTCGGACCTCAACCTGATATTACGAAAACGCCCTTCGATCAAAGTATTATCATACCGACCGGTCCGTACGACGGACTAATCGGTTTTGACCTAATACTGAATAATAAATACCAGATCTAAAAATGGCTATTGGTGCACTTAGCCCCAAAATTTAGAGACCTGGTAGGGCTAAGATTTGACAGAAGCGAGGAGCATGTCTTTTGAACCGAAGCGAAGGAAAATTGACGGTGAACCTCCACGCAGGGCTATCATTCCACCACCTAAGAGAAAAGCAACAACCTCTAGCGTGGTGATTGCAGAACAAACAAGCAGCTTCACTAATCTCAGGCTACAACAGGCTAAGAATTCAGCACTAGCTCAAGCACAACAAGACGGCTGCACTGGCAATTTTAGGATCTTTGATTCTCCTTTTGGGAATTTTCTTGTACCTGTAGTTCCAACTCGTGCTGAACTGGGTGGATAATCCATGCTTTTATGTGAAGGTAACTTTTGTTTATGTCCATTCTTTTGCCGCTTTTAATTTGGTATTGTTAATACCTACTCCTTAGTTAAAACATCATTGTTTGGTACATGTTTGATGAAATTCTCGAAAGAAATTGGGATCTTCTCTTAATATTCTAGGTTCCCCATGTCCATGTGGTTTAGAAACAACATGGGTTCTTCTGTGTAAAACTAAATAAAAGCAAAATGAGTTTAATACATATTGTTGAATTATTCATGTAATTGAATTGACTACTTTAAAGTTAATAACTATGGCATAAATATTTTCTACATAAATGGAAGACGTAACACTTAGCTCTAGAATGGTTTAGAAGATCTTTTCTATGCTAGGTTTGAACAGTCTACATTTTATGCAGTTTGTTGTCATATATTCATTAGGAACGGCATATTTAGCGGCTCTCACGCCAAAGTATCAGGGTGTCTATCACTCATTTGCTAATTATATTTAGTTTTGATTTGGCTTCTTGAAAAATTTACAGAAATAGTTTATTCGATGAAGACATTCATTTTTGCCAAATTTCGTGTGTGTTGCATCCCCCCCCCCCCCCCCCCCTTTCTTTTTTGAATGGAGATGGATTATTTTATCTTCTTTGAATACCTAAGCTGAGCTGCCTTGAGTTTCTCTTTATTATCTTGATTGGAGGTTAAATCTATCACTTGCATAAATTTTAGATATTTCTTGCATTTTGCTGTCGCTCATGCTAGCAGGTGATGAAATCATAGAACCAGAACTGACTTTTTCATAGTGTGGAACCTCGGAAACTTGGACGATTACAGAGTAAAACAGGGATATGTCATTTAGCCAGAAGGTCCTCTACTTAACGACTTTGCAAAGATGCTTGCGGTCTCCATGGTTAACCCAAACTTATTCTTTCTCAAACATTGAAGTTTTATGTCCAATTTTATTATCATTCATCTCTTGCATGCTCTTTTTCTCCTTCAATTTTTCTCTGTTAAAACATTGCTTGGCTGTGCATTTCGTCCCTTGGTTCTTCATAAGATCTTTGGTTTCACTATTATCTTTTACTTGACATGTTTGAAATACACAAGACATACTCACCGACTGAATTAACAATTAAGATACTATCAACGAAATCAAGACACTCACTAACTTAATGGAACAATTAAGATACTATCAACGAAATCAAGACACTCACTAACTTAATGGTAAATGATAAAAGTTAGACATCCAATACATCAGATATCTAACCTGAATTTAAGATATCAACTATTTACCAGTAAAGTTTGAACCAAAAACCAACCATTCCTGCGGCTTCAGTCGTAAGACTAATTACTTCATCCGTTGGTCGGATGCCTGAAGTACTTTTTTGTAGCAAAAATTCAATAAACAAAGAAAACCAATTATTTGTATAGTTAGAATTCTCCACATCCCCAAATATAGAAAGAAAAATAAAGAGAAACTCTTACACCATAATTGAAAAAGTAGCTGTGCTTTGTTTACTTGCCTTGAGATTGGCATGTTAACCTGACAGATGTAGAAGAGTAATTTAGTCTAATCTGCTTTATGCAAGATGCTATAGTTAAAACTTTTATGAGGCAGGGGATTGAGAAAACTGAAGGATGGGTTTATAATGAGCTGAAAATTGCAACTTTGAGTCTTAGTGCAACTGAAACCCCTCTAAAATTCTAGTCATTCAGGGAGGTGGAAATTGCAACTTTCTGTGTCGTCGTTTGAAGAGCACACTTCTTTCGAGCACATGATTGAGTCGCTTGCTCATAATTTCACTTCACTTCTGCCATCCTCCATCTCTGTGTGTTCCCCTTGGACTTCACTCCTGAAACAATTACCCTCACGTCGCATCGCTTCATTGATGTAAGCAATGACTTATAATAACACTGGCTTAAAGAATGACTTTTCAATCTTGACCTCCTAGTTAAGTTGCTCCACCTTTTTTTCCAGTAAATTTTCCCAAAAGGTTTATTTGTGCATTATCTTCCAAGCCTGTTCTTTGTTGTTTCTTATTTTCTTTTAATTTTCTTCGTACAACACCTTTTGTAAGTAACTCATTTAAGATATGCTTCTTCTTTCGTAAAAGATATGTATTCTCCAAAAGCAAAAGGGAATTGATGATTGATGAAATACCATCTTGAATGGCTGAAAATAGAAGTATAAAAAGGAAATCTATTATGGGCATCTCATAGTCATCTCAAGAGTCTTTTACCCCTCTTTTTAATGCGTACTATTTTGTAAAAATTGCATGGGTCGCCCTATTTGGTCGCCCCTTTTTAACTTATACCCGTTTTGTTTTTCCGTTTGCATCCGTACCTATTTTTTTTGTTAAAAGTATTTTAAAAAGACGATTTTGCCCTTCTTTAATAAAAGACTATTGACAAACTGCATGACAAAAACTTAAGCATGTTTAGGCTGAAATTTTAGCAAATAAACTAAAAAACTTCAGCTTGTTTAGACTGAATTTCGGATAAAACTGTAGACTGCGTTATAAAACTTCAACATGTTTTGGTATGAAGTTTTAGCAAATAAACTAAATAACTTCAGCATGCATTAGCAAAAA
This sequence comes from Nicotiana tabacum, assembly GCF_000715075.1. Lineage (NCBI taxonomy): Eukaryota > Viridiplantae > Streptophyta > Magnoliopsida > Solanales > Solanaceae > Nicotiana > Nicotiana tabacum. The sequence continues at coordinate 53,835,165 of NC_134091.1, forward strand.
CTCTTTTGAAAATTACACAGTGCAAGACAAAAACTTAAGCATGTTTAGTATGAAGTTTTAGCAAATAAACTAAAAAACTTAAGCATATTTAGTCTGAAGTTTTAGCAAATGAACTAAATAACTTCAGCATATTTTATATGAAGTTTTAGCAAATGAACTAAATAACTTAAGCATGCATTAACAGAAACTCATTAGAAAATTACATACTACAAGACAACAACTTAAGCATGTTTAGTCTGAAATTTTAGCAATTGAATTAAAAAACTTAAGCATGTTTACTCTGAAGTTTTAGCAAATGAACTAAATAACTTAAGCATGTTTGGTCTGAAGTGTTAGCAAATGAACTAAATAACTTAAGCATGTTTAGTCTGAAATTTTAGTAAATGAACTAGATAACTTCAGCATGTTTAGTCTGAAGTTTAATCAAATGAACTAAATAATTTCAGCATGTTTAGACTGAAGTTTCGGATAAAATTCATGACAAAACTGTAGACTGCATGATAAATAATTTCAGCATGCATTAGCATGAAGTTTTAGCTTCAAGGTGAAACAACTTCATGCAAGTGTGATTCTGAAAATGAATCTGGACAAATTTCTGATTTTTTTTATAAAGTTGTTGAGAGGAGAGAAGGAGATCGTTTTATATCTTTTGCCAGGGGTGTAATTGTCATATTATTACGGTTTTTTATGAGATGGCTACCAAATCAATAATTTTAAAAAATAGGGTACAAATTAAAAGGTGATACAAATATAGGGTACGACTGCAAATCCCCCTACTATTTTGTGTTCAAGCTCTTGTAAGTATTTTTGTTATTGGATCGAAGCGACAAATAGCTGAAGTAGTAAGGTCACTTTGTTATATTTTTTAAGTATTTGATGGTAATAACAATCACTGAATAATTATGTCAAATTAATAATTCGTTTAGGTTTCTGTAATCGTTAAAATCTAGAAACTCTTTGTTAAGTTTCTACTGCTATCAAATGAGATGATATTGAAGAATATAACAAAGATGCTTTCTCGTTGTTTTTTGAGTAAATTTCAAGATTCTAAAAACTCTAAAACGCAATACTTTGGAATATGATTGAGACAGAAAATTGATATGTTCTTGTTGATGCCTTTGAGCAATTAATCAATCGAATAAAATAATTGGTCTATCCTATTCAAACACAAATAGCATCAGATAAAAATATGTTAAAAAGTCACTTTGGACAAGTTTCCCAAAAAAAGATACCAATCGGATAATGTTTTTAATAGGTTAGAGCGAGAAAAGTCTATAAATCCTAGATTATGTCGTTGTTGAGAGTTGAAAATTTCACCTTAAAAAGATAATCCGAATTCCTATAAATCCTTATAATTTTAATTAAAATAACTAAAATGCTCTTCAACATTAGCATGTATTTAACGAACATAAAAGAACATATAACGGTACCTAACTGAATCCCAAACATTACTATGTTGAAAGTCATATTTATTCGTAAACGTAGCTAAAGGACTAATTAATAGTTATTGCATCCAAAATTAATTAAGGGATACACGTTTACTTTATCCTTTACATAATTTAATCAATACGTTAGAAATGTCAACTATTGTAGGATGATCAATTCTCATTTCCTTAATTAAGATTAAGACTAAAAAAATAAAATAAACTCAATGGCAACTAGCTTCATGCCTTTCTCCTCTAAAGAGATATTTCAGACATTATTAAATACTAATTTACAAATTCTACCATGATTTTGTCAACTTGTCACGCAAACAATTACCTATTTTGTTCTCCTTTTCCCTCTATAAAAAACCCCACCCTATGATTCACTTTTCAACACAACTACAGCAAGAACTTGCTTTAGTGATTAAACTTTCTTTTTCAACAAATCTCCCAATAACAAATTAAGAAAATTAAACATGTCTTGCTGCGGAGGAAACTGTGGCTGTGGATCTGGCTGCAAATGCGGCAGTGGCGGAGGGTAAGTGTTTTGAATATAGATTTTGTGTCAATATGTGCAAATACTAAAGTTCATCTGCAAATACTGATTTACTTCTCAGTATCTAAACTTTAATATTTGAAATACCGATGAGTCGTCTCGTATGTATAATACTTGATTAAAGTTATAGTAAAAAAAAATTGTGACTTGTGTTTTTATGATATTGTAGATGTGGGATGTACCCAGACTTGGAGAAGTCCACTACCTTTACCACCATTGAGGGTGTTGCTCCCGTGAACAAGTACGTCTAATTTTATTTTTCCTTTGGTTTAGATATATTAGTAGTTTGAGGTGAAAATAAGGTCGAAAAAGTTATTAAAATTTGAAATTAGGAGGTTTTAGCTTATAATTTAACATGTTATTGTAGATTGCTTGACTTATTCTCAATGCTATTGAATTCATTTATCTGCATCTTCTTAGGCCCCGTTTGTCCATAAATCAAAAATGTTTATGTCCATGAAATTTTGCTAGTTTTTGAAAAAATTTCGAAAATGAGTTTTTCAAAATCAAAATTTTCAAAATTTTTTTTCCCCACTCACAAAATTGCAATATTTTTTCAAGTGAAATACATGTCCAAACATAATTTCAAATTCCAAATATAATTTTTCAATTTAACTCCAAATACTACTTTTTTTCAAAAATTACAATGTTTATGTCCAAACACCTACAAAGTTATCTGCTCAGCAGAGCCACAATATCAACTTGATGGCATTTGGATTTTAGAATGATGACTTCAAATATTAATACCTTTAACATGTGTATATATTTAATGAATTTCTTGACACAAATACATTATTTGAGTCATAGTCGGATCTAGAATTTTCAGTACATGGGTGCATTACTAACAATAAGGAGGAATAAATGTTTTAAGCGGGAATTGATCATTTTTCCTCTTGGTAAATAACTCAACCTTTAACCAAGTGTACCATTCAACCTTCTTGGAGCATGAGTGCCAACAGTTAATATTATACTAATTTTAGAAAATATCTAATTTTGATAAGAGACCATGAGTTCACTTGCCCCATAATCTCTCCTATAAATGCGACCATGGTTTGAACAAAAGCTATTAGGTTAGACAAAACTTGTGGCTTCTACCTCTGTCCCTGTTGCTTAGTGTATAGAATTAATTAAATTAAACTCAGACTACAATACTAAAAAAGATTACTTGAAATATATATTGCAGCTTTGTGGAATCAGGAGAGAAAGCAGCAGAAGGAGGAAATGGGTGCAAGTGTGGATCAAACTGCACCTGTGACCCTTGCAATTGTTAAGATAATCCCACTCCAAAAACTGCATTGTGTCTCTGTATTAAATGTGTTTTCTAAAAGTTATTGTAATTAATAACAATAAAACTACAACCATGGAACAGATCATGATCAGTTCTTAGGTTTGTGTGTTGCTGCTGTGACGTGGCTTTTCTGTTTGTTGTCAATATACTATATAAGTTTGTTTATGTCTTTATTAATTGCCTGTGAAGTCTCTTACTCTATTTCTTTCGCACCTTAATTTATATATTTTCCATCTGCTCATTAAATTTTTATACTTGGTTATATATTAAAACTAAGTGCTATATTGGACGCGAAAATTAATTTGCTTTAGTCTCTCTGCTATACCGGCCATGCATGATTGTACTTTTGGTTCATCAATCATCTAAACACGATACATTTAACTATTCATTTGTGGAATTTGCAAATAAATCACGACTCATGTTCCCGTGCTGTCTTTTCTAGAGGGGATTTGTCTATCTCATACTTTTCTAAAGGGTAAAGGTTAAAAAAATACACAAAGGATAACGGATAAGAAATACCCCTAAATTATGAGAAATAGAACAATTTTATCAACGTAGAGAGACACACTTAAATGATTCATTTTTTTCATAGCAATTCCAGCTGAACAAGTTTCAAATGGACCCAATCTTGCAACCAATTAAATGAGAACTGTAACATTTTTTTTTTCGGGATTGTTACACAAATAGCTGGCCAAATTTTTTATATTTACTTTTTATAGTCCGTATACATTGAATATACACAATTATATATATAATATACATTCGCTAGTTATTTTTATTCAAAAATTATACATTAATTATACACAGTTAATATTATTAAATTTTCTTAGCATGCAAGGGCAAAGCTTTGCTTGGGCCGAAAGGGAGCACATGAACTCTCGCGGTATCTTTATGCATCCTTGTATATGTAACTAGGAATTTTTATATTCCTATACACTATTTGAAATTTTATTCCCTACTCAAGTTTCAATTTAATTACATCCTATATACAAATTTACCAATTATATACATTTTAGGAATTAAATGAGTATCCCTTTATATTAGGAATCAATTATTTCACATCCTTATTCTCTCTCCCTCCTATATACAAATTTACCAATTATTTTAATTTAATTCTGCGAAAAGGGACCCGTGTTGAAACTTCTAGGTTGTTGCCTTGATGAAACTGGGTTTGATTCGTCCTTTCTTCATTCTATTGTCTTTCCTTGTAGCATAGTGAGTCCCTTCTGTACTCTGCCCTATAATATTTTTGACTCTGAAAGAATACACACGCACAACGAAGAGCAAAGGAAAAGAGAGCAGCAGTTCCATACTTACTGAAATTTCAATAATGTAGAGCTGAAGGTGTTGCACAATTAGTGTTCAAATTCTAGTAATGTTGCACAATTGGTGTTCAATTTGAAAGTATTTGATTCTCCACCATTAACAGCCATTAAAAAGTTTTGAAACTTTGAATTCGAATTTGGGTTTTCAAAAATCATTATTTATTTGGATTGGGTGTTGTTGCAAACAATTGAGAATATTATTTGGAGTTTATATCTCAATTTTGAGGGTGTTTTGGTAAAGATTAGACTTGATTTTGGCTGAATTTTCAGATTGAAACTCGTCGAAGAAGAAGAAGAAGAAGAAGAAGAAGAAGAAGACGACATGGCATGCATTATACTTACGAAATTGTAGTAAAGTTGTAGTAAAATTGTAGAAAAGTTGTATTATGTTGTTTATATATATTTTTTTATTTAAATATTATATGAAAGTTGAACAATATTGTATAAAAATTATATTTAAGTCGTATAATGTTGTAGTTGTATATAACAGGGTAGAAATAATGTATGAAAGTTGTAGATAAGTTGTATAATATATAATTAGTTGTATGAAATTTATTTTTACTATGTATAAATCAGATACAAAATATACAAAAGACATATTGTATAAAATTTATATAAAAATTATATTTAAGTGGTATGGTATTGTAGTTGTATATAACCGGGAAGAAAAAATATATGAAAGTTGTAGATAAGTTGTATAATATATAATTAGTTGTATAAAATTTATTTTTACTATGTATAAATCAGATACAAAATATACAAAAGACATATTGTATAAAATTTGTATAAAAATTATATGTAAGTTGTATGATATTGTAGTTGTATTTAACTAGGTAGAAATAATGTATGAAAGTTGTAGATAAGTTATAGTGTCACATGCAATTCAAAGCACCACCCATGACTTTCTGGTAGCAACTTGAATCACTTCCATTTGGAGAGATTTTACTGGCTAATGTGAATACTCAGTGCATTGAATTTCATACACTATCTGTATCGAAAATATTTAGGGAGGAAGAGCCACTTTTTATTTGTAGAGTTGTTAGTAATAAGATATTATAATCAAAAGCAAGAGGTATAGAGTGGACCTGAGAAGTTGGAATATATACAGAGAAAGATAGGATGAGGTGAGTGAAATGATTAAAGTTTTGATTTTTTTGATCGTATTTAGTTTGGTAGATAAAGGGAAGCTTCCAAATTTGTGAGGTAACGTGGCTGACTGGCTAAGCCCATCCCTTTGCTCCTTTCCAGAATTTTAGATTTCGATCACCACTGAAATATTGGAAAATAAAATACTGAATACACATAGGAAAAAAAAAAAAATCTAAATTGCATTTGTTTAGAGAGAAGAGGGGAGAGAGAAGAGAAAAAAAAAATGGTGTAACTAAATCCCTTGATTGAAAGCACAAATAATGGATTGGGAGCCTTTAAATGTGGATTGTATATATTTTGTAACTAAAATGTATTTAGCGGATAAATACCAAAACATGGACATTTTTCGTAATAAAATTTTAAATAGTATATAGAAATGAAAAAAATCTCATGTAACTACTTATTATTAGGTTGAGACACGATGTTTGGCTACTAATTTTGTTTTCAATATAAATAATACTTGCACAACCTATAGAACAATCTATCTAATAGTATTATTTTATACCAAATCGATAACGTAAAATAAGAACATTTACCTTAGTAATACAAATGTCCGAAAAAAATTACCGTTTAAATTAATTTAGTCATCTTACCCTTAAATTAAGGCTCCTTACTTCAATTACTTAAAATAATTTTGTTTTGAAATAAAAACATGATAGCTTTGGCTTTAATGAGATATTAACGGCATACCTAAGTATGGGTGAAATATCAGTTGCATGAAACTTATTCTAATCCTATGTTGAATTGTAAAACTATCTTTGCTGAGGTAAAAAGTTAAGGCGCTAGAGAAAATACTAATTTTCATTTGTTAAATTTTAGTCTTAGTATAATAAGAGTTTAAGTTATAAACACCGTTAGTATAAATAAATTTTTATTGTTATTCAGACGATTTTTTTGTCACTTGAACAAAAATCAGGACAAATTAAAGCTGAAATATTTTAGGAAGTTTTACAAAGTAAAATCAATTGCAAGAGTGTGTCCAATCCTTCAATGTTCAAGTGGTATATTACATTTATACAACTCGATCATTTATAAGATAAAATAAATAAATCTCTATAATAATTATTAATTCATAACATAGTAAAAATAATAATTAACCAACATGATATTAGAAGTTAATTTACATGAAAAATAATAAATATATATTTACGCTATCAATATGTATATAACATAAATCCGAAGCAAAATTATATATCATACTATATTATAAGTGTAAAAACTTTTAGGTGATGTTATTTTACTAAAGTATCATTCAAAAGGTAACATTTTATTTGCTTCCTTCAATATAAATGTACAAAAATGTACGCTACACCATTTTAAATTTTAAAACTTATCTAAAAATATTAAGAGCAATTATTATGATACATGCATTAAGAGCCTTTTCATTTTCCAAAGAAAAAATGTATGAAATTCTTACTTGTACGTTAAGTATATCCTTTCTTCCAATTTGGCCTTTATATAATTACATTGCCACATTCTCCCATTCTCCTTTAGACCTTTATGTTTTCTCCAACGTAAATTTTGAGATTCTAGCTAATTTTTAGATGTTCTTCTTGGTTTATAGGTACAGACGTACAGTTATTGTACAAAACTTTTCCATGGATTGTCCATTGTCTGAAATGCAATCATAGAAATGTAAACCATATTTTTCAAATATCAAAAGTAAGCATTGAAAATTGATAGGGGCATAGAATGATTCAGTCTTTTTCTTTTGTTTATTTTTTATTTTTTCCTCTGTTTTCTTTTGTTTTTCCCTCCCAAATATTCTTTTGGTTTCCTTTTTGCTGTTTGGTATGGAAGACAATATTTATGTGAAAATATTTTCTTGATAAGATTATTTTTTGTAGTTGGTCATATTGAATTATAGAAAATATGAAATTTATTATGAAATGTTTCTTTTGGTACTAATATTATTCTTTTGACTCATTATACATGTTTGTCATTTGCTTCCGCCTATTGGCCTGAGTTGATATTTGTCTTATGAACACACAAAAAATTAATCTTCACAGGTAAATTTATTTCTTATTTGTTAATGTACTTTTGTAAGCGTCTTGCTTATTTTATATTTGCTCCTCTTCTTGAATATATTTTCGTATCTATATCGATGAAACTCGATATTACTTTCTATGCATATTTAGTCTTGGAAATGATTGCTACTGTTTTCAGTAGGAAGTATTGATCTTTCTATTACTTTATTTGTCTACTGTTATAGCCATAAACCGATGGCATTAATAGGAGGTAAAGTCAAAAATCACAAGAAAGTGAATCCAACTCTCCACTTCCTACCACACCTAATCTTGTTACTTAGGATAAGTAATAATTTTTTTATCACGATCCAAAATCTCATCTGTCGTGATGGCGCCTATCTCAATACCAGGCAAGCCGACAATCTCAATAAAATCACATATTATTTATGTTTAAAAACGAAATGATTAAATCCAGCGAAGAAAATTCACAAATACATATGTAAACACTCCCAAAACCCGGTGTCACTGAGTACATGGGCATCTAATATGAATACAAAGTCTGACTGACAAAATCACTGTCTAAAAATATATAACAGTACAATAATTAAACAGGAAGGGAATCAAGTCTGCACATGTCAAGCAGCTACCTTGATAGTCCCAAACAGAATTAACTTCGAAATCTAGCAGCCGCCGTATCCGGGAGCACCTGGATCTGCACACGAAGTGTAGAGTGTAGTATGAGTACAACTAACTCAATAAGTAACAAGACTAACCTCTGGGCTGAAAGCAATGATGAGCTCCGCAGGTACAGTCTAGTATAAATAATAGTACAGAAATGTAGGCATGCTTTCAAGTTCAACGGTTAAACTCAGTACAAGTGAAATAGATCAATACTACATGATATGAGGGATATGACATCTCAGTAGAAAGACCTCATGTAATACTAGTCACAAATCATTCAGTCACTCGGTACTATTTATGGACAATCCGGCCCAGGGGTGTTCTAACCCGTATATATATACACATCGACTGACAGTCAGTCATTCAGTACCGTATAAGGCCAATCCAGCCCAGGGGTAATTTATCCCTAAATATAAATGATACTGACAAGATCCATGTCGAGGTAAATTTATTACAATACAAATAAGTAAGGCAAGTCCATGCCCTGAGAAAAATCCATCCCAAATATATATAATCAGTAAGTAAGGCAAGTCCATGCCATGGAAAGTCCATCCCGAATATATATAATCATCTACGCTCATTGGGGGTGTGTACAGACTCTGGAGGGGCTCCTTCAGCCCAAGCGCTATAAATCAATCGCGCTCTCTGGGGGGTGTGCAGACTCTAGGAGGAATCCTTCAGTCCAAGCGTGATATAAAGCCAATATGACCTACTGCAGGCGGGGGGTAGCCCCGATCCATAAAATAGTAAAGCCTATAAGGCCTGCTGCAGGCGGGCAACCGCGATCCATATAATAATAATAATAATGTATAAAGCCATTATGGACTGCTACGTCACGGAACTCAATCCCATAAATATCCTCACAATGGACAAATATTAATGAGTATGAAATGTATATTTTTGAACAATTAATTCAACAGCAACACGACCCCATGGGTCCCAAAATATTGACACATAGCCTAAATATGATCTTTAATAGGAGCCTCATCTCAATTTCTCTAATATGTGGAGAATGTTCATATAATAACATGATTCATTAATCTTACAATTGCATAGGATTTATTCAAGACACAATTTATATGGTGCACGTCTACATGCTCGTCACCTATTGTGTGTGTCACCTCCAAATAATTTATATCATACCAAATTCGGGGATTCATACCCTCAGAACCAAGTTTAGAAGTGTTACTTACCTCAAACCGTGAAATTCTTTACTCTGACATGCCTTTGCCTTGTGAATTGGCCTCCAAACGCCTCGAATCTAGCCACAATTAATCCGATTCAGTCAATAAAATCTATTGGAATTAATCACATAAGAAAATGCAAGTTTTTCAAAAACATCCGATATTACACTCCAAAAATTGCCCGTTTCTTGGAACCCGACAAAAGTCACAAAATCCGAAAGCCCATTCCATCACGAGTCTACCCATACTAATTTCACCAAAATTCTACCTCAACTCGACCTCCAAATCATCCAATCTTATTTCCAAATTCCTAAGTTCAAATCTCCTATTTACACCTCAAAAACATGTAATCTAGTCGGATTATTCGATGATAATTTAATATTATGGAGTAGAAATGATTACAAGTGACTTATCTCAAGATTTTCCGTGATTTCTCGCTCAAGAATCGCCCAACCCAAGCTTGAAATGTCCCAAAATGGCAAAAGCTCGGAACTCTTCCAATTTTATTCTGTCCAGGGCCTGTCACACCTGCGACCAGATTAGCCGCATCTGCGATCTCGCAGGTGCGACAAAAAGTCCGCATCTGCGATTGCCCAAAATGTTCCCTCCGCTTCTGCGTGTTCCGTTTTGCACCTGCGACTATTTACCCTTCACCTTTGGTCGCTTCTGCGATGGCTGGTGAGCGCGTGCGGCTTTGCACCTGCGATCAAACCTCGGCTAGTGCGAATATACTAGAAGCAAAAATTTCCAGCAGTGGTCTTAAGTCCGAATTTGATCCGTTAACTATCCGAAACTCACCAGAGGCTCCCGGGACCTCAACCAAATATACCAACAAGTCCTAAAATATCATACGGACTTAGTCAAGTCTTCAAATCACACACAGATTCAAGCCTAATGAACTTTGAAACTTTTAATTTCTACAAACGACGCTGGAACCTATCAAATCATGTCCGATTGACCTCAAATTTTGTACACAAGTCATAAATGACAAAACAGAGGTATTCAAATTTTTAAAATCGGATTCCGACCTAGATATCAAAAGTCAACCCCCCGATCAAACTTCCCAAAAATTCAACTTTTGGCATTTCAAGCCTAATTCCACTACGGATCTCCAATTAATTTTCCGGACACGCTCCTAAGTCCAAAATCACCATACGGAGCTATTGGAATTATCAGAATTTAATTCCGAGGTTGTTTACTCATAAGTCAATATCCGGTCAACTTTTCCAACATAAGTTTTCAATTATGAGACTAAGTATCTCATTTCACTCCAAAATCTTTTCGAACCCCAACCAACTAACCCGATAAGTCATAAATCAACTGTAAGGCATAAATTGAGCAGAAAATAGGGGAACGGGGTTGTAATACTCAAAATGACCGAACGGGTCGTTACATTCTCCCCCACTTAAACATATGTTCGTCCTCGAACGTGCCAAGAGTTGTTTCCAAGCCACCAAATCACTATTCCATCTTACCACGCATGTACCCGGGGGTAATCCCACATCACCCTATTCCACAAAGGCTTGACAACACAATACAATTGAAAATCCTAAATTTAACCTTAGCCCAAAAACCTTGGAATTCAATTCCCAACCTTCAGAATTTCTTTTCAAGACACGAATCTTACATTTACACACAGTATGAGTCTGAACAAGCTGCATCAGCTATAACTATAATCACGAATATAATCGCCCAGCATATTACACAACTCGCTCGCTCGTAGCACCATTCCCGATCACAGTAACTACTCCAAACCAACCAAGTACTAGCATTAAACACCATATCGAACAAAAACCTCATCCCTACACCTTCGTACACTGTTGATAATAAAAGAAACACGCATAATCTTGTAATCCCTTATCAGATCAACAAGTCATGGAGCTCTCTCGCCCCGACTATAACTATAATCACTTTCTAAGCCGTTTCAATATTATACTCCTGAATATACCGTAATCAAACCTGATAGTACCCGTTCTAGGTCCAATGACCTTATATTATTAAACACAACTATCTTATTGACATGCCACACTAATACAACTCAATCACAACTGCTCAACCTCGTACCCAAAATGGAAGATGTCTCAAGGTAGAGAACCGTATTGTAAGTTCAACAAGCACCACCACATTTGTAATGCTATAAGCTCACTATATATAGTAAAACCAATACACACAAGTTTAATAACAGTAACCAGCTCTTCTAGAGCTCACATTAACATCACTCGCACGGACAACTCACATGCCAATAATATCAATAATTTGAATATCAACAATCTATCAACCAGGAGAGTACCGTAATACCAATGACCATCTGTAACTCAAAACATAATGCTCCTTTCAACCGCACACCCTTCTCAGGGATTACCGAGCAACTATAACATTCATCTAAATATATAACACTAACCATTCCGTTCAGAATTCATGATCTTCCTTTCAAGAATGAATTGCCACCTCGTACCTATAAATCTAAATCCCTCACAACACACCACATCTATCACGTGAAAAGCACGAGAATCTCATTATAAACTCTGAGTCACCAACAAATTACCTACCCTATTAGTTGGAAACTTTTTTATTGCTTCTTCCCAGGAGGAAATCACAATGCACAACACGTTCCCCACACCAGTCCAAACTATGGTAGAAACCATTATGACACTTTATAATCCATTTTCACCTAATCAAGCTATCTGAACTAATTTCCTCTATCTCGTCCAAGCCACCCTGGTCACCAAAACCCAAAATATTGCCACAAAAACATCTATAAAGCTTCCACATCATTATTACCCAAAAGAAATGAACATGTCATTACCACCTACTACCCACTGGTCCTATTTTCTCCGAGGTTCTTCTGAATTACCCTCAAGTTGACGTTTCTCCTTATCAGAACACTACTACCCTTACCCAAAGCTCACTATAAGACATCCCAGTATAAAACCACATTGTCCTAAGGTCCATAAGCCATCGCATTTTTCTTAAGCACCACAAAAGTACCACAACCGTAACACTCACTCTGAAAATACCTTATGTGAATTTAAAATTATTTCTATTTCCTTTCTTATATAAAAATAAATGTAGAATCTATAATCATACATAATTACCGCAAGTTCCGACACCATCCAATGTAAATGACCGATTATAGCTATATACGAATCCGAAAAATGTTCAATTAACAAATATACATTTTGAATCCATTATAACCCTTTCGAAAGTCACCCACTATGCTCAAATCTAAATTGCACCTCCCGAACGGACCGAAAGACATGTGCTCCTTTAGCACAATCAAAACTCAAATAAGTAACTCTACCTTAACACGACCAATCAAATTCATACTTCGTGTGCACTACATCCTTCAAAATAATAATTTACTCATTCCATAATTTTCATAAAGTGCAATGTAACCCGCATTCAAGAAAGTTTCTTACTCGAGTCATCCCCGATCTCAACCTCTACAAGTTATAACTAATCAACAAGTATGCCTCAGACCAAAACTAATACCACACCTAATCGTGCAATCAAATCATAGATAGCAGACTTCCCCACTTGGCTCAAAGCCATATAATAAAACATCTGATATCTCACCATACCCAGATAATATCTAAATTGACCATACTAAGCAATAAAAGATCAATTCTGGTCTCGTCTCCCAATACTTTCCACACACGATCGATACACATGGTACACAATTATAGTATCGCCTAACTGTATAGATATATGAACATGTAAAAATAAGGACTCATGTGGCATATTCAGAAAATGAACAAAAATATGGTGAAACATACAAATATGTGGAACCAGGGTCAAATAATATAGATGCCTCCCTATGGCACATTGAGATAATACATGTGATCACTGCATCTGAAGCAACAACATCTGGTCTGGCACGGAAAGCATAGAATCGGGCCTGACCGCCAACTGATCGGCCTCCCCCTCTTTGGTGACCCCTAGCTGACTGAGCCCCATCCCGAGCTGGTTGAGAGGGAGTTGGAGCAACTGGTGTAGAAGTAGTAGCCTGACTCCTCTGCTGAACTAGAACTCGCGTATGGCGGGGACAATATTTCCTCACATGACCCAGCTCTCCACTCTCATAGCACTCCATCTCGAAGAATGGTGGTAAGTTCTGAGGCAGACCTCAGGAATCAGAATAACTACCAGAAGGACCTGGTACATATGATCCCTAAACTGATGGTTCACGGGGTTGGAAGTGCACTAAGAGATGACTGACCCTGATGAGAACTGTATGAACCATGGCTGGATGATGCACCACGATGAACTGGACGACCACTGTTGTGGTAGAACTGCCCTCCATAAGGTACCCCACCAAAATCGCCCGAATCTCTTAGCCTCTTAGCCTCCCTGTCACCCCGCTCCTGGCTTTGGACCACCTCTATCTGTCGAGCAATGTCAACCACCTCATCAAACGCGGCACCGGATACCATCTCCCTAGTCATAAGAAATTGCAACTAATATGTGAGGCCATCAATGAACCTCATAATCCTCTCCCTATTAGTAGGAACCAACCAAATTGCATGACGAGCTAACTCAAAAAATCTTATCACATACCGGGTAACAGACATGCCATCCTGACGTAATTGTTCAAATTGTCTACGCAGCTCCTCTCTGCGCGACTGCGACACAAACTTCTCTTAAAAGAGAACGAAAAACTCCTGCCATGTAAGTGATACTGCACCGAACGGCCTGCGCCTCTCATAAGCCTCCCACCATCTTAAGGCAAAACCAGAAAACTGAAAAGTAGTGAATGAGACCCCACTGGTTTCCAGGATACCCATTGTCCGAAGCATCCGTTGACACTTATCCAGAAAACCCTAAGCATCCTCTGAATTAGCACCGCTAAATGGTGGAGGTCAAAGCCTCTCAAATATCTCAAGTCTCCTTTGCTCATCATCTGCCATAACAGGAACCATCGGGGCCTGAGCAGCTGCAGCCGGCTGGGCTGGTAGTGCCCCTGGTATCTGAAGTCCTTGTACTACCTGGTCTGGAGTACAGGCAACAGGGGTATGAGTACCTCCCCCGTCCCGAGAAGTGGCAGGGGCAGCCTGAGCTAAAACCACCTGAGCAAGGCCAATGCAAACTGTCAATATCAGGGCCAGAGCCTCCTGAAGGCCTGGAATCATAATGGGCACAGCTCAATTCTGAGCTGGTCCCGCCGGCTCAACCATATCTGGAATTTGCTCTTGAACTGGAGCAACTGGTGGTACTACAGGTGCTGGTCCAACTGTGGTACAAGCTACGCCTCGACCTCTACCATGGCCCCGACCTCTAGCGGCCCTAACTGGTGGCATTAGTGACTGATTGTCTGATCCGGTAGTACGTGTTCTGACCATCTGTGAGAGAATAGAATGACAAAAATTTTGTTTTCCGAAATCAACAAGTCTGCATGATAGAATACAAGAAAGTGAAATTTTCCTAAGGGTTCAGTAGCTTCTCGTAGATAAGTATAGACGTCTCCGTACCGATCCGCAAGACTCTACTAAACCTGCTCATGACTTGCAAGAAGTGTGTAACCTAGGCTCTGATACCAACTAGCCACGACCCAAAATATCACTTGTTGTGATGGCGCCTATCTCAATACCAGGCAAGACGATAATCTCAATAAGATGTTTAAATCCAGCGGAAAAAAATTCACAAATACATATGTAAACACTCCCAAAACCTGGTATCACTAAGTACATGAGCATCTAATATGAATACAAAGTCTGACTGACAAAATCACTGTCTGAAAATATAGAACAATACAATAATTAAACAGGAAGGGAATCAAGTCTGCAGACGTGAAGCAACTACATTGATAGTTCCCAACAGAATTAACTTCGAAATCTAGCAGCCGCTATATCCGGGAGCACCTGGATTTGCAGACGAGGTGTAGAGTGTAGTATGAGTACAACTAACTCAATAAGTAACAAGACTAACCTCTGGGTTGAAAGCAATGATAAGCTCTGCAGGAACGGTCCAGTATAAAAATAAAAGCACAAAAATGTAGGCATGCTTTAAAGTTCAACAATTAAACTCAGTACAAGTAAAATAGATCGATTTTAATGATATGAGGAATACGACATCTATATATCTACATGCCAATGTACATGCTGTATGTGATCATTTGGTCACTTGGTACTGTTTTTGGCCAATCCGCCCTAGGGGTGTTCCAACCTGTATATTTATACACATCAACTGACAGTGAGTCATTCATTATCGTATAAGGCCAATCCAGCCCTAGGGTAATTTATCCCCAAATGTAAATGATACGGACAAGATCCATGGCTAGGTAAATTCATTACAATACAAATAAGTAAGTCAAGCCCATGCGCTGGGAAAACTCCCTCCCGAATATATATAATCAGTAAGTAAGGCAAGTCCATGACATGGGAAGTCCATCCCGAATATATATTATCATATACGCTCACTGGGTGTGTGTACAGACTCTGGAGGGGCTCCTTCAGCCCAAGCGCTATAAATCAACCGCGCTCACTAGGTGTGTGTGCAGACTCTAAGAGGGGACCCTTCACCCCAAGCGTGATATAAAGCCAATATGGCCTACTGCAGGCGGGCAGTCCCGATCCGTATAATAATAAATCCAATAAGGCCTGCTGCAGGAGGGCAACCCCGATCCATTTAATAATAAAGCTAATAAGGCCTGCTGCAGGCGGGCAACCCCGATCCATAAAACAGTAAAGCCTATAAGGCGTACTGCAGGAGGGCAACCCTGATCCATATAATAATGTATAAAGCCATTATGGCCTGCTGCGTCGCGCAACCCAATCCCATAAATATCCTCACAATGGACAAATATTACTAAGTGTGAAATGTATATTTTTGAATAATTAATTCAACAGCAACATGACCCCATGGGTCCCAAAATATTGGCACGCAGCCTAAACATGATCTTTAATAGGAGTCTCAGCTTAATTTCTCTAACATGTGGAGAATGTTCATATAATAACATGATTCATTAATAACATGTTCATATAATAACATGTTCATTTATTCAAGACACAATTTATATGGTGCGCGTCCACATCCTCGTCACCTATCTTGTGTATCACCTCCAAACAATTTATATCATACCAAATTCGGGGATTCATACCCTCAGAAATAAGTTTAGAAGTGTTACTTACCTCAAACCATAAAATTCTTTACTTCGGTATGCCTTTGCCTCGTGAATTGGATTCCAAACGCCTCGAATCTAGCCACAATTAATTTGATTCAGTCAATAAAATCTATTGGAATTAATCCTATAAAAAATGCAAGTTTTCCACAATAATATGAAATTACACTCCAAAAATCTCCCGTGGGGCCCATGTCTCGGAACCCGACAAAAGTCACAAAATTCGAAATCCCATTCCACCACGAGTCTACCCATAATAATTTTACTAAAAACCGACCTCAACTCGACCCTCAAATCTACAAATCTTATTTCCAAATTTCTAAGTTCAAATCTCCGATTTACACCTCAAAAACATATAATCTAGTCGGAATATTCGATGATAATTCAATATTATGGAGTAGAAATGATCACAAGTGACTTACCTCAAGATTTTTTGTGATTTCTCGCTCGAGAATCGCCCAACCCGAGCTTGAAATGCCCAAAAATGGAAAAAGCTCGGAACTCCCCCCCTATTGTATTCTGTCCAGGGCCTGTCGCACCTGCGACCAGATTAGCCGCATCTGCGGTCTCGCAGGTGCGACAAAAAATCCGCATATGCGATTTTGCCTAAAATGTTCCCTCCGCTTCTGCGTGTTCTGTTTCGCACCTGCGACCTCGCAGGTGCGTAAATTCCTTCGCACTTGCGTCTACTGCCCCTTCACCTCTGGTCACTTCTGTGATGGCTGGTGCACGCGTGCGGCTTCGCACCTGCGATCAAACCTCCGCAGGTGCAAAAATACCAGAAGCAAAAATTTCCAGCAGTGGTCTTAAGTCCGAATTTGATCCGTTAACTATTCAAAACTCACCCGAGGCCCCCGGGACCTCAACCAAATATACCAACAAGTCCTAAAACATCATACGAACTTAGTTAAGTCTTCAAATCACACCCGACAACACTAAAACTACGATTCACACACAGATTCAAGCCTAATGAACTTTGAAACTTCTAATTTCTACAAACGACGCCGAAACCTATCAAATCATGTCCGATTGACCTCAAATGTTGTACATAAGTCATAAATGACATAATGGAGGTATTCAAATTTCAGAATCGGATTCCGACCCCGATATCAAAAGTCAACCCCCCGGTCAACTTCCCAAAAATTTAACTTTCGGTATTTCAAGCATAATTCCACTACGGATCTCCAATTAATTTTTCGGACATGCTCCTAAGTCCAAAATCACCATACGGAGGTGTTGGAATCATCAGCATTCAATTCCGGGTTTGTTTACTCATAAGTCAATATCCGGTCAACTTTTTCAACTTATGTTTCAATTATGATACTAAGTGTCTCATTTCACTCCGAAATCTTTCCGGACCTGAACCAACTAACCCTATAAGTCATAAATCAACTATAAGGCATAAATTGAGCAGTAAATGGGGGGGCACTGTAATACTCCAAACGACTGGCTGGATAGTTACATTTTTATATTATTGTAAAGTATCTTACAAATTTCATTGAATTTTAATATTTTGAATCCTACTTCAATATGCACTTTTGTCATCCATCATGAATTCTACAGGCTTGCATTTTCATCAGAATCAATAGTTATTTTCTAGGTTAAGTTCTGACGCGTACTAGCAACATAATGGTATTTGTTCTTCAGTGTTCTCATCTAACACAAAAGGTAGACGTGTCATGACCCAAAATCTCACATGTCGTGATGGCGCCTATCTCGATACTAGGCAAGCCAATAACCTCAATAAATTCCAAATTCTTTTAAGTTTGAAAACATAATAATTAGATTTTTACAGAAAATCCCACAATATCTGGTACAATTACACTCCCAAAATCCGGTGTTACTGAGTACATGAGCATCTAAATAATAATAAAGTCTGGATGATAAAAACACTGTCTAAAAATATAGAACACTACAATAACTGAAAGGAATAGAGTAAAGGTCAGCGGACGTCAGACAACTACCTTGATAGTCTCCAACTGATAATACTCTGAGATCTAACAGTCGCTGTATCTAGAAACACCTGGATCTACACACGAGGTGCAGAGTGTATGCCACGACCCGAAATCTCACCCGTCGTGATGGAACCTATCTCAATACTAGTCAAGATGACAACAACAATAACTCATGATTTCCTTTAAGTTTGAAAACATAATGTTTAAATACAATACCAAAAATCTTGCAAATTCCAATACAAACACTCCCAAAACGTGGTGTCACTGAGTACATGAGCATCTATATATTACCATTCTGGAAATCACGGTCTATAATAATCTAAGACCAAATACAATAAACAAGAGGATAGGGAAGGAGAGACAAGGTCTGCGAACCAAGGCAACTACCTATGAATCTTTGGAAAATCAACTGTGAGAAAGAATCAACACCCATTGTGTCCGAAATCACATGGAGCTACACACGAAGTGCAGGGTGTAGTGTGAGTACAACCAACTCAAAAAGAAACATTAATAAATAAAGAACTGAAAGTAGTGACGAGTTTCACAGCTAAGTCCAAATACATTACTTTCCAACACGAAAAGGTAGGCATGCTCTCAAGTTCAATATTTAAAACTCCACAACAATTTCATATCAGTTTTTTGATTGAAAACGGAAATAATATCTTTCAGAGTTTTCCAAAATAGTGATATATGACAGTTGAAATGCAACAATAATGTAATCAATGCATCCTCTCAGAGTAACAGTCACTCAGTCCTCCCATTCACTCCAACCTCACAGTCACTCTTTCCTCTCAGTCACTCATTCCTCTCAATCACTCAGCACTCGACACTCGTACTCAGTAGGTACCTACGCTCATTGGGGGTGTGTACAGACTCCGGAGGGACTCCTTCAGCCCAAGCACTATATCAAGCCAATCATGGCATATAACAATGAAACATGCTGCATCGTGCAACTCGATCCTTTAAATATCCTCACAATTAGTCCCTCGGCCTCACTTAATCATCAACCTCTCCAGTCTTTCGGGCTTAAGATGTCATGAAAAGCATCCCAAAAATGATAATATGATGTATCAATAAATAACGATAGAGACTGAGATATGATATGAAATGAATGAACATGACTGAGTGTGAAATTTCAATTTGAACATATAATTCAACCACATGAATGACCCCAGTGGGTACCAATAATAACATCATATGTCTAAGCATGATTTTTAATATGAGTCTCAGCTTAATTTTCTCTAACACGTAGAGAATGTACGGATATCAACAGATTATTCAACTACACAGTTCCATGGAATTGACCAAGTCATAATTCCTACACTGTACGTCCACACGCCCGTCACCTAGCATGTGCGTCACCTCAAAACCAATTACATAACACATAATCTGGAGTTTCATACCATCAGGACCAAATTTAGAACTGTTACTTACCTCAAACCGTGTAATTCTATATTCCGCTATGTCCTTGCAACGAGAATTGGTCTCCGAAAGCCTCGTATCTAGCCACAATTAATTCGATTCAGTCAATACAAATTATTGTAATTAATTCCATAAGGAAATACTAATTTTCCAATAAAATCTGAAATTTAACTCAAAAATTGCCTGTGGGTCCCACGTCTCGAAACCCAACAAAAATTACAAAATATGAACGCCCATCTAACCACGAGTCCAGCCATATAAATTTCACCAAATTCCGACATCAACCCGACCCTCAAATCTTCAATTAAAGTCTTTGAAGATTTCTACCATTTTCAACCCAATCTTTACCCATTTGAACTCAATAATCTTTCCACAAACCTTATTGGTATGTGTATGTATAAATAATACTCCCACACCCAAGAATCATACTCCCAATCACCCATCTTTACCCAAACTATAAATTGAAGACTAGGGTTAGAAATTCTTACCTCTTTGAAGCTTGAAAAAGAATTGATGAAAAAATGACTAGGTCTTCACTTTCTCTCTCTAAGATGCTCTAACCTCTCTCTAAAATATCAGATGAAACCCATCAAAATGACCCCCAATAGTGTTTTATAAGAATGGGGTCGGGTTTGTAAAACCAGAAAAATGAAGCCCCGAAACACACTCTGCGGTCGCATATGCGACCGCATAATGCTTTTGTGGCCCGCATAATGGGTCGCAAAAATGGCCTCCGGAACTGAGCAACACTGCCTCAGTCTGCGGTTGTTATGCAGCCCACATACATGTTTAGTGGTCGCATAATGAGCCGCAAACTTTTCTCCACACTTGCCCCACTCCCGATTCACTTTGCGGCCATTATGCGGTCCACAGAGTGATTCTGCGACCGCATAGTGGGCCGTAAAAATGACCTTTTACCGACAAAAACTTTCCTTTATCATCGGCGCATTGTTCAACCCAAAAAGTCCGAGCCGCGGCTCTACAACCTTTGAACTAATTAATCTTCCTCGGCACCACAAAACCTTAATTTTCATAGCAAAATTTCTCCGGGGTCGTAACACATAAGTCAACATCCGGTCACCATTTCTAACTTAAGTTCTAAACCTTGGAACTAACTATTCCAAATCATTCCAAACCTCACCGGACTCGAACCAATTACCCCTAACAAGTCAAATAACAACCGAAAAGCACAATTTGAACAGTAAATGGGGAGACGAGGTTGTAATACTCGAAACGACCGACCGGGTCGTTACATTCTCCCCTTCTTAAACAAACGTTTGCCCTCGAACGAGTTTAGAATTGTACCTGGAGTCTCAAATTGGTGTGGATATTTGCTCCGCATCTCCCGCTCAATCTCTGAAGTAGCTTCTCCGACTGGCTGGCGTCTCCACTGTACCTTCACTAATGCTATGTTCTTTGACCTCAGCTTTCAAACCTGCCGGTCTAAAATAGCCACCAGCTCCATATCATAAGTCAAATAGCCGTCCAGTTGCACTGTACTGAAATCCAGAATATGAGACAGATCCCCGATATACTTTCGGAGCATGGATACATGGAACACTGGATGAACTCCTGATAGACTAGGTGGCAAAGCAAGTTCATAAGCCACCTCTCCAATTTTCTTAAGTATCTCAAAAGGCCCAATATGCCGAGGGCTCAACTTGCCCTTCTTCTCGAACCTTAACACACCCTTCATGGGTGAAATCTTGAGCAGAACCTTCTCCCCAACCATGTAAGCAACATCACAGACCTTCTTGTCGGCATAACTCTTCTATCTAGATTGCGTCATGCAAAGCCGTTCCTGAATTACTTTGACCTTCTCTAAAGAATCCTAAACAAAGTCAGTACCCAATACCCTAGCCTCACCCGGTTCAAACCAACCCATCAGAGATCGACACCGTCTCCCATATAAAGCCTCATACGGAGCCATCTGAATTCTCGCTTGGTAGCTGTTATTGTAAGAAAACTTCATGAGTGGAAAGAATTGATCCCAAGAACCCCCAAAATCAATGACACAAGCTCGTTGCATATCCTCCAATATCTGAATGGTGCGCTTGGACTTTCCGTTTGTCTGAGGGTGAAATATTGTACTCAACTGAACCTGTGTCCCCAATTCTCGTTGCACTGCTCTCCAAAACTGTGATTAAACTGCGTGCCTCGATATGAAATTATGGACACTGGCACACCGTGTAGGAGAACAATCTCGCGGATATAAATCTTAGCCAACCGCTCCAAAGAATAATTAGTACCAACTGGAATAAAATGCGCGGATTTGGTCAACCGATCCACAATCACACAAACAATATCAAACTTCCTCAAGGTTCGTGGGAGCCCAAATACGAAATCCATGGTAATACGCTCCCATTTCCACTCCAGAATTTCAAGTCTCTGAAGCAATCCTCTAGGTCTATGATGCTCGTACTTTACCTGTTGACAATTTAAACATCGAGCTACAAACCCAACCATATCTTTCTTCATTCGTCTCCACCAATAGTGGTGCCTCAAATCCTGGTATATCTTCGCGGCACCTAGATGAATGGAGTACCATGAACTGTGAGCTTCCTGGAGAATCAACTCATGCAAACCATCTACATTAGGTACACATAGCCTTCCTTGCATCTGTAATACACCGTCATCCCCAATAGTGACTTCTTTGGCATCACCGTGCTGAACCATGTCCTTAAGGACAAGCAGATGAGGGTCATCATACTGACGTTCTCTGAAATGATCATAAAGAGAAGACTGGGAAACCACATAAGCCAAAACTCTACTCGGCTCAGAAATATCCAATCAGACAAATTTGTTGACCAAGGCCTGAACATCCAAGGCTAAAGGCCTCTCTACTACCGGTAAGTATACAAAGCTGCCCAAACTCTCCGCCTTACGACTCAAGGCAACGACCACCATATTGGCCTTTCCAGGATGATAGAGAATAGTTATATCATAATCCTTAAGCAACTCCAACCACCTCCGTTACAGCGAATTATGCTCTTTCTATTTAAACAGATGTTGTAGACTCCGATAATCGGTATAAACCTCACAATGGACATCGTACAAATAATGACGCCAAATCTTCAAGGCATGACCAATAGCTTCTAACTCAAGGTCATGGACCAGATAATTTTTCTCATACACCTTTAACTGTCTAGACGCATAGGCAATCATCCTACCGCCTTGCATCAACATTGCGCCGAGACCAATACGTGACACATCACAATACACAATATAAGACCCTGAACCTATAGGCAACACCAATACTGGGGTTGTAGTCAAAGCTGTCCTGAGCTTCTGAAAGCTCTCTTCACACTCATCCGACCACCTGAACGGAGCATCTTTCTGGGTCAATTTAGTCAAAGGTGATGCAATAGACGAGATACCCTCCACAAAGCGACGATAATAACCGGCCAAACCGAGAAAACTATGAATCTCAGTAGATGAAGATGGCCTGGGCCAACTCTGAACTGCCTTTATTTTCTTCGGATCCACCTTAATCCCTTCACTGGAAACTATGTCTCCCAAGAATGCCACCGAACTAAGCCAGAATTCACACTTAGAGAATTTGGCATACAATCTCTCCTCTCTCAGCCTTTGTAATACAATACCCAAGTGTTGTGCATGCTACTCCTAGCTACGTGAGTACACCAGGATATCATCAATAAGTACTACGACAAATGAATCAAGATATGGCTGAAACACACTATTCATCAAGTGCATAAATGTTGCTGGGGCGGTGGTCAGCCCAAAAGACATCACGAGGAATTCATAGTGGCCATAACGATTCCTGAATGCCATTTTTAGAATATCCAAATCCCGAATTATTAACTAGTGGTACCCAGATCTCAAAACAATTTTGGAAAACACGCTCGCTCCATGAAGCTGGTCAAATATATCATCAATATGCGGCAAAGGGTATTTATTCTTGATTGTAACTTTGTTCAGCTGCCTGTAATCGATGCACATCCGCATAGTACCATGTTTCTTTTTCACAAACACAACCGGTGCACCCTAAGCTGACACACTAGGCCTAATATACCCCTTATCAAGGAGTTCATGCAGTTGCTCTTTCAATTATTTCAATTCAGCTGGTGCCATACGATGAAGAGGAATAGAAATGGGCTGAGTGCCCGGCACCAAATCAATATAGAAATCAATATCCCTGTCGGGTGGCATGCCCGTCAAGTCTGCAGGAAATACATCCGAAAAGTCTTGCACTACCGGTAGTGAATCAATAGAAGGAGTATCTGCATCAACATCTCTCACAAAGGCCAAATATGGAAAACATCCCTTTCCAACCATACGTTGGGCCTTTAAATAAGAAATTACCCTGCGAGGAACATAGTCTAGAGAACCTCTCCATTCAACCTTCGGGAGCCCTGACATTGCTAATTTCACGATTTTTGCGTGACAATCCAGAATAGCATGATATGGAGACAAGCAATCCATACCCAGAATGACATCGAAATCAACCATATTGAGCAATAAAAGATTAACTCTAGTCTCCAGTCCCCCAATAGTTACCACACACGACCGGTACACATCGTCCACAATAATAGTATCGTCCACCAACGTAGACACACGAACAGGTGAAACTAAGGACTCACGGAGCATATCCAGATAATGAACAAAATATGATGAAACATATGAATATATGGAACTAGGGTCAAATAATATAGAGGCCTTCATGTGGCACACTGAGATAATACATGTAATCACTGCATCTGAAGCAACAACATCTGCTCTGGAAGGAAAAGCATAGAATCGGGCCTGACCACCACCTAATCGGCTTCTCCCTCTTGGGCGACCCCTAGCTGACTGCGCCCTACCCTGAGCTGGTTGGGTGGGTGGTGGAGCAACTGGTGCATAAGTAGTAGCTTGACTCCTCTGCTGAACTGGACCGCGAGTAAGGCGGGGGTAATATTTCCTCACATGACCTAGCTCTCCACACTCATAGAACTCTCTCTCGAAGAATAGTGGTGAGTTCTGAGGTGGACCTCGAGAACCAGAATAACTATTGAAGGAGCATGGGGCATACTTTGGGCTGGAAGGGCACTGAGATATGGCTGACCCTGATGAGAATTGTATGAACCATGGCTGGATGACGCACCACGGTGAACCGGACGACCCGTCTCAGCGTCTCTGTAAGAACGACGCCAACCGTGGTAAAACTGACCCTCTGAAGGAACACCACTAAAACTGCCCGGTCCACGAGGCCTCGTGGCCTCCCTCTCACCACGCTCCTAGCTACGGACCGCCTCTATCTGCCGAGCAATGTCAACCAACCCTTCAAATGTGGTACCAGATACCCTATCCCTAGTCATAAGTAACTGTAGTTGATATGTGAGGCCATCAATGAACCTCCTAATCCTCTCCCTATCAGTGGGAACCAACCAAACTGCATGATGAGCCAACTCAAAAAATATCATCTCGTATTGTGTCACAGACATGCCATCCAGACGTAACTGCTCAAACTGTCTGTGCAGCTCCTCTCTGCGAGACTGCGGCATAAACTTCTCAAAAAGAGAACGGAGAACGCATGCCATGTAAGTGGTGCTGCACCAACCGGCCTGCGCCTTTCATAAGCCTCTCACCATCTGAAGGCAATCCCAGAAAAATTGAAAAGTAATGAACGAGACCTCACTGGTCTCCATAATACTCGTTGTCCGAAGCATCTGCTGGCACTTATCTAGAAAACCCTGAGCATCCTCTGACTCAACATCGCTAAATGATGGGGCTCGAAGCCTCCAAAATCTCTCAAGTCTCATCTGCTCATCATCTTCCATAACGGGGACTACTGGGGCTTGAGCAGCTGCAATTGGCTAGACTGGTAGTGCCCCCGGTATCTGAAGTCCATGAACTACATGATCTGAAGTACCAGCAATATGTGTATGAGTACCTCCCCGGCCTGAGAAGTGGCAGGTACGGCCTTAGCCGAAACCACTTGAGCAAGGCCAGTGCAAACTGTCAATATCTGAGCCAGAGCCTCCTGAAGGCCTGGAATTACAATGGGTACAACTGGTGCTTGAGCTGGTCCTGTCGGCTTAGCTATATCTGGAATCTACTCTTGAGCTACAGGTGTTGATCCAATTCTTGCACGAGCTAAACCTCGACCTCTACCTCGGCCCCAGCCTCTACCACGGCCCGGGCCTGTCACGGCCCTAACTGGTGGCACTGGTGGCTCACCGTCCGATCTGGTAGTATGTGTCTTCACCATCTGTGAGAGAATAGAATAACAAAAATTTAGTTTCCGGAATCCACAAATTCGCACGACTGAATACAAGAAGGTGAAATATTCCTAAGGTTTCAGCAGCTTCTCGAAGATAAGTACAAACATCTCCGTATCGATCCGCAAGACTCTACTAAACCTACTCATGACTCACGAGGCCTGTGTAACCTAGGCTCTGATACCAACTTGTCACGACCCGAAATTCCACCCATCGTGATGGCGCCTATCTCAATACTAGGCAAGCCCACAAAAACAATAACTCACGATTTTCTTTAAGTTTGAAAACATAATGTTTAAATACAATACCAAAAATCTTGCAAATTTCAATACAAACACTCCAAAAACCTGGTGTCACTGAGTACATGAGCATCTATATATTACCAGTCTGGAAATCACGGTCTATAATAATCTAAGACCAAATACAATAAACAAGAGGATAGGGATGGAGAGACAATGTTTGCGAACCAAGGCAATTACCTCTGAATCTACGAAAAATCAACTATGATAAAGAATCAACACCCACTGTGTCCGGGATCACATGGATCTACACACGAAGTACAGGGTGTAGTGTGAGTACAACCAACTCAGCAAGTAACAATAATAAATTAAGAACTGAAAATAGTGACGAGCTTCACAGCTAAGTCCAAATACAACACTTTCCAACAATGAAGGTATGCATGCTTTCAAGTTCAACATTTAAAACTCCACACCAATTTCATATCAAATTTTTGATTGAAAATAAAAGATAATGTCTTTCAAAAAATTTCCAAAACAATGATATATGACAGCTGAAATGCAACAATAATGAAATCAATGCATCCTCTCATAGTAACAGTCACTCAGTCCTCAAGATGTCATGAAAATCATCCCAAAAATGATAATATGATGTATCAATAAATAACGATAGAGACTGAGATATGATATGAAATGAATGAACATGACTGAGTGTGAGATTTCAATTTGAACATATAATTCAACCACATGAATGACCCCTGTGGGTACCAATAATAACATCATATGTCTAAGCATGATTTTTAATATGAGACTCAGCTCAATTTTCTCTAACACGTATAGAATGTACGGATATCAACAGATTATTCAACTACATAGTTCCATGGAATTGACCAAGTCACAATTCCTATAGTGCACGCCCACACGCCCGTCAGATAGCATGTGTGTCACCTCAAAACCAATCACATAACACATAATCCGGGGTTTCATACCATCAGGACCAAATTTAGAACTGTTACTTACCTCAAGTCGTGCAATTCTTTACTCCGCAATTTCCTTGCCAAGAGAATTGGTTTCTGAAAGCATTGTATATAGCCACAATTAATTCAATTCAGTCAATACAAATTATTATAATTAATTCCATAAGGAAATACTAATTTTCCAATAATATCCTAAATTTAACTCAAAAATTGCCCGTGGACCCCACGTCTCGGAACCCGACAAAAATTACAAAATATGAACGCCCATCCAACTACGAGTACAACTATAGTGGGCCACTGAAATGACCTTTTTCCGGCAAAAAATTTCCTTTACTCATCGGCGCATTGTTCAACCCAAAAAGTCTGAGCCGCGGCGAGCTCGCCGCGAGAAATTTCTACAACCTTTCTACTAATTAATCTTCCTCGGCACCACAAAACCTTAATTTTCATAGCAAAATTTCTCTGGGGTCGTTACACATAAGTCTACATCCGGTCACCCTTTCTAACTTAAGTTCTAAACATTGGAACTAAGTGTTCCAAATAATTCCAAACCTCACCGGACCTGAACCAATTACCCCCGGTAAGTCAAATAACAACCGAAAAGCACAATTTGAGCAGTAAATGGGGAGACGAGGTTGTAATACTCGAAATGACCGCCCCAGTCGTTACATTCTCTCCCTCTTAAACAAACGTTCGTCCTCGAACGAGTTTAGAATTATACCTGGAGTCTCAAATAGGTGTGGATATTTGCTCCGCATCTCCCGCTCAATCTCCTAAGTAGCTTCTCTGACATGATGGCCTCTCCAATTTAACCTTTTCCAAAGTATCCTGAACCAAGTCTGTACCCAATAGCCTAGCCTCACCCGGCTCAAACCAACCAACCGGCGATCAACACCGTCTCCCATATAAAGCCTCATACGTAGCCATATGAATGCTCTCTTGGTAGATGTTATTGTAAGCAAACTTCGCGAGTGAAAATAATTGATTCCAAGAACCCCCAAAATCAATGACACAGGCTCGTAGCATATCCTCCAATATCTGAATGGTGCGCTCGGACTGTCCGTCCATCTGAGGGCGGAATGATGTACTCAACAGAACCTGTGTGCCCAATTCTCGTTGCACTGCTCTCCAAAACTGTGATGTAAACTGCGTGCCTCAATCTGAAATTATGGACACTGGCACACCATGTAGGCGAGCAATCTTGCGGATATAAATCTCAGCCAACCGCTCAGAAGAATAATTAGTACCAACTGGAATAAAATGAACAAATTTGGTTATGCGGTCCATAAAATTGTTCTGCGGTCGCATAATGCGCCGCAAACTTTCCTCCACACTTGCCCCACTCCTGATTCACTCTGCGGTGATTATGCGGTCCGCAGAGTGATTCTACGACCGCATAGTGGGCCGCATAAATGACATTTTTCCGGCAAAAGATTTCCTTTACTCATCGGTGCATTGTTCAAGTCCAAGCCGCGGTGAGCAAGCTCACCACGAGAAATTTCTACAACCTTTGTACTAATTAATCTTCCTCGGCACCATAAAACCTTAATTTTCATAGAGAAATTTCTCTAGGGGTCGTTACACATAAGTCAACATCCGGTTACCCTTTCTAACTTAAGTTCTAAACCTTGGAACTAAGTGTTCCAAACCTCACCAGACCTGAACCAATTACCCCCGGCAAGTCAAATAACAACCGAAAAGCACAATTTGAGTAGTAAATGGGGAGACAGGGTTGTAATACTCGAAATGACTGGTCGGGTCACAGTGTAGTATGAGTACAACCAACTCAATAAGTAACAAAACTAACCTTTGTGCTGAAAGTAGTGACGAGCTCAGCAGGTACAGTCCAGTATAGAAATAACAGTACAGAAATGTAGACATGCTTTTAAATTCAACAGTTAACTCAGTACAAGTAAAGTAGATCAATATTGAATGATATGAGGAATATGACATCTCAGGGGAAAACCTCGTGTACTCACGATCACGAATTACTTGGTCACTCACTACTGTATATGGCCAATCCATCCCAGGGAAGTTCCATCACGTATATATATATATATATATATATATATATATATATATATATATATATATATATATATATATATATACCTCAACCGACAGTCAGTGACTCAGTACCGTATAAGGCCAAATCCAGTGCAGGGGTAAATTTATCCCTAAATTATAATGATTCAGACAAGATCTATGTCTAGGGAAATTCATCATAAATATAAATAAGTAAGGCAAGTCCATGCCATGGGAAGTCCATCCCGAATATATAATCATCTACGCTCAAAATATAAATAAATAAGGCAATTCCATGCCCTAGGAAATCCATGGGGTGCAGACTCCGAAGGGGCTCCTTCAGCCCAAGCGTGATATAAAGCCGATGTGGCCTGTTGCAGGCGGGTAGCCCCGATCCATATGATAATAAAATCAATAAGGCCTGTTGCGGCGTGCAGCCCCGATCCAGAACAATAAAGCCTATAAGGCCTGTTGTGACGTGCAGCCCAATCCCATAATAATAAAGCCTATAAGGCATGTTGCGGTGTGCTGCCCCGATCCAGAACAATAAATCCTATAAGACCTGCTGCGACGTGTAACCTGATCCCATAATAATATATATAAAGCAGATATGGCCTGCTGCAGGCGGGCAACGCCGGTCCCATAAATATCCTCACAGTGGATGAGCATGACCGAGTATGAAATATATATTTTAAAATAATTAATTCAACAACAACTCGGCCCTATGGGTCTCAAAATATCGACACGTAGCCTAAACATGATATTTAATACGTGCCTCATCTCAATTTCTCTAACACGTGGAGGATATGCGGATAATAACATGATTCTTTAATTTTACGACTCCACAGCATTTACTAAATCACAATTTCTATGGTGCACGCCCAGACGCTCGTCACCTAGCATGTGCGTCACCTCCAATAATTGATATAACACATAATTCGGGGATTTATACCCTCGGAAACAAGTTTAGAAATGTTACTTACCTCAAACTGCGTAATTCTTTTACTCCGCTATGCCTTTATCTCGAGAATCGGCCTCTGAACGCCTCGAATCTATTCATAATTAATTCGATTCAGTCAATACAATTTATAGGAATAAATTCTATATGAAAATACAAATGTTTCCACAAAATCCGAAATTTAACTCAAAAATAGCACGTGGGGCCCACGTCTCAAACCCAACAAACGTTACGGAATATGAAGCCCATTTAATCACGAGTCCAACCATACCAATTTTACTAAATTCTGACATCAACTCGACCTCCAAAATCCTCAAATCTTATTTTCATATCCCTAGGTCCAAATCCCCGATTTACACCTCAAAATCATATAATCTAGTCGGATTATTCGATGATAATTCAATATTATGGAGTAGAAATAATCACAAGTGACTTACCTCAAGATTTCCCGTGATTTCTCGCTCGAAAGTCGCCCCAAGACGTGTTCTTTCGTCCAAAAATGTTGAAATGAGCTAAAAAAACAAAACTGTTCAATAAAAACACTATTTCGGTCGCTAAAGGTGCGCACCAGAACCTGTTGCACCAACAATATTTATTTTTACTAAAAAGGCTCTAACTCCATCATACGAACTCGGAATTCGACGATTCTTGTTACTATGAGTCACAAATAATAATATGAACCTAGTCCGTCAATCGAAACTCAATTCAGAGCTCATTTGCTCAATACGACACCAATTTTGCTCGTTAAACAATAAACTCATGTTTCACGCTATAAACCCAATCGCGACTTGATGAAATTAGACCAAATATTCCAGATCATTCCTATAATTCATTATCTAACTCCCGAAAGTCTCGAAATCGAATTTCAATATTTAGAACTAAAAATGGACCTTTGGATCATTACATGCTTATGCTGAAAATACCAAACTCTTCCAAAACTTATCTGAAACTCATCTGAGCCCCATGGGACCCCAACCAAGTAAACTAATAAGTCCCATAATATGGCACGAACTTAGTCTATGCCAAAAATTACATTGAACAACACTAAAACATGAAGCGCACCCCAGTTCAAGCCTGTTCAAAAGTAACAAATTCCAAATTCTACATTCGATGCCGAAATCTATCAAACCAATTCCGATTGACCTCAAATTTTGCTCACAAGTCATAAATGATATAACCGAGTTGTTCCAATTTCCAGAATTGGATTTCGATTCCGATATCAAAAAGTCAACTCCCCGGTCAAACTTCCAAACTTAAATTTTCTATTTTTGCCATTTCAAGCCTAATTTAGCTACGAACCTCAAAATAAATATCCGGACACACTCCTATGTCTGAAATCAGCATATAGAGCTATTGGAACCATCATAATTTTATTCCGGGGTCGTTTACACATAATTTACCATTTCTAAAATAAGAATTATTCTTTCAATTAAATCTCGAATCATCCAAAAACCAAACTTGACCACCCGCGGAAGTCATAATCCTCGAACTTGCCAAGAGTTGTTCCTAAACCTTCAAATCACTATTTCACCTTATCACACACATATCCGGGGGTGATCCCGCGTCACCCTATTCCATATAGGCCTGACGACACCACATAACTGAAAATTTCTAATTTAGCACTAGCCCATAAACATTGGAATCCATTTTCCAACATCCAAAAATTTCTTTTCAAGAATTGAACCTCACATCTACATTATGTATGAGTCTTAACAAGTTGTATTAAGCCTTAGCCATAACTCCAGATGTAGTACATGATATACCACACAACCTGTATACTTGCAATAGTTTCTAATCACTGTAGCTGCTAAAAAACAACGATACCGGTATTAAACCCCATATCAAACAATACCTCATTCCAAAACCTTCATACACTGCCGATAATGAAAGAAACACGCGAAATTTCATGGCCACTTACCAGATCAACAAGTCACGGAGCTTTCCCTGGTTCAACAAGTACATAACCAATTATTTAAGACAAATTCTAAAGTATTCCTCCAACACGCTGTAATCAAATTTGATAGTATCCATTCTAGGTCCAATGACCTTATATCACGAAACACAACTATTCTAGCTATTCCGATGTAATCCTACCTTTCCAGCACAAAACATTATTTAAACCCAACTCATCAAATTTTGTGAGAAGAACATATGTGTGTGCATGTGCACATTTTTTTCTTCTCAAATTTCCCTGATTAGGCGATAGCATAGCATGTAGAGGAATGAAACAATTAATCAGATAAACGATCAAGGAAACGGAAATTCCACACACTGCACAGAGAACTCACATGCCAATAATATAATCCTCCTGGTACAGTCCCAAGCCTCCAATCCAAATAAATCATATGGGAGCATTTAAATAGGTATACATGTATATGATGAGTAGGATAAGATTCTCATGTTCCTGGACTGGTATAAATGACATGCTAAAGTGTAGGCATGTACAAAGTGTGTTATCGTAGCTCAAATCGAAAATCTTTCATCACTGAGGCATTTATCAAGTTCATTCAGGGATTTTAACTCCTACGTAGCCTCAATCACGGCTCAAATAGCTCACGCAATGTTACATATATGAGAAACATCATAGCTTAAAGATCAACAATCGATTCCAGGCTTATTATAGCCAAAACTCAATCTGAGCATGGATAAATAGCCCTCTAAAAAGTCCTTAATGACTTAACCATTACACATACGATTATCTAGTTAACCTGGCCACACCTTAACAGTCCGTGACCCCGAAATAATTTGCTTTTGAGAACTCCCAGTCCCCAAATTCGTAGAACACATGAACCACTATAACTGATCACAACTCCAACACTCGAATGACTAAAATATCATTCATGCGCGATCATCCCACTAGGAATACTTCCATAATTCTTCTGTGCCACATAACAATAATTTGAATATCAGCAGCCCATCAACAAGGTGAGTACCGCAATACCAATGAACATCCGTAAGTCAAAACACAATGCGCCTTCTGAAATGCGCACCATTCTGAGGAATTACCGAGCAGTTATAACATTCATCTAAATGTCTGAAACTTACCATGTTGTTCCTAATTCATGACCTTCCCTTCAAAACTAAACTGCCACCTTGTACATGCAATTCTCAATCCTACGGGACACATTGCCTCTATTAGACCACCATACAAAAAGTACGAGAATTTCATATCAACTCTAAGTCACCAGTAGAATACATACCCGATTAGTTAGAAATCTTTCATTTGCTCCCTTCCAGGAGGATATCACAATATACAACGTGTTCCTCACACCGGTCAAATATATCCGGATCAAACCATGATAGAAACCATCAAGAACACTTTGAAATCTATTTGCACATAACAAATCTATCAAAACTAAATTCCTCTAACTCGACCAAGCCACGTAGGTTACCAAACACAAGAATATTGCCACCAAAACATCTGTAGAGCCTCACCACATCCTTATTACCCTCATAAATATCACAACCGAGACACCCACTCTGAATAGACCTTATATGGACTTAAAATTATTGTTTTACCTTTCTTATACTACAATGTAGAATCCATAGTCATACAGAATTACTGCAAGTCCCGACACTATCAAATGCAAATCTCATATTCTATCCATTCTCAATTGTCATATATAAATCTCGGACCCATTATAACCTTCTCGAGAGTCACCCACACTGCTCAAACCTGAATTGCACCGCCCAAACGGGCTAAAAGACACATGTTCCATTAGCACAACAACACTCAAAGAAGTAACCCTGCCTTAACACCACCAGTCAAATTCATATTCCATGCGAGCTACATTCTTCGCAATTAACAACTTAATCATTCTATGATTTCTTTTTCATATTTTCATAAGTACATTATATCCCGTATTTAGGAAATTTTCTTACTCAAGGCATCCTCTATCTCAGCCTATGCAGTCATAATTGCTCCACAAGTATGTTTCAGACCAAAACCAAAATATAACCTATAACCATAAAATCGAATTGTCAATAGCAGGTTCCCCCACTTAGCTCAAAGTAATAGATCAAAACATTCAATAATTTACAATACCCATATTTAATTACTTCCATAACACCTTAGTGAGATTTAACTAAATTCTTCCCAAGCTCATGCAACACAACCTATATGGTACCTCAAATCGCCTGCTAAGCTCGCCTTCATTCCCGTGATGGCCAGGTCAACTTTCTAGACTAATTCAAATTCAAATCTCAATACATCTACCCTATTGATAGAAAATATGATTCTCCATATAGCATTATAAAGATCACACCTCTGTGGTTTATTCTGCAGGTGATAACCCGCCTATTTAGCCTCAAACTGACACCTTTCTATACCATTTTTACTGTCGCAACCACTACGTAAAAATTTAATTTGTTCCACAATTACACCACGCGAAAGATCCTTCAACACATTCATAATTCGAGACTCTACGTCAAATCGAGATAAAAGTCAAACACCCAATAGTCCTTTTTACATCTCAAGCAAACGTTTTTTTTCCAATCACTTTCAAACCATCTGAACACATTCCGCAGTCACAATATAATCATCATATGGTCATCCAGCTGTTCTTCGAGCCACAAATTCCACTCATAGGGATACTATCAGACATATGAGTCCAATTGTATAAGTTCACACAACTGAAACTACCGAGCCTATGCTGAGGTCTAATCCTGGTCTCAAGTCCTCCAGACTGGCCCATCACCAAAACACAAAAAAATACATCTCGTACCT
The DNA here is from genome assembly GCF_000715075.1 of Nicotiana tabacum. Lineage (NCBI taxonomy): Eukaryota > Viridiplantae > Streptophyta > Magnoliopsida > Solanales > Solanaceae > Nicotiana > Nicotiana tabacum. The sequence continues at coordinate 53,870,376 of NC_134091.1, forward strand.
CGTTCATAGAACCACAATCCGCCAATGCGCAGATGATACCAAGCGCTCACATACGCATACGAGTGAGTGAAACAAATTCAAAGAGGTACGCTTCAAGCTGAATCAATATCGCATGATAAGGAAAGAAATATGGGAAGTTTATCCTAAATGCCCTGTAGCCTCTCGAAAATAAGTATGGACGTCATCATACCGATCTGCAAGACTCTACTAGACACTTGCTCATGACTCGTGAGACCTATGTAACCTAGGGATCTGATACCAACTTGTCAAGACCTAAAATCTCACATGTGGTGATGGCGCCTATCACAATACTAGGCAAGCCAATAACCTTAATAAATCCCAAATTCATTTAAGTGTGAAAACATAATAATTATATTTTTACAGAAAATCCCACAATATCTGGTAAATTACACTCTCAAAACTCGGTGTCACTGAGTACATGAGCATCTAAATGATAATAAAGTCTAACAGATAAAAACATTGTCTGAAAATATAGAACAATACAATAACTGAAAGGAAGAGAGTAAAGGTCAGCGGACGCTAGACAACTACCTTGATAGTCCCCAACTGATAACACTATGAGATCTAACAGTCGCCGTATCCGGAGGCACCTGGATCTGCACGCGAGGTGCGGAGTGTAGTATGCGTACAACCAACTCAATAAGTAACAAGACTAACATTTGGGCTGAAAGTAGTTGTTACAAGTGCCCAATCTGGTCTCTAAAGGTGCACACCAGAACCTGTTGCACCAACAATATTTATTTTCACTAAAAAGGCTCTAACTCCATCATACGAACTCGTCATTCGACGATTCTTGTTCCTATGAGTCACAAATAATAATACGAACCTAGTTCTTCAATCGAAACTCAATTCGGAGCTCATTTGCTCAATGCGATACCAATTTTCCTCGTTAAACAATTAACTCATGTTTCGTGCTAAAACCCCAATTGCGACTTGATGAAATTGGACCAAACTTTCCATATCATTGCTATAATTCATTATCAAACTCCCGAAATCGAATTTCGATCTCTAGAACTAAAAATGGACCTTTGGATCATGATATGCTTATGCTGAAAACATCAAACTCTTCCAAAACTTATCCGAAACTCATCTGTGCCCCATAGGAACCCAACCAAGTATACTAATAAGTCCCATAATATGGCACGAACTTAGTCGATTCCTCAAATTATATTGAACAATACTAAAACACGAATTGCATCTCAATTCAAGCCTATTCAAAACTAACAAATTCCAAATTCTACATTCGATGCCGAAACCTATCAAATCAACTCCAATTGACCTCAAATTTTGCACACAAGTCATAAATGGCATAACATAGTTGTTTTAATTTTCAGAATCGGATTTTGATCCCGATATCAAAAAGTCAACTCCCCGGTTAAACTTCCAAACTTAAATATCTCATTCTCGCCATTTCAAGCCTAATTTAGCTACAGACCTCAAAATAAATATCCGGACACACTTCTAAGTCCGAAATCATCATACGGTGCTATTGGAAGCATCGGAATTCCATTCTAGGATCGTTCAAACATAATTCACTATCCGGTTAAGTATTTCAACTTAAACTTCCAAAACAAGAATTGTTCTTTCAATTAAATTTCGAATCATCCAAAAAATAAACTTGACCACCCTCGCAAGTCATAATACACATTTCAAAGCTGCTCGAGACCTTAAGCCACCGAACGGAACGCTAATTCTTAAAATAATAAGTCGGATCGTTACAAAAAGGATTATTCATTTCCTCAAAATATAATGCACCATTGACAAGAATATAGTAATAATATTCTGTTTGCATTCTTTTTCTAGTAAAACAAAATGCATAACTTATACACTGAAATTGCAGCAAGGCATTGAGGATGCATATGGGGCAGAATTTATTTTTTTATTGCGCTAACTAATAAGACCGTCATTCATAAAACTTATTCTTTTTTAATTTATTTAGTTTTTAACTCAAATATATTACTAAATAATAATATTTTTATGCTCTTTTAAATTTTTTTACTCATTGTTAGGTACACGTGCAACACGCTTGTCCAAAAAAAGTAATAATAAAAGCATGAATCACCTAGGGGATCTAAGCAATGTATTACTTTACTAATTACTATTATTAATAAGGGACAACCCAACGTTTTTGTCGTCCTCGCATTCAAGATTCCAAAACTATTGCCCTTAAAGTTGCTATTTTTTACTTTATCAATTTTGTGGGTGTTGAGTTAATGATACTACTACTTTTAAGTCCTATTTTGTAATTCTATAGGTTTCTTATAGGAGATAGTATACTTATCTTTCTACTATCCCTTATCACCCTACATTAACCTTTTATTACAGTAGATGCCCTAAGGCATTTCGTAAATAAAACTAACTTTTTTCATGGTTGCATCTTAACCAAAATGTTTGGCTCTATAATTAGAATTGTTGAAGTACAATAGATTATATGTACCTTTTACCTTTACAAATTCAAGAAAAATATGTAAGCATCCAAACTCCTACTCATCGGTCTTCATAATTTTAAAGCTACATTAGCATAAAGTTCAAATATTAACAAGAGTAAACATATTAAGCCTAATGTTTTTAAATTCTATTTTGATGTGTGGACATTTATAGTTTTATTTTTTGGTTAAGAAGATTGTAGGAACTTAAATAATGTTATTCCCAGGGGTATCAACAAAGCTGTGTCTCCTTGGTCTTCTTTGCCTAAATTTCAATTTGATTTTAGTTTTGTTTCTTTTAAACTTATTCTTAAAGAAAAAATTCTTAGTTAGGTTTTTTGGTTTTGTATAAAATATTTTGGTTAGTTTTGTTTTTCAAAACATAATTTTGTGCTATTTTTTTTTTCTATTTCAAAAATCATTCCGATTTAATTTTTAGAAATCAAAATTGAACTTTACAAAGAAAAATGTATTTTAAATTTGAAAGGCTTTAAAAGTATATATATCGAGAGATTTTAGGACAACTTATGATCTTGAAATTATGAGAAGATCTTTTAAAAAATATATATAATTATTATCATTATCGTTAGATTTTGAATTTTTTGGATTTTAAACTAAAACTGATGCATTTGTCTATCCTACAATATGTAGCAAAGGAACAAATGTCTAAAAGCGAAGATCTATACAACATCAACAAGATATTTTGATCATAAATATATAGGATATTGTTACCTTTAAGTAAAAATATGAACTCCCAGATTTATATTAATAATGTGTACTAGATGTCCAATCTTACCTCTAAATAAAAAAAGAACCTTGCATTTTAAAGGTAGCAATCAGCAAACTAAAGCCATGTGAATTCAAACATAAGGGAATTAGATTTTCTTCTTTGTTGTGTTGATACGAGTTCTAAGCAAATCTCTTAAATATGACACATGGTATATCAATTCGGGATTCGCAAGGAATACAAGACCGAAAATGTGCCGGTGGATTTGAAATTTATTTTGGTTATAATTTGAGTACATACGATTGTTTTTTATCGGGAGAAATAAGATATTTTGTGAAAACTTAAAAACATAATGCAAATTATTATTTTTAATCATATGTATTACTTTTCGGCCTTGAATTTGGGCCCGGGCTCAGCATAGGCTTACTGCGACTAGTAATATTAATAAGTGACAAAAGGAAGAGTTTTGTCGTCCTCATAATAGTAGATCTTAATTTGTTAAAGTTCTACATTTATCCTTATAATTTTCAGTTAATTCCTTTTATGTCATGTAAATCTTTTCTTTCAAAATCTTATTCTTGACTCAAGAAAAAGATAAGTATTTAAGAAACAAAAAGAAAAGAAGAAGATGGAAAGTCTGAAATCATTAATTATGATTGACAGAAAAGAAAAAAGCTACAACGTGACTTGCCCTGTTGCCCACATACAAAGCCCAAAAATCTCAAAGTTTCAACTCAACAGAAATAGGAGATAAAAAGATCTCAACTTATGCAGACGCTCATCTGGAACAAAAGTACAATAATTTTCTACAGTGGTTAAAAACGTAGATCACCGTCCAACGCTTGATTAAGTGAAAAATGTCTCCTTGCATCATTGCAGAGATTGATTTTACACACAGTCAAGGACATATCTTGAAAAATATGATTAACATGGAAACTAGAAAGTCGGAGGTGTACTCTTCAAAAAGCCCCAGAACATCCTATGTTTCTCTCTGCTTTGAGGCTTCCAGATTTTCTTATCTTAACCTGGTAAGTTTTCTCCTCTATTACCTTTCTCTGTCGTTGTGAATTGTTTGTGTTACGTAAGCCTGTCAAAAAGAATAATATGGAGGAACAAGATGAGAAATTTTTCAAATTCTCGTTACACGTCTCTCCTTGTGTGTTTGGAAGTGAAGAAAATAACAAGAAACTCATCAACAATAATATTAACAATCCATTTTGCTTCTCTTTGTAAATAAGTTTATTTTGATTTCATCTGATAGGTCAGTAATACTGAAGAAAATTACAATATTTTTGGAAGTATTTAACTTTTAGAGAACTATTATTTTGGAGGATCTTTGAAACTTTAACCGTTTATCTTAGCTAAAAAATTCGCATATATGATCAAATTACACTTACTCCATTGTGAAGCTCATAATGATATGTTTAGTTATTCTTTCTACTTTCCTTGGTCCCTTTTCCTTTTCTTTGTGTTTTCTGATTCTTGCCTTTCTAAATTTTTTTTATATTAGTTCACGGTTAAAAATATAAGGAACCTCAAGTGAATAAGAATGTGTATTCTAATGGTTATACTAAATAATTGTATTCATTACCGTGCTTATGTGTTTTTTTGGAGCTTGGTACTCTACTGTGAAAATATTTACTTTCTTCTTAATTTGCCTACTAAATGGGGTCCATTATTCCACTGAAGGTTTGATGATAGTTTGAACGACATCTGTCAAAGCGATACATTTTTACTATGATGGATCATGCAAAACAAAATAAAAAGTCTCTTTCCCAAATAAATGGGAATATCAAACGCCGTGAAAAATACAAAAATATGACAGCAGATGAAAAGCAAGCTTTGTCATTACAACTTAAATTCAAATACCAGGAATCAAAAATATGTAGGCATATTGAAAATGCAACTCCTCATAACACAACTAGAATGGTACCCATTTCTGTATGTTCTATAAACTCTATAGAGCATCCATTTTACACCTACGAAAAAGGTGAGTGTGTACAGTCTCGCATTACTCGACACAATATCAGCTAATATTTGGACATATTTAACAACTATCTTCTTGGCTTTAGGTTCAACATCAACAGCTTTTGATAGACAACAAAATATAATATCCTAGCTAGTTATGTTTGGAGGTTTGTTTTGGTTCTCTAACCCTACCGAGACATCCTTCGGGGTTTGGTATACTTTGTGTCTGATGTTATCTCAAATATACAGGCCATAGGAGAACTATAGAGTTCCTTCGAAACATCTATCATCGACGATCAACTTATGTTCCACTTTAAAAAATTCCCAATTGTAAATTTTACCGTGCAAAAATATTTGAATATGAACCTCCTGGATTTTGTTGTGACAACGGCACAATCAAATTAACTTCTCATAAGATGCTAGTGAAATTATGGAATCTATATTTTGAAAATAGTAAAGAGTGCAAGCACTTCCGAACGTGCATAAGAACGTATAATAACCTCTTTGCATTTACATCGCTCAGTGCAAAGTATGATAAAGATCTAACTAAAAGAAAACATGGTGTATATACTTGTAAAGTTCAAGGACAAATGTATCATTTGATGGATAATTTGTATCCACGAGACGGAAAACCAAAAAACCTACAGTTGTACTTCTACGATAATAGTAATGAATTAACGTATAGAATGGCTTGTTCCAATAAAGTCCATGAAACAATAGTGAAGGAACTGATGGACATTTTATCAACCAATCCATATTCTATCTTTCTACGATCTCTGGTAGACATTTCTAACCTTGAGGATTTGTATATTGCTCTTAAAAGTGACTCAGGTTTAGACCATCGAGTATATAATCTGCCTACCTCAACTAAGATTGCAGCAATATGGGTTGAAGGAAATGATGGTAGTGCTATTCGTGCGCCGCATATTCAAATCTATACTCACAGTAATCGTATACAAAGAGTAAATTATTACTATGTATAACAACTTGGCCGGTCATTTTGAGTATTACAATCATGTTCCCCCATTTACTGCTCAATTTATACTTTATATTTGTTATTTGACTTGCCGGGGTGATTGGTTCTGGTCTAGTGAGGTTTGGGAATGAATTGGAACACTTAGTTCCAAAGTTTAAAGCTTAAGTTAAAATAGTGACCAGATATCGACTTATGTGTAAACGAATCCAGAATAAAGTTTTGATGATTCCAATAAGTCAGTATGGTGATTTTGGACTTAGGAGTGTGTTTGAAAAATTATTTGGAAGCACGTAGCTAAATTAGGCTTGAAATGACGAAAATAGAAATTTAAGTTGGAAGTTTGACCGGGGAGTTGACTTTATGATATCGGGGCCGGAATACGATTCTGAAAATTGAAATAGGTCTATTATGTCATTTATGACTTGTGTGTAAAATTTGAGGTCAATCGGACTTGATTTGATAGGTTTCGGCATTGAATGTAGAAGTTGAAAGTTCTTAATTTCATTAAGTTTGGATTGGGTATGATTCATGGTTTTAGCGTTGTTTGATGTTATTTGAGGCTTCGACTAAGTTCATATGATGTTTTAGGACTGATTGGTGTATTTGGTTGCGGTCCCGGGAGCCTCGGGTGAGTTTCGGATAGTTGAACGGACCAAATTTGGACTTGGAGCAATTCTGGAATTTTTCCAGTTCTGATACAATCGCACCTGTGATGGTAAAGGTCGTAGGTGCACGACCGCAAAAGCGACAAAATGGTCACAGATGCGGCTTGGACTAGGAAAGGCAGTGGCCGCATATGCGCACTCCTTACCGCAAAAGCGGAAAAGGGAAGGGCCAAGCCTCAACGCAGAAGTGAGTCCGCGGAAGCGCCTTAGATCGCAGAAGTGCCTCAGATCACAGAAGCGTGAAGGCCCTCGCATCTACGACACCGCAGATGCGGCTAAGTGCATCGCAGATGCGAAAAATGCCTGGGCAGAATATAAACGAAGAGTCCGAGAGTTTTTCTCATTTTTGGACTTTCAAGCACGGGTTTTGAGTGATTTTCAGAGGGAATTCACGGGAAACTTGAGGTAAGTCACTTATGATCATTGTTAGTGAATAATATTGGATTATCCTTGAGTATTTCGACTAGATTACGTATTTTTTAGATGAAATTAGAGGATTTGGGCCGAGGGATTTCAAAATAAGAAATTAAGATTTGGAGGTCGAGTTGATGTCAAAATTTGGTAAAATTGGTATGGTTGGACTCGTGGTTGAATGGGCATTCATATTTTGTAACTTTTGTCGGGTTCCAAGACATGGTCTCCACGAGCGATTTTTCAGTGCAATTTCAGATTTTGTTGGAAAATTAGTATTCTCATATGGAATTAATTCCTATAATTTGTATTGTTTGAATCGAATTATTTGTGACTAGATTCGAGGCATTTCGAGACCGATTCGCGAGGCAAAGGCCTACCATAATAAATAATTACTTGGTTTGAGGTAAGTAACAGTTCTAAATTTGGTACTAAGGGTATGAAACCCCGAATTTTATATTATGTGATCGGTTTTGAGGTGACAAACATGCTACGTGACAGGCGTGTGGGCGTGCACCGTAGGAAGTGTGACTTGGTAAAATTCCATGGAACTGGGTAGTTGAATAATCTGTTGTTATCTATACATTCTCCATGTAGTAGGGAAATTGAACCACAAATCATGTTTAGATTATGTGTTGGCACTGTAGGGACCCACAGAGGTCGTGTACATGTTGAACTATCTACTAAATTGTTATTTTGTACTCAGTCACAGTTTACTTGTTTATATTATCTCAGTCTCTATTGTTCATTATTTATGTATCATATCATTATTATTTGGGCTTATTTTCATGATTATTGAGAACCCGAGAGACTGGAGAGATTTATGACTGAGTGGGGACGAGGGTCTGATTGTGAGATATTAAACTATAGCATGTGAGTTGTCCGTGTGAATCCATATATTATACTATAACACGTGAGTTGTCCGTGCGGATCTAGATATTGATACTATAGCACGTGAGTTATCCGTGCAGCATGTGAGTTGTCCAGGCAGATTATACCACTTGGGCTGAAGTACATACTCCGAGTGAGCGCAGGTACCTACTAAGTGCGAGTGCTGAGTGCTAAGTGCTGAGTGCTGAGTGAATGGAATGGATGAGTGACTGTGGTCCTGAAAGGATGCATTTGATTTCATTATTGTTGCACTTCAGCTGTCATATATCACTGTTTTGAAAATTTCTGAGAGATATTATCTTATGTTTCAGTTGAACATGACATGAAATTACTATTTTGGCCGTAAATGTTGAACTTGAAAGCATGCCTACCTTGTTATGTTGGAAATTACTGTAATTGGACTCAGCTGTGAAGCTCTTCACTACTTCTTTATTTAGTATTGTTACTTGTTGAGTTGGTTGTACTCATACTATACCCAGCACTTCGTGTGTAGATCCAGGTATTCCTGGACACAGTGGGTGTTGATTTCTTCGCACAGTCAATTATACGAAGATTCTGAGGTAGCTGTCGGTGTTTCGCAGACCTTGTCTCTCCTTCCTTGCCTTCTTGATTACTTTATTTGGTCTCAGATTATTATAGATCGTGTTTTCCAGACTTGTGATGTATAGATGCTCATGTACTCTTTGACACCCCGATAGTTAGGAATTCCGCATTTTATTTTGGATTTTCTATCCAGGTTATGCGAACCTTTACTATTAAAAGTGATTTAAATTCATTCTTGCTAAACGTGTTGGAAAGATTTGGGAGAAATCGGCTTGCCTAGTACCACGTTAGGCGCCATCATGACAAGTTAGGATTTTGGGTCGTGACAAGTTACTATCAGAGCCTAGGTTATATAGGTCTCACGAGTCATGACCAAGTTTAGTATTGTCTTGTGGATAGGTACGAAGACGTATTTACTTATCTTCGAGAGGCTGCCGAACCCTTAGGAAAAATTTCACTTTCTTGTATTTTGTCGTGCGAATTTGTTGATTTAGGAAACTAAATCTTTGTTATTCTATTCTCTCACATATGGTGAGGACACGTACTATCGAATCGGATGGTCAGCCATCAGTCCCACCAGTTAGGGCTGCGAGAGGCCGGGGCCATGGTAGAGGCCGGGGCTGAGGTAGAGGTTAAGGTGTAGCTCGTACAGAAGTTGGAGCAGCACCTATAGCACCACCATTTGCTCCAACTCAGGAGCAGATTCCAGATATAGTTGAGCTAGCCGGAGCAGCTCAGGCACCAGTTGTGCCTATTGTAATTCCAATCCTTCAGGAGGCTTTGGCCCATATATTGACAGTTTGCAGTGGCATTGCTCAGGTGGTTTCGTCTTAGGCCGCACCAACCACTTCTCAGGACGGGGGAGGTACTCATACCCCTGTTGCTCGTACTTCAGAGCAGGTAGTGCAGGGACTTCAGATACCGGGGGTACTACCAGCTCAGCCGGCTGCAGCTGCTCAGGCCCCAGTAATCCCCGTTATGGACGATGATGAGCAGAGGAGACTTGAGAGATTTGGGAGGCTTCGACCTCCATAATTTTATGGTGCTGAGTCAGAGGATGCTCAAGGTTTTCTGGATAAGTGCCAGTGGATGCTTCGGACAACGAGTATTCTAGAGACTTATGGAGTCTCGTTCACTACTTTTTAGTTTTCTAGGGCTGCCTTCTGATGGTGGGAGGCTTATGAGAGGCACAGGCTGGTCGGTGCAGTATAACTTACATGGCAGGAGTTCTCTATTCTTTTTTTGGAGAAGTGCGTGCCGCAGTCTCGTAGGGAGGAACTGCGCAAACAATTTGAGCAGCTTCGGTAGGATGGCATGTCTGTGACCCAGTACGAGGTGAGATTTTATGAGTTTACTCGTCATGCCGTTTGGTTGGTTCCCACTGATAGGGAGAGGATTAGGAGGTTCATTGATGGCCTCACGTATCAGTTGCGGTTGCTTATGATTAGGGAGAGAGTATCTTGTGCCATTTTTAACGAGGTGGTTGATATTGCTCGGTAGATAGAGATGGTCCATAGCTAGGAGCGTGGTGAGAGAGAGGCCAAGATTCCTCGAGGTTCGGGATGTTTCGGTGGGGTACCTTCTGGGGGACAGTCCTACCACAATAGGTATCGTCCTTATAGGTCTGCTCAGACGACTCGTCCAGCTCATCGTGGTGCATCAGCTAGCCACGGTTCTTACAGTGCTCACTCAGGCCAGTATTCATTCAGTGCACTACCAGCGTAGAGTTCTCAACATACCTCATCTGCTCAGGCTTCTATAGATAATTCCTTGGGTAATCAGGAGCAGCAGTTTCGTCAGAGAAGAGGTCGTTTCGAGTGCAAAGAATTTGGTCATTTCAAGAGAGATTGTCCTAGTCTGTTGAGTGGGGCTCCACAACTGAGTTCTCGACCGATGGAACCAACACCCGCAATTACACCACCCGCCCAGCCAACTCGGGGTGGAGCTCAGCTAGTTAGGGGTCGCCCAAAAGGAGGAGGCCGAATGTTGTTGCTTTTCTTGCCAGGCCAAATGTTGTTGCTTTAGATGCAGTGATCACAAGTATTGTCTCAGTGTGTCACAGGGAAGCTTCTATATTATTTGACCTTGGTTCTTCTTATTCATATGTATCATCTTACTTTACTCAATATCTGGATATTCCCCGTGAGTATTTGGTTTCACCTGTTTGTGTATCTACGCCGGTGGGCGATACTATTATTGTGAACAGTGTATATCGTTCATGTGTGGTAACTATTGGGGGGACTGGAGACTTGATTTGATCTCTTATTGCTTAGTATGGTTTATTTTGATGTAATCATGGGTATGGATTGGTTGTCTCCATGTCATGCTATTCTGGACTGTCACACAAAAACCGTAACGTTGGCGATGCTAGGTTTACCGAAGGTTGAATGGAGAGGTTCTCTAAATTATATTCCCAGCAGGGTAATTTCTTATATAAAGGCCCAACGTATGGTTGGGAAGAGGTGTTTGTCATATTTGGCCTTTGTGAGAGATGTTGATGCAGATACTCCTACTATTGATTCAGTACCGGTAGTGCAAGACTTTCCAGATGTATTTCCTGCAGACCTGTCGGGTATGCCACCCAACAGGGATATTGATTTCAGTATTGACTTGGTGTCGGGCACTCAACCCATTTATATTCCTCCATATTGTATGGCACCAGCTGAGTTAAAAGAATTGAAAGAGCAACTTCAAGAACTTCTTGATAAGGGGTTTATTAGGCCTAGTGTGTCGCCTTGTGGTGCACCCGTTCTGTTTGTGAAAAAGAAAGATGTTACTATGCGTATCGACTATAGGCAGTTGAACAAAGTTACAATCAAGAATAAGTATCCTTTACCGCGTATTGATGATTTATTTGACCAGCTTCAGGGAGAAGGTATTCTCCAAAATTAATCTGAGATCCGGGTATCACCAGTTAAAAATTTGGGACTCGGATATTTTAAAGACGACATTCAAGACCCGCTATGGTCACTATGAATTTCTCGTGATGTCTTTTGGACTGACCAACGCCCCAACAACATTTATGCACTTGATGAATAGTGTATTCCAGCCATATCTTGATTCATTTGTCGTAGTATTTATTGATGATATCCTGGTGTACTCACGTAGCCAGGAGGAGCATGCACACTACTTGGGTAATGTATTACAAAGGCTGCGAGAGGAGAGACTTTATGCCAAATTCTCTAAGTGTGAGTTATGGCTTAGTACGGTGGCATTCTTGGGACACATAATGTCCAGTGAAGGAATTAAGGTGGATCCGAAGAAGATAGAGGCAGTTCAGAGTTGGCCCAGGCCATCTTCAGCTACTGAGATTCAGAGTTTTCTCGGCTTGGCCAGTTATTATCATCGCTTCGTGGAGGGTTTCTCATCCATTGCGGTGCCTATGACTAAATTGACCCATAAAGGTGTTCCGTTCACCACGGTGATGCCAAGGAAGTCACAATTGAAGATGACGGTGTATTACAGATACAGGGTATGCTATGTGTGCCCAATTAGATGGTTTGCGTGAATTGATTCTCCAGGAGGCTCACAGTTCGCGGTACTCCATTCATCCGGGTGCTGCAAATATGTATCATGACTTGAGACAACACTATTGGTGGAGGCAGATAAAGAAAGACATAGTGGAATATGTAGCTCGGTGCCTAAATTGCCAGCAGGTGAAGTACAAGCACCAGAGACTTGGCGGATTACTTCAGAAGCTAGAAATTCCAAAGTGGAAATAGAAGCGAATAACTATGGATTTTGTTGTTGGGCTTCCACGAATGCAGAAAAGGTTCGATGCTATTTGGGTGATTGTGGATAGGCTGGACAAGTACGCGCATTTTATTCCATTTGGTACTACTTATTCTTCGGAGTGGTTGGGTGAGATTTATATCCGTGAGGTTGTTCTCCTTCACGGTGTGCCAGTGTCCATCATTTTAGATAGGGGCACACAATTCACATCACAGTTTTGAAGAGCAGTGCAGTGAGAATTAGGTACATAGATTCAACTGAGTACAATATTTCACCCTTAGACGGACGGACAGTCCGAGCGCACTATTCATATATTGGAGGATATGCTACGTGTTTGCGTCATTGATTTTGGAGGTTCTTGGGATCAATTTCTACCACTGGCAGAGTTTGCTTACAATAACAACTACCAATAGAGCATTAGAATGGCTCCGTATGAGGCTTTATATGGGAGACGGTGTCGGACTCCATTGGGTTGGTTTGAGCCGGGTGAGAGTAGGCTATTGGGTACTGATTTGGTTCAGGATGCTTTGAAGAAGGTTAAATTGATTCAGGAGAGGCTTCGCACGACGCAGTCTAGACAGAAGAGTCATGCCGATCGGAAGGTCCGTGATGTTGCTTACATGGTTGGGGAGAGGGTTCTGCTCAAGATTTCACCCATGAAAGGTGTGTTGAGGTTCGGGAAGATGGTCAAGTTGAGCTCTCGGTACATTGGGTCGTTTGAGGTGCTTAAGAAGATTGGAGAGGTGGCTTATGAACTTGCATTGCCGCCTAGTCTATCGAGTTTTCATCCAGTGTTTCATGTATCTATGCTCCATAAGTATGTCGGGGATCCGTCTCATTTTTTGGATTTCAGCGCAGTGCAGTTGGATGGTAATTTGACTTATGATGTGGAGCCAGTGGCTATATTAGACCGGCATGTTCGAAAGTTGAGATCGAAGAACATAGCTTCAGTGAAAGTATAATGGAGAGGCCAGCCAGTTGTATAAGCTACATCGGAGATTGAGCGGGAGATGCGGAGCAAATATCCACACCTATTTGAGACTCCAAGTATAATTCTAAACCCATTCGAGGACGAACGTTTGTTTAAGAGGGAGAGAATGTAATGACCCGTCCTGTCATTTTGAGTATTACAACTCTGTTCCCCTATTTATTGCTCAATTTATGCTTTACAGTTGTTATGTGACTTGCCGGGTGATTGGTTCGGATCCGATGAAGTTTTGGAATGAATTGGAATACTTAGTTCCAAGGCTTAAAGCTTAAGTTAAAATAGTGACCGGAGGTCGACTTATGTCTAAATGACCCAGGAATAGAGTTTTGATGATTCCAGTAGCTCTGTATGGTGATTTTGGACTTAGGAGCGTGTTCGGAAAATTATTTGAAAGCCCGTAGCTAAATTAGGCTTGAAATGGAGAAAATAGAAATTTAAGTATGAAGTTTGACTGGGGAATTGATTTTTTGATATCGGACCGGAATCCGATTCTGAAAATTGGAATAGGTCTATTATGTCATTTATGACTAGATTGCAAAATTTGAAGTCAATCGGACTTAATTTGGTAGGTTTCGGCGTTGAATGTAGAAGTTGAAAGTTCTTAGTTTCATTAATCTTGAATTGGGGTATGATTCATGGTTTTAGCGTTGTTTGATGTGATTTGAGGCTTTGACTAAGTTTGTTTGATGTTTTAGGATGGTTAAACGTACCAAATTTGGACTTGGAGCAATTCTGGATTTTTTCCAGTTCTAATGAAATCGCACCTGCGATGGAAATGGTCGTAGGTGCGCGACCCCAAAAGCAAAAAAATGGTCGCAGATGCGGCTTGGACTAGGAAGGGCAGTGGTTGCAGATGCGCACTCCTTACCGCAGAAGCGGAGTTGCACTTGCTGCTTCGTGATCACCAAGCCTCATCGCAGAAGCAGATTGATGTCCGTAGAAGTGCCTCAGACCGCAGAAGCGTGAAGGCCCTCGCATTTGTGAGACCGCAAATGCAGCTAAGTGCATAACATATGCGAAAAATGCCTGGGCAGAATATAAACGAAGGGTCCTAGAGTTTTCCTCATTTTTGGACTTTCAAGCACGTTTTTGGGGTGATTTCAGAGGGAATTCACGGGCAACTTGAGGTAAGTCACTTACGATCATTGTTAGTCTATAATATTGGTTTATCCTTGAGTATTTAGACTAAATTCCGTATTTTTGAGATGAAATTAGAGGATTTGGGCCTAGGGATTTCAAAATAAGAAATTAAGATTTGGAGGTCGAGTTGATGTCGGACGTTGGTGAAATTGATATGGTTAGACTCGTGGTTGAATGGGTGTTCATATTTTATAACTTTTGTCGGGTTCCGAGATGTGGGGCCAACGGGTAATTTTTTAGTGCAATTTCAGATTTTGTTGGAAAATTAGTATTTTCATATAGAATTAATTCCTATAATTTGTATTGACTGAATCAAATTATTCGTGACTAGATTCGAGGCATTTGGAGACCAATTCATGAGACAAAGGCATAGAAGAATAAAGAATTATACGGTTTAAGGTAAGTAACAGTTCTAAATTTGGTGTTGAGGGTGTGAAACCCCAGATTTTGTATTATGTGATCGGTTTTGAGGTGACGCACATGCAAGGTGATGGGCATGTGGGCGTTCACCGTAGGAATTGTGACTTAGTAAAATTCCATGGAACTATGTAGTTGAATAGTCTGTTGTTATCTATATATTCTCCATGTAGTAGGTAAATTTAACAACAAATTATGTTTAGATTATGTGTTGGCACTGTAGGGACCCACATAGGTCGTGTACATTGTGAACTATTTGCTAAATTATTGTTTTGTATTCAGTCATAGTTTACTTATTTATTTTATCTCAATCTCTATTATTTATTATTGATGCATCATATCATTGTTGTTTGAGCTAATTTTCATGATTATTGAGAGCCCGAGAGACAGGAGAGATTTATGACTAAGCGGGGCCGAGAGCCTGATTGTGAGATATTATACTATAGCACGTGAGATATCTGTGCGGACCCATATATTATACAATAGCACGTGAGTTGTCCGTGTGGATCCATATATTGATACTATAGCACGTGAGTTGTCCGTACAACATGTGAGTTGTCCGTGCAGATTATAGCGTTTGGGATGAAAGAACCCCTCCGTAGTCTGTACACACCCCAGTAAGCGCACGTACCTACTGAGTGCGAGTGATGAGCTAGTGTAAGGGCTGAGTGACTGTGGTCCTGAGAGGATGCATTTGATTTATTATTGTTGCACTTCAGCTGTCATATATAACTATTTTGAAAATTTCTGAGATATTATCTTATGTTTCAGTTGAACATGACATGAAATTACTATTTTGGCCTTAAATGTTGAACTTGAAAGCATGCCTACCTTGTTATGTTGGAAATTACTGTAATTGGACTCCGTTGTGAAGCTCATCACTACTTTCAGTTCTTTATTTAGTATTGTTACTTGTTGAGTTGGTTGTACTCATACTACATCCTGCACTTCGTGTGTAGATCCAGGTATTCCCGGACACAGTGCGTGTTGATTTCTTCGCACAGTTGACTATCCGAAGATTCCGGGGTAGTTGTCGGTGTTTCGCAGACCTTGTCTCTCCTTCCTTGCCTTCTTGATTACTGTATTTGATCTCAGATTATTATAGACCGTGTTTTCCAGACTTGTGATGTATAGATGCTCATGTACTCTTTGACACCCCGATAGTTAGGAATTCCGTATTTTATTTTGGATTTTCTATCCCGATTATGCGAACTTTTACTACTAAAACTAGTTCAAATTCGTTCTTGCTAAAAGTGTTGGAAAGATTTTTGAGAAATCGGCTTGCCTAGTACCACGTTAGGCGCCATCACGATAGGTTAGGATTTTGGGTCGTGACACTGTGATGTTATGATGCTTTACAATACCCGTTGTTGTTTCCGTATGGTTAAGGTGGGTGGCATTGTGGTATTAAGAAGAGTTATATGACAAAAAACATTTCTAGATATCCCTGAACGTTTGAAAATGAATAGATACCAAATATAAGAAATGTTTGCTCTCTTGATGGATTTCTTGAAATAGAGGCTGAAATGCTACAGAAAGGAAAGAGAAAAAGGAAAACAGTGTCTGCCTGTGAATATTATTGTTACAACCTCAAATGAGAGATGATGAATAAGATGAAATCTTACACATTGGAAGAATATTTAAACAATATACGGTCGACGAATATATAAAACTTGAAACGCAAATGTTGGATTTTATTTGGTTTAATCAGGATTTATTCAGAACAGGTGTATTGCAGGGACTCATTGATTTTTTGAGATTTGGTGAAAGAGATGCTTCAAATATCGGGAAAAAGAAATTTCTTTCAAATTATTTTATTAGTGGGCCTAGAGATATACGTCAACAGTATATGGATGTTATCGCGCTAGTTCAGCGCTTTGGTAAACCTGATATACTTATGACCATGACATGTAATCCATCTTGGCGAGAAATAAAGGAACATTTAGCATCAATGGATGAAGTACAAAATAGACCTGATCTCATTAGCTGAGTGTTTAGAGCAAAAATAGAATAAATAAAAACGGATATCCTAATGAATACAAGTTTCTAACTCCAGAAGATTACGACAATATTATTAGCGCTGAAATACCCGATGAAGATGTAGAACCAGATTTATACTCACTCATTATTCGACACATGATGCATAGTCCTTGTGGTAATCTTAACCCTACAAATACTTATATGAAAACAGACGGCAGTTGTAAGTTTAAATACCCAAAAAGCTTTGCTAATCACACTTCAAATGGAGTTAATTCTTATCCAATTTACAAAAGGCGAAATACATGAGTTAAAGTTTTAATAAAAGAACAGTTTTTGGACAACTCTTGGGTTGTTCCATACAACCCATTTTTGCTTGGTAAATTTGACTGTCATATGAATGTTGAAGTATACTCTGACATTAAGGTCGTTAAGTTCCTTTACAAGTACATTTATAAAGGATGTGACAAGATTGCATTTTATATGCATACCAATGAAACAAATGTAGAAATGGATGGAATAAAGGAATATCAATCTGCTAGATGGGAGTTGTAACGACCCGACCGGTCGTTTTGAGCTCTAGTGCATCGTTCTGTGGTTTGAGGCCTTGAGTAGCTTCACTTCAGGTATTATGACTTGTACGTGTGGTCGGAATTGAATTTCGGGAATTCAGAGTTGATTTGGAAAAATAATTCTAATTTCGGAAGCTTTAAGTTAGAAGAAATTACTCAGGTTTGACTTTTGAGTAAACGACCTCAGAATCGAGATTTGAAGATTCCAATAGGTTCGTATGGTGACTTCAGACTTGGGCGTATGTTCGGGTTGAGTGGATTTTGATGTTATCGATGTCCTTTTGAGGTTCTGAGCCTTGGAATAGGTTCGTATAGTGATTTGTGACTTGTGCGTAAAATTTAAAGTCACTCCGAATTGATTTGGTACGTTTCGGTACAAGATATAGAATTTGAAAATTTGAAAATTTATAAGTTGATTCGAGGAATGATTCGTAATTTCAACGTTGTTTTGCGTGATTTGAGGCCTCAACTAAGTTAGTAGTGCATTTTGGGATGTGTTGGTATATTTAGTTAAGGTCCCGAGGGCCTCGGGTGGATTCCGGATGGTTAACTAATCGATTTTTGGACTAAGGAAATGCTGGGATTTTTTTGGTTGCTGGTGTGATCGCTTCTGCGGAAGCTAAGTCGTAGAAGCGACATCGCAGAAGCGAGGAAGGCTGGATGGGGAAGGCTTTGCAGAAGCGAAAAATGGAACGCTTCTGCAGGTTCGCAGAAGCGTCAGAGTGGTCGCATAAGAGAGCTGGAGCGTAGAGGCGGCTACGGCTTCACATTGACGGTTGCGCAATAGCGGGAAGGAGTCTACAGATGCGATGGGACTGCTGACTAGTGGACTTCGCAGATACGCATTTGTGGTTGCAGAAGCGACTTCGCAGATGCGAAGGTTTAGTTTGCATAAGCGAAAAGTGGGCAGAACGTAAGGGATCGAACTTGGTAATTTCTTCATTTTTATTTGGGATTTGTGGAGCTCGGGTCTTAGGCGATTTTGAGGAGTTTTCATCATGCAACACAAGGTAAGTATGTCCCCACTTGTTGTGAGCTAAATGTAAGGTTTATATGTGGATTTAAGGTGGAAAATTTAGGAAAATTGTGGGATTTTGGTAGAAGACCTAGAATTGATAATTTTGGATTTTGACCACAATTTTGGAAATGGAATTAGGAATAAATTATATATTTGAGTTCGTAATATTATAGGTATTGGGGTATATTTTGATTGGTATGCACATTGTTTGACTAGTTTTGGAGATACGGGCATCGGTTTGAGGTGTTTGAGTGGCGTTGGAGTCGATTATGGAACTTCGGAGTGAGGTAAGTCTCCTGTCTAACCTTGTGACGAGTGTCCGTATGTATGCTAGAATTACTGATTATGCCCGGGTAGACTTAGGCTCACGCCATGCTATAATTGTACTATTTGAGTTATCTTTGCTCGTTTAAATTCCTTTATTTCGTGTTACGACTTGAGGCTAGACTTGCATAGGGTGATAGACTCGCTATTGTTGAGATGTGATGAGATACTTGATTTAGCCGCAGAATATTTGTGCTCCCCGTATGAATTTCTCCAGTGTTGTGCGTTTTCATGCTTCCTTAAAGTTCATAACTCGCACATTTATTTGTGAGCGGGGTTAAGGACCCGTTAAAGCTTCTTATTCTAATAGGATCGGGCCGTTCGCCTCGGCAGTATAATAGATACATCTATGGTTTGTGATGTTCGACCCTCGGCAGTGCGCACATTATGATGGGATCGGGTCGTTCGCCTCGACAGGATTATGTATCACACTCTCATGGGAGCGGGTCGTTTGTCTCGGCAATATAATAAATATATCTATGGTTTGTGCCGTTCGACCCTCGACAACGCTCATATTATGATGGGATAGGATCATACGCCACGACATTTCTATAAAATACTCTTATGGAATCGTGCGTATTATTTGACAAAAAGGCAGTGTATCTGTGAGTTTTCCTTATTTGAATTGTGACGACCTATCTGGTGAGGTCCATATTATATACTCCATTTGAGGAGTTAACCGATATTTGAGGACTTGGGCTTACTGTTCAGATGAGGATCGTATTATGTACCTATATTTGTTTTCACTGTTTAATTACCATGCTTTGTACTTGTTTACTTTCTACAGTACTTGATTTATTGGACCACTAGTAAGTGTTGATGTCGACCCCTCATTACTATTTCTCCGGGGTTAGGCTAGATACTTACTAGGTACGCGTTGATTTACGTACACATGCTACACTTGTGCACTTATTGTGCAGGTATATATTTCTGGTGGTCTTTTGGGCGTAAAGACGCGGCTATTGGAGGGACTTTACCGTGAGCTATATTTCATGTTACGATTCGCAGCCTGCAGAGTCTCCATCAGAGTTATTTATATTTTTCTGTCTAACTTGTATTCCAGACACATGTTTTATTTTATTATATTTCTTAGTTAGTGCTCATGCACTTGTGACACTGGGTTTTGGGGGCTTCTATTGGATGGTTGGTATGGTAGTTCACGTAATTATTATCATTTTACCTTGTAAATTTTATTTCATACTATTTAATTAATGGAAATTATGATTTCAAAGTAATACAAATGAGTAATTAAGTTGATCGATCATTGTTGGCTTGCCTGACTGCGGCGTTAGGCGCCATCACGACCTATAGTGGATTTTAGGTCATGACAGCTTGGTATCCAAGCTTTAGGTTCACTTAGGTCTCATGAGTCATGAGCAAGTCTAGTAGATCTTGCGGATCGGTACGTAGACGTCTGTACTTATCTTCGAGAGGCTACGGGGCTATTAGGAGCACTTCACTTCTTGATTCCTCATCATCAGATTTGATTCTTTTGAGGCTTATGCTTTTATTTCCTTCCTACTCAATCTTATGCGACGTGAAGTTCTTGCTATTACTTGGGAATCGAGGAGTTGTAGTGGTACTGCAGGCTATTATCGTCTCTTTGTGGAAGGATCTTCTATCATTTCAGCTCAATATCTATATTTTTGATGGTTTTGAGACTATGCACAGATTGTTATGATGTTCATGCGTTGTTATCGCATGGTGTTGGTGTAATGGTAGGGTGATTGTTTATGTGTCGAGGTAGTGAATGACTTAAAAGGAGGATTTCTCAGTGCATGATTTAGAGTTTCAACATTAAATTCCAGTAAAGGAAAGACAATCGGACTATGGATGTTCAGACTTTGGTTGATGGAATAATGAGACTTGATATTTTTTAGGGTGGTGAAGTTTTCATTGTGATTCGGTGTCGTCGTCCTAGTTTGAACGCATTAAAGTTCGCCGGTGTTATAGTCTTCTTTGATTTTCCTTTGGGGCAGGCTATGGTGAAATAGTGCCTAAGAAACAGTTGTTAAAGATAGTGGTGTATAGCGGTTTCAGAATCGAATCGGTGTTTCGAAAGCTAATGGCTCGAGAGAGAGATAATCTTCGAGGAGGCTTAGAGTTGGTAGCAATCTAATAGTCCAGGTGCTACAGAGATGGATTTTCATTTGATGCAACCTTTAGGCAGCAAAGGATGAGGAGGGACATGGTGGGAGGTGTCTCGCGGTGATTGAATTGTTAGCAGGTCAAGTACGCACAATAGAGGTCGAGAAATTGCCTAAGGAGATGGGCTAACTGAAGTGGGAGTGGCAGAGTAGAGTATGGATTCCGTGGTAGGATAGCCACGTACTTTGAGGAAGTTTAGGGTGATTTGGGAATCGTGATAGAAGGTGATTTGGTCTACGGATTTTATTTAGGATGGTGGCTACTGTAACGAGGGAGATTAAATATAGCAAAGAGGAGTTCTCTTGAAATGAAGAAGGGTGTGAAGACTTGATTATCATTTTTGGATGCAACGTGACTTCGAATTTAGAATGTATTGTCGGACTCTCAGTTGATGTCTATGGGGAATGAACTGACTTTTACAGCTGGTAGGCGAGTATAGGCTTCAGAGGGTTTACACAGATTTTATTTGGGATGGTAGCTACTATTTCGAGAAAGATTGAATATGGCAAGAAAGAGTTTGCCTGAAATGAAGAGGGGTGTGAAAAATTGATTATCATGGGATGCAACATGACTTCGAGTTTGGAGCGTATTGTTGGACTTTTAGTCAATGTCAATGGTGAATGAACAGACTTGTATAGCCGGTGGACGAGCGTGGGCTTAGGAGGGGTTACTGATTACGTAGTCATTGTATCTAGTGAGCGCCATTGGAATATGTCGACATGGAATTCCACATGTGGGTTATCTCCTGTGAGCAGGTTAGCGGTTGCATGATGTTGATGAAGCTTCTGCGAAGAATACTACTTGCTACCTGGTAAGAAGTCGAATATGTGATTGTGACGAATGATTCAGAATGTTCATGAAAGGCTTAACAAAAGACTTCGAGAAATTTGGCAGGTTTAACGGTACGAGATCATGGTAATTGAGAAGGAGGAATTGTTGTGGGCTCTACGTTATGTGATGGTAGCTTAAAGCTAAGTGGGGGAGCCCCACCGTCGATGATTAGATCGCATGGTTTTCTCTTGTGCGGTTTCTGGTTATCGATGCGTCGGTGGATTATTTATGACTAAGAAAAGAAAATATCAGGAGAAATTCAATCAAGGAACTCGATGAATGTGTGTTATACTTTGCATTATCGATTGAGGTGCAGGATTTGGGAAGACTCATAGTTTATGCTTCTTGTGGATGTAATGTACAAGGGAAAGAATTCAGCCGGTTGCTTCCTTGAGAGGGTGTTCATGTGCTAGCAGAGCGTTGAAGTTTGGTTATATTCGGGATCAAGTCAGAGTGGATGACTCTCAAAAATGGTTCTAGTGGGTTCAAGAATTAAAGTACAGTGCTTAAGGATTTCGGGTCCGTTGTGTGGTGAAGGATCGAGTTTTTACAGTGGATTACGAACGTGACTTGGAATGTTCTATGTTATCATCGGGTATGCGGTATATTATTAGAGGAAAGAAATAAATAGCCTCGAACTCGCGGAAGGTCTTTCATAATGGGTGTACCAGTTGTAGATGCTATTGTGCGCTTAAGAAGGGTATGAGATGATTCATGGGTAATAAGACAATGTGGTCTCGCGATTCGGGTCACTCGGGATTAGTGCGTATCGAGTTCGTTATGTTGTGAATGGAGCAATTATTATTTGTAAGTCAAGTCAAAAGTAAATTAAAGTAAGTGGGGTCGGTTGGTAATGGTTTGAATTAGCGTGATTGTGGCAATGATCAGATCCTTCGGTGTGTGAAGTTATACATATGGTTGGTGGTTGTACGTGCGGTCATGACAGCCACCACAACTTGATTGATTTGAGAGGTATTTAATTCAAATGGCCTTATGGTGTAAATGAATTTGTGTATTCTCGCGTAGCGGCATGATAGGTGCAGTGAGCGGTACGGGAAATTGAAAGTTGAGGATCAAGGTTGCGGTTCGGTGTTGACAAAAATATCACGAGCTAGGATGAGCAGGGGAGAATTCAGATGTTGAAAGTAAGCTGAAATTTTCTTCAGTGTGCCCTGAGAACAACGTTCTGTGTAAGAGGCTTGGTGTATTGATTTGCGGATTCTTGATTTGCTTTACAGAATTAGAACAGTTGGCGGTATAGATGTGCAGACTCTGCTACCTGTTGTAGAGGGTCGTCGGAGAGTATCCCACGGGAAAATATGTATAAGTGTGACATGTTAGTCACTTGATTGTAAAAGATTGAAACCAAGCATGGATATTATGGTACTATCGTTAATGTGAGAGTTTATGCCTGGAAGGCGCTCTACTCCTTTGGTTGTAAATTGTGGGAGTTGTTCCGGATTGAGACGACTTGATTATTCGCACATATGTTGAGGTCCCGTGTAGCTTGTGGTGTTATATGAGCAGGATGGCCCTCGAGATGCAGGTCATTTATCGTGCCTTAGTTATTCTTGTGTTTTGTAGCATATGGCGCTATCCGTCTCCCCAGGGAGGTATTTTCTCACTTAGCGTGCTTGTGGTCGATATTCGTTATTTCGTAGGTATAAGCATTACGGCTTGATGTGTGTTTTCTTCTTTATTGTTATGTATGGATCAGGTGGCACGTCGCCACGGGTATCGTGTTTGGATCGGGATTGCACGTCGCAACGGTATCATGTGTGGATCGGGTTGCACGCCGCAACAGTGAGATGTTGAGTACAATCCCCTATACTTATTTTGTGTATTTGTTTCTCATTCTCTAAGAAAGGTTCATAGCATCTCTTCGGCCGTTTTATTCATTACGCGGGCAGGGTAATTCTTTTTCCAGAGTTCATTTTTTCTTATGTATCACATTCGAGTTTGTAGCTTGTTGGCGCATTGTGGGTGTCATATAAGATTTTTGGCAGTGTCTGAGATGGCTTATTGCCTGAGCATCTTGTACTGGGTGAGATGAAGTTATTGGACCTGGGATCAGTGCACTCATATTTATATAAGTTACATTAAAGAGAAAATATTGTTATTCAGTCAAAATGGGGTAATGGTCCTGTCAGGAGGAGAGACTCCATGATTTGTTGATTCGGCAGGCAGTTATTAGTTTCTACACATCTCTTCCGCCGTGGAAGTATTGCGAGAGTTGGAACCGGGCTTATATGTGTTATGAGGTATGCTTCGGGCATCGGGTCAGCAAAATTGCAGTTGTTGTGCTTAGAGGAGGTTGCGCTGGGCAAATGAGTTATGCGGTGCATTGTGTGATGTCAACATGGGTGCATGATTATGTGTGAATTCAACATGTGAAGATTTATACTATGTTCATATGTTAGAATTAGGTCTTGTAAAGAAATTCGGAAGTTGGAATTTGGTTCTAAGGCTTATTGACTAAATAAAAGGGAGGACCTTCAGACCGACTTAAGATAATGTGCCCAACTGGGTTGTGGTGGCACGGGTAGGTGCACAAGGTGTTCCACAGGGATTTTGGACAACTCTGGAGCAGTTCTTAGCACGTTCGAGGACAAATATTTGTTTAAATGGGGGAGAATGTAATGACCCGATCGGTCGTTTTGAGCTCTAGCATGTCGTTCGGCGGTTTGAGGCTTTGAGTAGATTCACTTCAGGTATTATGACTTGTACGTGTGGTCGGAATTGAATTTCGGAAAGTTCGGAGTTGATTTGGAAAGAAAATTCTAATTTCGGAAGCTTTAAATTGGAAGAATTGACTAAGGTTTGACTTTTGAGTAGACGATCTCGGAATGGGGATTTGAAGGTTCCAATAGGTTCGTATGATGATTTCGGACTTAGGCGTATGTTCGGGTTGAGTACCGAGTGGCCCAGGAGCATTTCGGTGCCTATTATGGAAGGTATTTTTGGAAGTTTCAGAAATTCTTAAGTTTGATTTGAAATGAATTTTGGTGTTATCGATGATCGAAGTTTCGAGCCTTGGAATAGATTCGTATCGTAATTTGTGACTTGCACGTAAAGTTTGGCGTCATTCCGAAATGTCTTGATATGGTTCGGACGCATTCGTCGAAGTTTAAAGGTTTGAAAGTTTAAAGAAGGGTTTTGATCGCCGATCCATAATTTTGATGTTGTTTGGTGTAATTTGAGGCTTCGACTAAGTCAGTGTCATGTTTTAGGAAATGTTGATGTGTTTGGATGGGGTTCGGGGGGCCTCGGGTTTGATTCGGATTGAATCGGAGTGGGAATTTGGTCTTATGCATTTTCTGGTGGCAGCACATCTGGTGTAACCACACCTGTGAGGTTTTGGCAGCAGAAGCGGCCAAGAGGGTCGCAAAAGCTGTTCTGGGTAGTGGACGCAGTTGCGAGTCCATTTTCGTATCTGCAATGGTGCAGATGCGGCGTCCTTGAGCGCAGAAGTGGATTTGCTGGGGATGGATGGGACCGCAGATATGGTCGAGTTCCGCAGAAGCGGAACCGCACCTGGGCATGAGGAGTAGCAGAAGCGAGGGCGCAAAAGCAGGGGCACAGAGGCGCTGAAGGAGCCGCAGATGCGGTAGGCGACCTGGACTGGGTTCTCGCAGCTGCGAGGTAGAAGCCGCAGAAGCGGCTGTCGCAGAAGCGACCTGGGGACCACAGGTGCAAAAGTTCGCTGGGCAGTGAGGTTTTTTATAAAAACAGAATTTGGCCCATTTTCTTTTATTTTTCACTTGGTTGGGGCGATTTTGGAGAGCTTCAAGGGGAGATTTTTCTCAAGAAACACAAGGTAAGTGACTCCCACCTATTACAAGTTAAACACATGGTTTGTATATGGATTTAAACATGAAAATTAGTAAAAATTTGGGATTTTTGGTAGAAAACCTAGAATTTACTATTTTGGATTTTGACCACGAATTTGTATATGAAATTTGGAATAAATTATATATTTGAGTTCGTGGTGTTATGGGTAAGGTTTATCTTCAAAAATATTCGGAATCCGGGCACATGGGCCCTAGGGTTGACTTTATTGACTTTTCGAGCAGAGTTGGGAATTAGTTTAAATTAATTAATTGTGGGTATTAAAGTATATTTTGATTGGTTTGCACATTGTTTGACTAATTTTGGATCAACAGACATCGGTT
Source organism: Nicotiana tabacum (assembly GCF_000715075.1). Classification (NCBI taxonomy): domain Eukaryota; kingdom Viridiplantae; phylum Streptophyta; class Magnoliopsida; order Solanales; family Solanaceae; genus Nicotiana; species Nicotiana tabacum. The sequence goes on from NC_134091.1 coordinate 53,896,323, forward strand.
GGAGGTGCTAGAGAGGCTTTGGAGCCGGTTATGGAACTTCGGAGCGAGGTAAGTCTCATGTCTAACTCTGTGAGGGGGAAACTATCCCTAGGTGATGTATTTGTTATGTGCTACTTGTTGCGGGGGCTACATACACACAAAGTGATGAGGGTCTGTACGTACCTAGATTCATGTTATGTCCGGGTAGACCTAGGTTCCCGCCATGCTATAACTGTACTATTTGATTTGTCTCTTTCCTATTACATTCCTTTATTTTACGTTATGACTTGAGACTAGACTTGTGTAGAGTGATAGACTTGCTATTGTAGATATTCGACAGGCTTCATGATTAGCCGCGAAATAATTGTACTTCTCCTACGAATTTCTCCCGCGCTATGCGTTCTCATCGAAAGGTTTCCAAAAAATTTATAACTCACACGTCTATTCATGAGTGGGGTCAAGGACCCGTCAAAACTTCTTATTCTAATCGAATCGGGCCGTTCGCCTTGGCAGAATAGATACATCTATGGTTCATGCCATTTGACCCTTGGCAGTGCGCACATTATGATGGATCGGACCGTACGCCTCGGTAGGATTATGTATCACACTCTCATGGGAGTGGGCCGTTCGCTTCAGCATTTTTATAAAATACTCTTATGAAATCATGCATAATAATTGATAAGAAGGCAGTATATCTGTGAGTGTTCCTGATTTGAACTGTGGCGACCTATCTGATGAGGTCCATTATATATACTCCGATTGAGTAGGTAACTACTAGCTGAGAGTTTGAGTTATTTCTAAGAGGAGAAGTTTACCACGTATTTATACTTGTTATTTCGTTTTATTCCTCTGATTCGCATCTGTTTACTTCTACTGTATCTGTCTTATTGGTCCACTAGTAAGTATTGATGTCGACCCCTCGTCACTACTTCTCTGGGGTTAGGCTAGATACTTTCTGGGTATGCGTTGATTTACATAATCATGCTACACTTTTTGTGCAGGTACATATATGTCTGGTAGTTTTTTGGGTGCAAAAGCGCGGCTATTGCGGGGACTTCATCGTGAGTTGCATTCCATGTTACGCTCTGCAGCCTGCAGAGTCTCCATCAAAGTAATTTATATTCTCTTGTCTAATTTATATTTCAGACAGATGTTGTATTTTATTATATTTCCTAGTTGATTCCCATGCGCTTGTGACATCGAGTTTTGAGGGTTCCTACGGGTCGTTGATTATTGTAGTTCGTGTAAATTCTATTACATACTATTTAATTAATAAAAATAATAATTTTAAAGTATTAGAATGAGCAATTAAATTGATCAATCACTGTTGGCTTGCCTAACGATGGTGTTAGGCGCTATCACGACCTATGGTGAATTTTGGGTCGTGACAAGAAAAGAACTACTCATACAACATACATATGTAATGCTAGATTATTCACTACAATAATTAAAACAGACCCAACTCAGATGGAGAGTATACTGTTAATTAAAGTCAAGTGAACACATCATAATTAATAGCACTAGTTCCATTGATCTAACATGGATACTTACATGGAGAGCAAGTACACGATATCAATTACTAGTATTCCACCAGTGAGCTTACAATAAATTTATCTGATATGAAGGAAGACCTAAAGTCAACGCGTACATTTATTACTCACTTGAAATTAATAGTGAAACATAAAAATATATTTCTATCACCACTTAATCATGATTGTATTTTAGTTACAAAATTGATTCAACCATTAAACTCAGAAAGAGAGTCAATACGGGTTATCAATAACTAGTAACTATACTTAGTGAGTTCATAATAAATTTATCCAATATGGAAGAAGACCTAAAGTCAATGCATAAATTTATTATCTCACTATAAATAAAAAGTGGAGACCATAGGGGTTAATTCCTATCACCGCTTGATCACAACCACGAACGTTTCTCCGAGGATTAAGTTTCATGATTAAAATAAATGCTCAAAACCCCATTTAAACAGTCTTAAAAAGCTAAAATTAATGTTTTTCACTGCACAACATTGAGTATTGATCACCGAGCTATTTCTGATAGACCTACCAAATTTCAAATCAATCGGAGATTATTAAAATCACAATCTCCAAAATTGTGATCAAATTTGGAAAATTACCATTTTAAGCATTTTTTAAAGAATTTAAAATATGACTTACATTCTTATCATATATCAATTCATATCAAATCAACATGTATTATCATGTTCCAGATTAAACATAAATAAAATGACAAAAAATGACTTTTCGTATGTAAATCACATTTTAATCTGCCAAACCTCCAAGGAAACTCATCTAAACGATCCCGAATCGTAAAAATACGATGTGATTCATTGCTTAGCAGTGAGTTATTCTTAACTGATCGTTTTCGATGATCCTACCAAATTTTAGGTCATTTGGAGATTGTGAAATTTACAATCGCCAAAAAACTAGATCAAATTCGAATAAATTATTTTTGGCTTATTTTGGATTAAATTCATGTGATTTGCATTCTTGCTATATATCATATCAAGTTAAATCATCATGTGTCATCACGTTCCAGATTTAACACAAATATAGCCGATATATAAAGAATAATTTTTCATATTTATAACAAATTCAATTTAATAAACTGCTTGAAACCCCATCTAAAAGACCTCAAAATGCCGAAAAACAGCATGATTCACTGCATAGCAGTGTTATTCTCTCACTAGATCGTTTTCAACGAACCTACTAAGTTTCAGGTCAATCGGAGTTCGTCAAATTCATGACCACCAGCATGTAACCAAACTCGGAGAATAACCGTTTTAAGCAGTTTCATGAATTAAAATAAATATGATATTGATTTCTATTCTCCTCTATATTATATTCTTCCTATTTCTAGGATACATAATATCTCCTTTTGCAATAAATTATCCTTTTATTAAACACATAAGTACTTAAGATATTACATTTTCTCTCGTTCGGCGAAAACCCCAATATCTCTTCTCATGGATGGAGTTGGTCTCACTAGTACCCAAAGATAAAACTCTTTTTCTAGTTAAAAACCTCCACCACTAATGTAGATTTATCAAGGATAATTTTCACATGGTACATTAAGCAGATTTTAATTACTCAAATAAATAGATCATTTTGTGGATCCTACTTATTAATCATAATGCTCAATCCATGAATAGACATAATTTCACATGTACAAATTTATTAAGAATTTTTCATGAGTTCAAATAAACAAACCACTTTGTGGTGATTATTTATTACTCACAAAGTTTTCAATGTACGAGTGAAGATACATGTAGCTCATAAAATTATTTTATGGCAGATTATGGACCACAACTTACAATCCACGATAATAATATAAAATTTATACAAAATACTGCCATATTTCACTTAATTACAGCCTCCAACCAGATAACAAAATTTTTTATCGAAAATCCAAGACTAGTAATCACGTAGGGCATGAAAACATAAACAAAAATGAGAAAAACTTTTTATGCACAAATATGCCAAACGCATCAATCAGTAATCAAACAGAGTATTTCACTTTATTACAAAATGATTACATCATCATACAATATCAAGTATACTTTGTAAGACCTAATCAATAAAATCCTACACCTCTATTCCGGAATTCAATACAATTACATGTCTAATTATTAATAGCCAACATGTAAACCCATTATATAACTATTATTTAATCATGAAGACCATGGGGAGTCAACCCCACCACCATTGAATTAAAAATAAATTAAAAATATTAAGAAATAATTTCCACAAAATAGAAAAACGTCCAAAACACAATCCAAACGACTTCAAAACGCCAAACAACAACATGACTCACTACACCAATGAGTTTTTCTCATCACGTCATTTCCTATGAACCCGCCAAATTTTGGCTCAATCGAAGTCCGTCAAGTTCTTTGACCTCCGAAAACACCGGCAATTCGGTCAAAATCAGATTTTGTGTTTTTCTAGGGTTTACCCAAATAAAATCCAGATCATCCCAATCAAATATCAATAAAAATAGATATCTCATGATTACAAGAATAATCCAAAATTTTTGCACAGTTAATTCACAAAACAGCAGTGCACTTTTTCAGAAAATAAGATATACATGTAATTCAGAAACGTACATAAACGCGATTTTCTTGTTTCATGAAAAACCTAGTTATCTAATTAGATGTGAGTGAGCTCTGATACCAATTGATGGATTATTATAAGTAGCGGAAGCAATACGAGTATTAAAATCATATGTAATCTAGATAACTAGCATATACGGGATTTCACGGGTTACCTCTTGAAGCGTGAACAAATCTTTTCTATCACACGAGCCTTCAGTTCCATAACTTCTAAATGGAATCTCCACCATATGCACAATCATGATCCTCGAACGTTCCACGATCTTCTATTGTATTACCCAAATAATATCCGAAAATAGCAATTTCGTGTGGGCGATATTTCTAGGAAAATATGGTTAAAATTTCGGCCACCATGTCTTACCCCCTCTAGGTGGAAATTTTTATGTATTTATAGCACATGTTTTAAGGGTTAAAATCGTTTTCCAAATCCTATTGGGTTTTTCTTTCCATCAGAAAAATGATTCCATTATTTTCTATTATTTAGACACATCAGAGACCACATAATTTAATTAACAAGGCTTCCAATTATGGAATTAATTTCTAATTTTCGAAATTAATATCCACCATAATTAATTACGAATTATTCCACTAAAAATTTATAATTGCACTCCTTATTCAACTTAGAAATTTATCTATTAAATCTTATTTAACTCCCCATGTTAAGATTTAGATACTAATCAATTAAATTAAATTACTAACAATTTAATTTATTAATTATTTCCTTTAGACTTTCGCTTAACTTATTTCATGTGTCGGATATAAAATCTATCGTTCGGGTTTACACATGAAAACTTATAAGCTTTCATAAATGTGTATCATCAATCTCTAAATCGAGACATGGATTACATCAACTAACTATTACTTCGCCAATGTACATTATTATTATTATTATCCAATTTACCAAGCATATTGACCCAGAAAGGATCTCGCCTTTTAATAAATCAAAAGACACAGACTAATATATGATCTATTTAAAACTTTATTAAAACTGAATAAACAATTATTTCATAATAAATACTATATCTAAACCAAATCCATGATTAATAGTATATATCCCAACAAAAAAATATTACTTTATGGAACGATTGATTTGGTGTGGTCGCGTCGTTATCTTATCCTTTTCTCTCATCGTGTCCTTCTATATTATTAAATAATTCTATTTTATTATTTTCCCTACCTTTTTATATAATAATTCTATCTTGTAGCTTACTTTTTCCTTGTAATATTATAATTTTATTCTTCATACTGTTGATACATGACATCATGAAATAACGGCAAACAAAACAATTTATCCAAACATTACATATATCAAAACGATATAATACAATACAATACAATATATTATGAAACGATACATAACAACCAATCCAAATAAACTGTTAGTAGTTCGGGTCAGTCAATTAAGATATTTCTAAGCGGAAAAGTTCGACTTCACTTCATCTAATTATGAGCACTCTTACTATATATAGTACTAACAAATATGGCTGGGAAAGGGTTATGATCTATAGCTTTCAATATATACTCGAACTAACAGAATACACCTAAGGATCCACGTAGTTTACGCAAGCAATGTAGAAATCACAATACGATGAATAATAACCACAGGATGATAGAGTAATATGTATATTCTTTATGAATAGTTGGCTCATTGTAATCAAATTAGATATACACTGTGCAAGCTGTTTCCAATATTAACACTATTACTCAATGAAGGATGTCAGAAATGAAGTTTTTGTCATTTCTGCTTAGTAAATTAAATGCGAATTTGTACTTTCTCAAATTAACTTTTGTGTGATATAAAAAATAAAAATAAAAAAGATATTCGTTTTTCTAAAGGAAAAAAAAATCATTAAAGCCAAAGCTATCATGTTTTTATTTCAAAAAAAAATTATTTTAAGTAATTAAAGTAAGGAGCCTTAATTTAAGGGTAAGATGACTAAATTGATTTAAACGGTAATTGTTTTCGGGCATTTGTATTACTAAGGTAAATGTTCTTATTTTACGTTATTTATATTGAAAACAAAATTAGTAGCCAAACATCTGATCTCAACCTAATAATACGTAGTTACATATACAAGGGTGCATAAAGCTACCGCGCGAGAGTTCATGTGCCCCTTTGGCCCAAGCAAATCTTTACCCTTGCATGCTAAGAAAATTAATAATGTTAACGGTGTATAATTTTTGAATAAAAATAACTAGCGAATGTATATTATATATAACTGTGTATATTCAATGTATAATCAATGTATACCGACTATAAAAAGTAAATATAAAAAATTTGGCCGGCTATTTGTGTAACAATACCGAAAAAGAAAAATGTTACAGTTCTCATTTAATTGGTTGCAAGATTGGGTCCATTTGAAACTTGTTCAGCTGGAATGCTATGAAAAAAATGAATCATTTAAGTGTCTCTCTCTATGTTGATGATAAAATTGTTCTATTTCTCATAATTTAGGGGTATTTTTTTATCCCTTATCCTTTGTGTATTTTTTTAACCTTTACCCTTTAGAAAAGTATGAGATAGACAAATCCCCTCTAGAAAAGACAGCACGGGAACATGAGTCGTGATTTATTTGCAAATTCCACAAATGAATAGTTAAATGTATCGTGTTTAGATGATTGATGAACCAAAAGTACAATCATGCATGGCCGGTATAGCAGAGAGACTAAAGCAAATTAATTTTCGCGTCCAATATAGCACTTAGTTTTAATATATAACCAAGTATAAAAATTTAATGAGCAGATGGAAAATATATAAATTAAGGTGCGAAAGAAATAGAGTAAGAGACTTCACAGGCAATTAATAAAGACACAAACAAACTTATATAGTATATTGACAACAAACAGAAAAGCCACGTCACAGCAGCAACACACAAACCTAAGAACTGATCATGATCTGTTCCATGGTTGTAGTTTTATTGTTATTAATTACAATAACTTTTAGAAAACACATTTAATACAGAGACACAATGCAGTTTTTGGAGTGGGATTATCTTAACAATTGCAAGGGTCACAGGTGCAGTTTGATCCACACTTGCACCCATTTCCTCCTTCTGCTGCTTTCTCTCCTGATTCCACAAAGCTGCAATATATATTTCAAGTAATCTTTTTTAGTATTGTAGTCTGAGTTTAATTTAATTAATTCTATACACTAAGCAACAGGGACAGACGGTAGAAGCCACAAGTTTGGTCTAACCTAATAGTTTTTGTTCAAATCATGGGCGCATTTATAGGAGAGATTTATGGGGCAAGTGAACTCATGGTCTCTCATCAAAATTAGATATTTTCTAAAATTAGTATAATATTAACTGTTGACATTCATGCTCCAAGAAGGTTGAATGGTACACTTGGCTAAATGTTGAGTTATTTACCAAGAGGAAGAAGGATCAATTCCCGCTTAATACATTTATTCCTCCTTATTCCCATGTACTGAAAATCCTAGATCCGCCTATGACTCAAATAATGTATTTGTGTCAAGAAATTTATTAAATATATACACATGTTAAAAGGTATTAATATTTGAAATCATCATTCTAAAATCCAAATGTCATCAAGTTGATACTGTGGCTCTGCTAAGCAGATAACTTTGTAGGTGTTTGGACATAAACATTGTAATTTTTGAAAAAAGTAGTATTTGGAGTTAAATTGAAAAATTATATTTAGAATTTGAAATTATGTTTGGACATGTATTTCACTTGAAAAAATATTGTAATTTTGTGAGTGGGGAAAAAAATTCTGAAAATTTTGATTTTGAAAAACTCATTTTCGAAAAATTTTCAAAAACTAGCAAAATTTCATGGACATAAACATTTTTGATTTATGGACAAACGGGGCCTTAAAGAAGATGCAGATAAATGAAATCAATGCATTGAGAATAAGTTAAGCAATCTACAATAACATGTTAAATTATAAGCTAAAACCTCCTAATTTCAAATTTTAATAACTTTTTCGACCTTATTTTCACCTCAAACTACTAATATATCTAAACCAAAGGAAAAATAAAATTAGACGTACTTGTTCATGGGAGCAACACCCTCAATGGTGGTAAAGGTAGTGGACTTCTCCAAGTCTGGGTACATCCCACATCTACAATATCATAAAAACACAAGTCACAATTTTTTTTTTTACTATAACTTTAATCAAGTATTATACATACGAGGCGACTCATCGGTATTTCAAATATTAAAGTTTAGATACTGAGAAGTAAATCAGTATTTGCAGATGAACTTTAGTATTTGCCATATTGACACAAAATCTATATTCAAAACACTTACCCTCCGCCACTGCCGCATTTGCAGCCAGATCCACAGCCACAGTTTCCTCCGCAGCAAGACATGTTTAATTTTCTTAATTTGTTGTTGGGAGATTTGTTGAAAAAGAAAGTTTAATCACTAAAGTAAGTTCTTGTTGTAGTTGTGTTGAAAAGTGAATCATAGGGTGGGGTTTTTTTATAGAGGGAAAAGGAGGACAAAATAGGTAATTGTTTGCGTGACAAGTTGACAAAATCATGGTAGAATTTGTAAATAAGTGTTTAATAATGTCTGAAATATCTCTTTAGAGGAGAAAGGCATGAAGCTAGTTGCCATTGAGTTTATTTTATTTTTTTAGTCTTAATCTTAATTAAGGAAATGAGAATTGATCATCCTACAATAGTTGACATTTCTAAGGTATTGATTAAATTATGTAAAGGATAAAGTAAACGTGCATCCCTTAATTAATTTTGGATGCAATAACTATTAATTAGTCCTTTAGCTACGTTTAGGAATAAATATGACTTTCAACATAGTAATGTTTGGGATTCAGTTAGGTACCCTTATATGTTCTTTTATGTTCGTTAAATACCGCTAATGTTGAAGAGCATTTTAGTTATTTTAACTAAAATTATAAGGATTTATAGGAATTCGGATTATCTTTTTAAGGTGAAATTTTCAACTCTCAACAACGACATAATCTAGGATTTATAGACTTTTCTCCCTCTAACATATTAAAAACATTATCCAATTGGTATCTTTTTTTGGGGAACTTGTCCAAAGTGACTTTTTAACATATTTTTATCTGATGCTATTTGCGTTTGAATAGGATAAAACAATTATTTTATTCGATTGAATAATTGCTCAAAGGCATCGACAAGAACATATCAATTTTCCGTCTCAATCATTCCAAAGTATTGCGTTTAAGAGATTTTAGAGTCTTGAAATTTACGCAAAAAATAACCAGAGGGAAAGCGTCTTTGTTATATTCTTCAATATCATCTCATTTGATAGTAGTATGAGCTTAACAAAGAGTTTCTAGATTTTAACGATTACATAAACTTAAACGAATTATTAATTTGACATAATTACTCAGTGATTGCTATTACGATCAAATACTTAAAAAATATAACAAAGTGACCTTGCTACTTCAGCTATTTGTCGCTTCGATCCAATAACAAAAATACTTACAAGAGCTTGAACACAAAATAGTATGCATTAAAAAGAGGGGTAAAAGACTCTTGAGATGACTATGAGATACCCATAATAGATTTCCTTACATCAATGAAGCGATGCGGCGTGAGGGTAATTGTTTCAGGAGTGAAGTCCAAGGGGAACACACAAAGATGGAGGATGGCAGAAGTGAAGTGAAATTATGAAAAGATGGAAGATGAGAGTCAACTAGTTACATATTGCCTCCCCACCACCCATGAGGTATGAACTGATTAGAGAACATACCGTCAGGTGTGCCACGGCGATCATGTCGACTACGACGAATACTGGTACAACCGCTGCCACCATCACCTCCTTTGGCCCATATGCGAAAGCGATCAATCATTCTCCTTTCCTGTAAGGAAACTTGTATAAACGGACAAATGGATACTGGGATATAAGAGTATGTATATCTAAAGCAGTAATTGTAGAGGGAGAGAAGTGGAAGCATGAAGAACCTGTAGAGGAGCAAGCTTTGTTTTCTTGTGAACAATGTCTGAGAAAGAATAAGTTTGGGTTAACCATGGAGACCGCAAGCATCTTTGCAAAGTCGTTAAGTAGAGGACCTTCTGGCTAAATGACATATCCCTGTTTTACTCTGTAATCGTCCAAGTTTCCGAGGTTCCACACTATGAAAAAGTCAGTTCTGGTTCTATGATTTCATCACCTGCTAGCATGAGCGACAGCAAAATGCAAGAAATATCTAAAATTTATGCAAGTGATAGATTTAACCTCCAATCAAGATAATAAAGAGAAACTCAAGGCAGCTCAGCTTAGGTATTCAAAGAAGATAAAATAATCCATCTCCATTCAAAAAAGAAAGGGGGGGTGGGGGGGTGGGGGTGGATGCAACACACATGAAATTTGGCAAAAATGAATGTCTTCATCGAATAAACTATTTCTGTAACTTTTTCAAGAAGCCAAATCGAAACTAAATATAATTAGCAAATGAGTGATAGACACCCTGATACTTTGGTGTGAGAGCCGCTAAATATGCAGTTCCTAATGAATATATGACAACAAACTGCATAAAATGTAGACTGTTCAAGCCAGAGCATAGGAAAGATCTTCTAAACCATTCTAGAGCTAAGTGTTCCGTCTTCCATTTATGTAGAAAATATTTATGCCATAGTTATTAACTTTAAAGTAGTCAATTCAATTGCATGAATAATTCAACAATACTCATTTTGCTTTTATTTAGTTTTACACAGAAGAACCCATGTTGTTTCTAAACCACATGGACATGGGGAACCTAGAATATTAAGAGAAGATCCCAACTTCTTTCGAGAATTTCATCAAACATGTACCAAACAATGATGTTTTAACTAAGGAGTAGGTATTAACAATACCAAATTAAAAGCGGCAAAAAGAATGGACATAAACAAAAGTTACCTTCACTTAAAAACATGGATTATCCACCCAGTTCAGCACGAGTTGGAACTACAGGTACAAGAAAATTCCCAAAAGGAGAATCAAAGATCCTAAAATTGCCAGTGCAGCCGTCTTGTTGTGCTTGAGCTAGTGCTGAATTCTTAGCCTGTTGTAGCCTGAGATTAGTGAAGCTGCTTGTTTGTTCTGCAATCACCACGCTAGAGGTTGTTGCTTTTCTCTTAGGTGGTGGAATGATAGCCCTGCGTGGAGGTTCACCGTCAATTTTCCTTCGCTTCGGTTCAAAAGACATGCTCCTCGCTTCTGTCAAATCTTAGCCCTACCAGGTCTCTAAATTTTGGGGCTAAGTGCACCAATAGCCATTTTTAGAGCTGGTATTTAAAACATATTATTCAGTATTTAAAGTAGCCACTTCTAGGGCTGTTATTTAAAACATATCTAATATTAAAAGTTTGGTCAGAGCATAAATTACGCATAGCGGGAGTTTAGTGCACCGGACTACCCTTTTTTTAGTTAGAGAATAAATTACGCACAGATGCTGCTTTTTCGTCTTCTTGCTACTCTGCAAGTTCTTATTCTTCTCCCAATTGCAGTAGTTGAACGCAATCTGATTACAGCAGCTAACTTATATGAGCTCAAAGCATAATTGGTCTACTGTTTGCTTCTATTCATCATGGTCTATTAATCAATTGTATTTATGATTTAACTTTTATGCAATAGGGAAAGGAACTGTATTTTATTTTAAAGAATAAGCAGACAATTAGCAACCAATAATATGTCTTTCAAATTTACTATATATGTAGCCTCCAAAGATAGTCACAGTTTCAAGGACTTTCAGGCAACCCGTCCCATTGGCATTCGAAATCAGCTTCAAAAAACTTTCATCTTTCTTTCCATTTCAGATAAAACATTATCATCTAAGTAAGTTAAAATATTCATCACAAGCCTCTTGAATCCAACTTCCCTCAAAAATAACATTTCTAACAATGGATTCTCTTTTAAAACAATAAAATCAGATTTTGCAGGTTCTTTGGACAGAGTTTTAACATCACAACTATCGAAAATAAGCAAGCAACAATTCCTCCATTTAGCAGTGCAAACCAGAATCTTGTATCCAAAGAAAAAAAAATTCAGCCTAAAGAAGAAAATGTTCGACTCTTAAGACGCACAAGAACAGAGACTTGCAAAAAATAAACCCATTTCTCCTGCACAACCATCTACATTCAGACTACCTTCTATTCCATTTTCATGTGTTGATGTAATTTTCTTTTTCAACTAAGAATATTCAGCAGCTACAGATAGTAAGCGAGGGCACAATTTGACAGCTAATGTAACTCGAAAATTGAAGCGCGACAACAGTTGATCAAGACACAAGTCAGCACCAATTAAAGCTTTCCCACACATCATTTTCGGTCAATGTAGAACAATTCAACGTCAAAAGACTCCCTATCACAGTCCTGGCTCAAGAAAGCTGACCAAGCAGCCCATATAGTACCTAGAAACCCCAAACTTACTCCTAATCAACTCCTAATAGCGCTCGGTTACTCAAGACTTCACCGGAAAATAAAATCCTCTCTCAGACAATTCAATCGAACAGGTTGCAGGCGGAACTTTAACCAAGCTCTTTGAATACAGTAAATAATTGAACTACACTCCCAACTTAATGGAATTATAGTTTAAATGATCATACTTGCATATCAATCAGCCAACAACAACTGCACAGTTTGTGCTCTCAACTCCACATAAAAGAACCATAGAAAAAGAAAACAAAAGTACTACAAGGGAGAGGAAGAGAAGAGGAGAAGAGAGAACTAGATAAAAGCATACCTGATCTCATGAGAATGATGGTTGGAGAAGAAATAATTTTTTTTTTTTGGCGCTGGCAGGTTGCGCAGCAACTGCGTTTTTGTGTCCCTTTATGTGACTTGTGTGTGCGGGTGTGTTGTGTGAGGTGTTGAGTGAGTGTGAAGTGCGTTTGTGTTGTGTGTTAGTGACGTAAGAGAGTGAAGTTGATAATTCCTCCCTTTGAAAAACGACTTCATATGCGAAATCGAAATCTTTGATTAATAATAGAGGAGTATATTTGATTGTATTTAAAAAGCCTAACAAGAAGAGGAAATTATCAATATTACGAAAAAGTATAACGGAGAAGAAGGGGAATGTAAATAATAATAAATAATGAGTTTAACAAGTTATTTACTAATTTTATAAGATCTATTTGTATAAGATGTCGGGTGAATACCTTATATATATTAAGTTACGCATCAAAATCGCAGAATGACTTTATTACTAGTCCTTTCTTTGTTCATTATCACCTAGAATAATCAAATAAAAATGTGTAAGTTCATTTTCTGAAACCAAATTATCCAAATTTGTTAGGCAGGCTAGGAAGGTGCGGGCTATAACTTTTTCAGTAGACATAAAAGGAAAGGAATAAAGCAATGGGTTATACGGGTGATCGCATTTATTTGTGCAATTGTGTCATGAAGAAATAATGTAACTCTAGTCAAAATGATGGTGTGACGTCAACAACCAATAAATAAATAAATTATATTATGAATGAACTCCAAAAAAATCTCTTTCAACCACCAGCAAATAAGTAATGAAAAACTGATCTATATTGTACCAAAGCATTGCTGAGATGTGAAGCAATAAAGTTAAATCAATGATTTAATGTAGTGTTATATAAATACTATTAATACTTTGTGTGTAACATTTTAGTAACTGGCCAGCATTAACATTGCGGAGTGTCAGGCGCGATCGCGTAGGCCGTTTTGGGCGGTAGAATGCTTTTTCTTCGCAATCGCGAGTCTTTGGACCGCGATTGCGATAGGTGACGTCTGGGCAGTGTATAAGTTAGCAAATCGGGAATTTGCTCATTTTTATCTCTTTTCTCTAATTGGAGCCGATTTAGGGGCGATTTTCGAGAGGCATTTTCATTATCTATCACAAGGTGAGTGATTCTCACTCATTGTGAGTTAAATATATGGATTGTATATGGATTTGAACATGAAATATTTTAGAAATTGTGATATTTTGGAAGTAAACCTAGAAATGATATTTTTGCGTTTTGACCACGAAATTGAAAATGGAATTGGGAATAAATTATATAATTGAGTTTGTGGTATTATGGGTAGTATTTATGTTCAAGAATGTTTGGAATCCGGGAGAGTGGGCCTGAGGGTTGACTTTGTTGACTTTTCGTGTAGAGTTGGAAATTATTTCTAATTGTCAAATTACGAGTCTTTGAGCATATTTTAATTGGTTTGCACGTTATTTTGACTAGTTTTAGATCGTTTGGCATTGGTTTGAGGTGTTAGAGAGGCATTGGAGCCGGTTATCGGATTTCGAAGCGAGGTAAGTCTCTTGTCTAACCTTGTGGGGAGAATTTACCCCGTAGATGCTATATTTGTTATATGCTACATGTTATGGGAGTTACGCATGTATTAGGTGATGAGTGTTTGTGCGTATGCTAGAATTCCTTATTATGTTCGGGTAGTTTAAGATGCACGCCATGTTTTAATTGTATTAATTGAATTGTTCTTGCGTGTTTATATGCTTTAATTATTATTTTTAGCTTGAGACTGGACTTGTATAGAGTATCGAACCTTGCTATTTTAGATACTTGTAGAGTTACTTAATTAGTCGCAAAAATTATACTTCTTTTTATGGGTTTCTCCCACGTTATGCGTATTCGTCCGAAAATTTCTTGAATTTCATAACTCACACGTATATTCGTGAGTGGGGCTAGTGACCCGTCAAAGTTTCATATTCTTATGGGATCGGGCTGAACGCCTCAACAGTATTTTTATGGGATCGGGTTGAACCCCTTAACAGTATTCTTATGGGATCGGGTTGTTCGCCTCGACAGTATTATGTGACACACTCTTATGGGATCAGGTCATTTATCTCGGTAGTATCATGTAATATATTCTTATGGGATCAGGCCATACGCCACAGCATTATATTGTACCACTATCGGGTCGTTCGCCTCGACAGAATCGTGTGTAATTCTTGATAAGGAGTCTGTGTACTTATGGATGTGACATTTAATTCAGTATTGATCATTATATATTCAATGAGAGGTAGTATTCGGTATTTGAGGACTTAGTATTTACTCTTCTGTTGAGGATCGTGTTATACATATACATCTGTTTTGTTGCTTTTACTTGCTATGCTTCGTACATGTCTACTTTCATTGTACTTGATTATTGGATCACTAGTAAGTGTCGATATCGATCCCTCGTTATTACTTCTCAGAGGTTAGGCTAGATACTTATGAAAGTACAAGAGGGAAAGTGAATTGTAACCTATTTAAAAACCTTAGTTGACTATGTAGGAAATTAGTCGACTAGACTTTATACAGTGATTGATCGCAACAGAAATAAACAGAGGAGACAGAAAAGTAAAGGAGGCACAATTTTTTTTATACTGGTTTAGTACCGGTGTGGTAACTACGTCCAATTCCCTTGGGTCACAAGGGTTCTCTTAGATCTTTAGTAAGTGTTTATAACAGTGATGGTTTTAGTACGTTCACCACCAACGATATACAACAATAATGTTTCTTTCTAATATTGACAAAACTCTCGTTTTATTTTCTAACTCTTCCTATCTTTTGCGACACTTGTACACTCAAGAATACAGTGTTTGTACTAAGAATTAGAAAGGCGTAGAAACAGATGATGTAGTTGAGTGTCTTTGGATGTCTTCTGAGATTGTATGGCAGTAATTATTGGAGACCTTTCCTTGTGAGGCATATACATCTAAGAGTGAGACCCAAGGGTAGCCTCATGAATCTAGCTTGAAAGGGTAGCTAGATTCATCCTTAATCTTGAAGAATTACTTCCTCCATTTTTTCTTGATTAGAGCTTCCGCAGATTGATCTAGATTTGGTCTCTAGACGTGATTAGCTCTCTTTCTGTTCTTGCGGGCTTGAGGAGCTTTGACAAGGTTGATTGATTGATTGATTCTTTTTCCATGTGAAGCAAAGTTCAAAATACATAGCCGTTAAGTATGATCTTTTTTCCTTTCATCAACGTCGTTGCTCTCCAAATCTGCATATAATGAGATGTCATTAGTCAAGGCTTCTTTAGATTATTGAACATTATTAAAATTTTAAACTTAACAATCTCCCCCTTTTTGATGATGACAATAATCTAAAAAGAGTTCGACTAATTTAGGGGGTACTTTCCTTTTCCGAGTGTACTTTTTCTCTCCCCATGTCTTGGAGCTCTTCCTTGTCTTCCTTGTTTGTTGCTCCCCCTGTCTTTGTACTCTTTTTTCTTCTCCCCCTTTGACATCAATCAAAAAGAGCAAGAAGAACAATAGCTAATAATAGTACTAGTTAAGCAGGCAAACAATATATACAACTAGCAGTTATGCTGGGCATAGTCGACTGACATGCACATCTAGACACAACCAAAAGAAACAATTTTAACATCCACCATATAAAATAAAAAATAAAAAAATTGTCTAAACATCCCAGACACTTAATTACTTCCAAGGAAATACTTTAGGGTATTGATCACTTTGGTGTAGAAACTGTCATAGGAGGTATCAATATCTTTGGTGACTTTGGTCATCTTCTCAGTTACATCCTGCATAGCCTTGATTCCTTGCCTCTTTGTGGCTTGGATAATGATCCTTAGCCGAGCCACATCTGCTCCAGTTTCTTTGGTTACTGCCCTAATCTTGTCCACCTGTTCCTGTATAGAGGTTAGCAATTCCTTGATGTTTGCAATGTTTTGCTGTATTAGCAGCAGCTGATCTGAGGAAGAAGATTTGCTGGCTTCAAATTTAATCCCTCCAGAGATGAGGGATGAATTCAGGTGCTTTGTCTTTCTTAAACCATGTTCCCTCAAGCAAGGTATATCCCATCATGGCAAAGGCAGTTTTGTCATATATGCTGGAGATAGTTTTAGGAGTATAGAGAGACAGATCCACTTTCATAACTTTCAAGAGATTAATAAACCATAGGGCAAATTGTTCGTAGAAGATGAAACATCCATGATCCTTTCAAGCATGTACTGACGTACCGGGAAAAACCAATTAATGGCCTTCTCATTTACCAAACAGTACAAAACAAACACATCTCTGAGAGACAGAGTACTAAGTAAACTAGTACGGGGTAGCAAAGTGGTAGCAATAATGTGGTCTAGTACACAGTGTTCAAATTTCAAGTTTTTTGAACCAATATCAGGGGGGTTTCAGACAACACACTTTTGTCTTCCTCAAACGACACTTCAAAATTATCTGGCCAAGAATGTTGCACAAAAAAACTATACCCAACAAATTTTGTTGCAAAGATTTTCTCAAACTAATAAGCGTCAAGAATAATACGAGTTCCTAAAACCATAGATTCTAGATCATCTTTATCATTCACAAACAGATTTGCGTAAAACATACGCACATGCTTTTCATAGACAGTATCACCAACAGTAGCAAATACAGAGACAAGTTTCTGAGTTTCAAACATAGAGATAATATCACAGTGAGAGTTTTGCATAGATTTCAAACTTACAATGTGACCAAAAGCAATCAACTTTCCTTTGAAAGCAATAAACCTAGCTTTCTCTTCGGGGCCATAGAAATTCATCTTGTCTTCCAGATCAAACTATATACATTCATTTTCCCCTCTTTTCTGAGAAGATAGTTTGAGGATGGAATCCATTGGATGTTTCCCACCCTCTTTTGGGAGATGAGAATATCTTCTTGAGAATCACTGGAATCATCCTCAGTCAATAGATTATTTGTGCTTTCTGAGGATTCTACAATAACAGGATCATCAGTTTGAAGGTTGTTCTTGAAGAGATGGCTTCTTCTGGGCATGGAGGAGGAATGAGAGGGTTTGGTTTTAGACATAAGTAAAAGAGAACAGAAAGATAGAGACTGATTTTCTTTGAAAGAATGGGAGATATGATCGAGGGGGAAGGGGTTAAAAATGAGTTTGAATGGACGCCTCGATTCTTGGAGAGACGTGTGAAGAGCAACTGAAAAGTTGCCTTCTGCAAGCTCGCCGTCAGTTCACAATTAAAGCATGTACAGACTAATCAAGTACTAAAATATTATTTTGCAAAAATTACGAAGAATATTATAGAAAACACTTAGCACAGTTATATGGGAATTGTACAAATACCAATTTTGTTACGAAGGAAACAAAATCTTTCTTCAAGCAATAGTTTTGTAAAAATATCCGCTAACTAATTTTTAGTATTGACAAATTCTTACATAATATCACCTTTGGCAACATGATCACATATAAAATGATGCTTAATCTTAATATGCTTAGCCCTAGAATGATGCACAAAATTTTTTGATAGACAAATAACACTAGTGTTATCACACATAATAGGAACGCAGTTAAGGCGTAAATCATAATCTAATAGTTGATGCATAATCCATAGGAATTATGTGCAGTAGTTGCCTACAGTCAAATATCCTGCTTCAGTAATAGATATGGCTACACAACTTTATTTCTTGTTGTGCCAAGATATAAGAGATTTTCCAAGTAATTGGCACATTCCACTCGTGCTTTTCCTGTCAATTTTATCTCCTGCAAAATCTGCATCTGAAAAACCTTTGAGATCAAAGATATCTAAACTTCCGTACCATAATTCATAGTCGACTGTCCCTATCAAATATCTGATAATACATTTAACAGCAGTCAGGAGGAACTCTTTGGGAGCTAACTGATATCTTGTACATTTGCAAACAGTAAATATAATATCTGGTCGACTAGCTGTAAGATAGAGTAGAGAACCCATCATACCTCGATACATTGTTTCATCGACACTCTTACCATCTTTATCTTTATCCAAGGTAGTTGACAAACTCATAGGAGTTCCTATGGCCTTTGCATTAGACATGCCATATTTTTTTATTGAGCTCTTTTGTGTACTTTATTTGACTAATGAAAATTCCTTTTTGTACTTGCTTGATTTGAAGCCCAAGGAAGAAAGTTAATTTTCCCATCAAACTCATTTCAAATTCTACTTTCATGATGTTTGAAAAGTCCTTGCATAAAACAGGATTAGTGTTGCCAAATATATTATCATTTACGTAGATTTGTACAATTAAATTACCTTGAGACGATCGTTTGATAAAAAGAGTAGTATCAATATTACCTCTGTCAAACCCATGTTCGACTAAGAATGAGCTCGGCCTTTCATACCAAGCTCTAGGAGCTTGCTTTAGACCGTACCGTGCTTTGGACAGTTTGTAGACATGATTTGGAAAGGATTCATTTACAAATCCTAGAGGTTGCTTAACAAATACTTCCTCAAAGTTGAACCCATTTAAGAAAGCATTTTTCACATCCATCTGATATAGTCTGAAACATTTGTGAGCAGCATAGGCTAATAGAATGTGAATAGATTCTAACTTGACAACATGGGCGAAGGTCTCCTCGTAATCAATTCCTTCTTTCTATGAATAGCCTTGAGCGGACAATCTAGCTTTATTTCGTACTACTTGTCCATATTCATTAAACTTATTTCTGTACACCCATTTTGTTCCAACAATGAATGTATTTGGTGGTTTAGGAATGAGTTCCCATACTTTGTTTTCTCAAATTGATCAAGATCTTCCTTCATTGCAGCTATCCAGCTTTTGTCCCCAAGGGCCTCATCCACTTTTTTTGGTTCGAACTGGGATATGAGAGCAATATTTGATGTCTTTTTTAGAGATCTTCTAGTTTTCATTCCTTCCTGAGGGTCTCCAATGATGTACTTATGTGGATATCCAGTCTCACTTTTCCATTAATTTGGAACAACTGATACTGGCTTCTTTTCAACAGGATTTGACTGATCAACTGTAGAAGGTTCCTGATTTTCTATAGGACTGTTAGTCGATTGATCTTGTTGATCAGCCACCTCATCATGAGTGTTTTCACATGTATTGATAAACTTTGAAACTATGGAAATTTTCTCATCTTCAGGAAGTTTCTCATTCCTTAAGCGAGGGTTAGTGTTCACAAAAATAACATGTATGGACTCTTCAATAGAAAGAGTACGCTTATTAAAAACTCTATATGCCCTACTAGAGGGAGAGTATCCGAGAAAAATAAATTCATCGCTTTTGGGATCAAACTTACCAAGATTGTCTTTTTTATTACTGTGAATGAAGCATTTGCAGCCAAAAGGATGAAAATAAATGATGTTAGGTCTTTTACCTCTCCATAGTTCATATGGAGTCTTCTTGAGAATAGGTCAAATTAAGCATTTGTTGATGATGTGACATGTTGTGCTTATAGCTTCTTCCTAGAAGTGGTGTGGAAGTGAATTTTCCACAATCATAGTTCTTGTCATATCTTGCAATGTTCTATTTTTGCGTTCTACCATTTTATTTTGTTGCGGTGATCTTAGAGATGAAAAATTATGAGAGATCCCTTGATCATTGCAGAAGTTTTCAAATGCTTAGCTTTCAAATTCTCCTCCATGATCACTTCTTATGGAAGATATGTAGTAACCTTTTTCCCGTTGCACCTTCTTGCAGAAGACTTCAAAGTTACTTAATGCCTCATCGTTATGACTTAGAAAGATAACCCAAGTAAATTGAGAAAACTCATCTACTATAACAAAGGCATATTTTCTACCACCTATGCTAGTAGTTCTAGTTGGACCAAAAAGGTCCATATGCAGGAGTGGAAGAGGTTTTGTAGTAGAAACACTGTTTTTAACCTTAAAAGAGGACCTGGTTTATTTTCCTAGTTGACATGCATCATAGATTTGATCTTTTGAAAAATCTAGTTTTGGAAGACCAATGACAAGATCATTTTTGGAAAGTTTATGAATAGTATGCATGCTGGCATGACCAAGTTTTCTATGTCATACCCAAGGATCATCAATCTAGAGGCTAGACAAATTTGATTACCAAGACTATCTATGTTACTGATGGTATAGACATTCATGTCTCTATTTTCAGAAAGAATAACTTTACCTGATTCGTCTTCAATAAACCAACCATGCTTTTTAAAATGAACCTCATAGTCATTGTCACATAGTTGACTGATACTGAAAAAGTTGTAGCCAAGTTCATCAACCAGGTACACCTCGTCTACATCACATGTTGAGTTGAGGGGAACTCTTCCAACTCCAATTATATTTCCTTTTGATTTGTCTCCAAAAGTGACTATTCCTCTATCTAGTTTGGTGATAGTTTTGAACAGTTGTTTGTCACCAGTCATATGTCTGGAACACGCGCTATCAAGGTACCATTTTCCTTTTCGATTCTTCTTGCGGTATTCCTGCAAAAACAAAAGATTACTTATTTTTAGGTACCTAAGCCTACTTGGGTCCTGAATGGTTAGTGTTCTGCGTATTAGCTTGACTAGAGGGCTTGGGTCGCCAGATCCATCTCCTGTTATTCTTAAACCTTCAATGATTAGAGGTATAACCGAGTTTTCTGCAATAAAAGTAGGAGGGGTAATTAGAATTTTTAGAGACTTTTTCTTCTCTGATTCTAAGCCTGCAGTGGTTAGTGTTGTGACCATTTCAGTCAAGAGGAACTAAAGGAGGTTGAATAAAAGTTGAAAAAGGCCTTTGTTGAGTTCTATCAGAAACTTCGTAGCCTAAATCAGTACAGGTTCTAACTCTAAGATACAGTTTGGATTCCCTTTCTGTATCAAAGAAATGTCCATATTATCTAAACCAAAATTAAATCAGTTAAGATGGTTCTCTTGTTTTAGTGAATTTATATTCCATAAAATTACTAACTAAAGGAGGATCGCAAACCTGTCCTCATGTTATTTTTTGACTCTCAGAAAAGGTAGAAAAAAAAAGTAGCAACACACAATATCATCTATCGGGAAATCTGCAATCCAATAAGCATAAACTTGCAGAAAATTGATCTCAAATCATCTTAAATCTTGTAAAAAGAAACTGAGTCACATTTGAATTCAATTCTGAGATCCACAAAGAATCCATTCAAATCATAAGCTCAAGACATGAATATATTGAATCAAGTATAATAGTAAATTCACTACAATTGGCTAAATTTCTTTAGCATTACTGAATTTTTTTAAATAAGTAGAATGTTTTAAACTTACTTTGTATCCATAACAATGATTTGTCGACATTTATTGCCGTGGACGCCAGCGATCTTTATGGCACTGCAACTTGTAATAATTGTGACGATGTCTGTTATAGGGGTATTGTAAATATTATTTTGCGATACAACATATATAAGACCTAAAATAATATGATATAATGATATTGTTGTATTACCTGTTACAGTTTACGCAAAATATTACTTTCCAAACTCAGCATTTCATAGTTATTGGTCCAGATTCGCCAAAGATACTATGTTTAATCTCGTTGGAGCTGGCAATGGCGGATCGTCCATGTTGTCTTTTTTTATTCGCTCAACAATTATAAATCTATCCAGAACCCATTCAAATCTATTGACAAGAATTCCATACGTTAAAGGTGCTCTAACTTTTGCAGTTGATATCAGATATGTGCAGAAGGGAGTGAGCTTATTTTAATATTTTTCTATGTCATCCTCGTACAAAGCAACAACAACTTGTTCTTCCTGCAGTTGTTATTGTAATCAGTTAAATAGTCTACAATATTTAACTGAATATATTTTATTTTTCTAGTATATATAAATCCTATTGCACAATTCAAAATAAAGTGCCAAATCACAATTTGTTTTTCAATGTCAAGATAACTTTATTTTCTTCATTTCATCTAAAAGGAAAATTTTTGTCTTCTTTCATATTTTATGTAATATTTACTGCAGAAAAAATGAGAGTATTTATATAATATTGGAATAGGAACTACGCATTGTAGCGGCTAGATTACCGTCTCATCTTGCACAATCGCAATTTGAAATCTGGTTCTCCCATCCTTACTCTGCCTTACTCTAGCTTTCTCAATAACCTGGACCTTACAGGTCCACTCATTAGTTTATGGAGTTATGTCACTAATATTAAGTCTATACTCCATACTTTGTAGTAGTCACTGCCAGGGAGGAAAAGAGTAAAAAATGATATGATTAGTATGTTGAACAGTAAACATGTAAAGAATTATAAAACAGGAAAAGAGCAAAGCAATACTTGGCCGCGCTATATCAACTTTGCAAAATAGCTTTTTGAATGATTTCATCGTAAACTACATTATATGTAGAGTGGTCATCATGGTTAGCAGCTATTGGTGGTCGGATTAGCATTTTCACACAATTTGAGCTCTCTTCTCTTGATAAAGCAACATAAAGTTGATCATGCGAAAAAATAGGTTCTCGCAAATAAATTCCAACAAAGTCTAATGTTTGACCTTGTGCTTTGTTTATAGTTATACCAAAACATAACCGTATAGGAAATTGGGTCCTCTTAAATGGAATAGGAAATTTTCCATCTTGAGATGATAATAATGGTATTCTTAGTATAAACACATGCGTATCTTTAAAATCACCTGATGAAATTTTAGCACTTTTAACATGTGTTTTAAAGTCGCAGCAAGTCAGCCGTGTACTATTACATAAGCCCTCACATGGATTTAAATTTCTTAATAATATAATCGGATAATTCTCTTTCAAAGATAAATTATACGGTGGCAAACCAGCGGGATTAAAAGTATGCAATAGGTCCTCAAATTGTACTTGATCATTAGGTTCATTGGTTTCATCAATACCAACAAAATCCTTTAGTGTCCCTTGAAATCGATCTATAAGCATATCGTTCATTTCATTGACGAAATCATTTTTCATTGTCAGAATAACGCGAGAACTTGAGTAAGACGATGCCGAAAAGAATGTGTGCATATTTGGGTATGTTACTGTGAATAATCTTTCTAATGATTCTCTTTCAGTGGTAAATGGAATAGTTAAAGTATCTGGTATGTCAATTTTATTTGTAGAGTTTGTTTTTTATTGTCCATTTCCAATTCTCATTAAATAATCACAGAATGGAGAATCTACCTTTGCTTTCATATTTTCAGATAATGACAATCTTTCAAGTTCTTCCCAAATATCAGAGTATAATAAACTTTCATTAATAAAATCTTCTTTCTTCCCATTACGAACAACGGGAAGCGTTTGTCTAAAGTCACCTCCAAACACCACTACTTTTCCACCAAAAAGTGTATTTGCACCCATAAGGTATTTTGAGAGCAAATCAAAAGCTCGAATTGTTCTTTTATACTTCATCCCATACAATCAATTTTTCTTCTCGAATTAAGCATGCAAGTGCGCTTTTGTTTTCTAATATTGCAACTGAAATTATCATCAATCTATTTTGGGATTTTGAACCGTGAATGTGCAGTTCGTCCACCATGAAAAATGGAAGCTGCTACACCAGAAGTAGTCGTTGCCAATGCTATAAATCCTTTAGACTATATAGTTGTAAGTAAAGTACGAAATAAGAATATTTTTCCTGTTCCTCCTGGACCATCAATGAAAAATGCTCCTTCTCTACATGAGAATATTCTTTCAATAATTGTATTATATGCTTTAAGTTGGTCTCTATTTAACTTCTTCTATAATGATATGTCTTGTTCACTGACAATAATCATCCTCTCAAAATGAACTACCTTTGCTTCCTTTGCAATTGTCGAAGGCCTGATTATTTCTTGAACAATTTTGTATTCATTTATGTCAGCATCCATAGAATGCAATATCTCATTAATATGGTTCAAAACTTGAAACCGGATCTCATTTCTTCCAATGTTGGCTGGTAGCTTATGATCTTCAGACATTGGTTCCTTAAATCGTTCCCACAATTCTCTTGGATTCACAGGATTATAATATACTAATAATGTAGCGAACAAGCATCTTAAACTGTGTGGCATTTGATAACTTGTTGCTTCTGACATGCATTCAATCAAACTGTTATCACATTGTAACATTCCTCATTTTTCAACAGATTTTCTAAAGGTATTACATGGTTCTCCATTGACATATCATAAATCTTTATATGATTTTGGACCTCTAACGTTCATTAATAACAACCTGAGATAGTACTGCTCGCCTTCTATCGGATAACATGTCACAACACGACCAATTGTACATCTTTTTTGTCGGCATGTCCAGGTTCGATCCTTAGCAGACCATACAAAATATTCAGGAAATTCCTGATATAACAACTTTAGTTCTTTAGCATCCTTGTCTATTCTATTCATGTAAAAGAATTCTGTTAGCATAGTTCGTTTATTCATTGGATTATTTACAATAGTACGTATATCTGCAATGCTTTTAAATGAAATAAATTATTGTCCTTCAAGATGAATCTGAAGAGAACATACACTCGGCTATATTCCACTAATAGAAAAACCAAACAAGCTCCATGTAGCTTTTAATGCGACACCTGTCACAACCCAAAATCCGCTATAGGTCGTGATGGCACCTAACGCCGCCGTTAGGCAAGCCAACAGTGATCGATCAATTTAATTACTCGTTTTTATTACTTTAAAATCATAATTTCTATTAATTAAATAGTATGAAATAGAATTTACAGGGTAAAATGATAATAATTATGTGAAGTACCATACCAACCATCCAGTAGAAGCCCCCAAAACCTGGTGTCACAAGTGCATAAGCATCAACTAGGAAATATAATAAAATACAACATCTGTTTGGAATACAAGTTAGACAGGAGATTATAAATAACTCTGATGGAGACTCTGTATGTTGCGGATCTTAACATGGAATGCCGCTCACGGTAAAGTCCCCGCAATAGTCGCGCCTTTGCGCCCAAAAGACCACCAGACATATATGTACCTGCACAATAAGTACAACAAGTGCAACATGAGTACATAAATTAATGCATACCTAGTAAGTATCTAGCCTAACCCCAGAGAAGTAGTGACGAGGGATCGACATCGACACTTACTAGTGGTCCAATAAATCAAATACAGTAAGAAGTAAACAGATGTGAGGCAGCATAAATAAACGAAATAACAAGTATAAATGCGTGGTATAATCCTCCTCTCAATAATAAAATCACGCTCTCAGTTAGTAGTTACCTCCTCAATCGGAGTATATATATAATGGACCTCACCAGATACGTCATCAAAGTTAAAATCAGGAAAACTCACAGATACACTAGCTTTTTGTTAAATAATACGCACGATTCCATAAGAGTATTTTATAGAAATGTCAAGGCGTACTGCCCAATCCCATCATAATATGTGCACTGCCGAGATTCGAACGACATGAACCATAGATAAATCTATTATATTATCGAGGCGAATGACCCGCTCCCATGAAAGGGTGATACATAATCCTGCCGAGGCGAACGACCCGATCCTATCATAATGTGCGCACTGCCTAGGGTCGAACGGCACAAAACATAGATGTATCTATTATATTGCCGAGGTGAATGGCCCGATCTCATTAGAATAAGAAGTTTTAATGGGTCCTTGACCCAGTTCACCAATAAACGTGCGAGTTATGAACTTTAAGGTTGCTTTTCGATGAAAACGCATAACCCGGGAGTAATTTGTAAGGGAGCACAATTATTCTGCGGCTAAATCAAGTAGCTCACCACATCTCTACAATAGCGAGTCTATCACCCTATGCAAGTCTAGTCTCAAGTCGTAACGTGAAATAAAGGAATTTAAACGAGCAAAGATAACTCAAATAGTACAATTAGAGCATGGCGTGAGCCTAAGTCTACCCGGACATAATCGGGAATTCTAGCATATGCACGGACACTCGTCACCTCGTACGTGCGTAGCTCCTACAACATGTAGCACATAAGAATATAACACATATGGGGTAATTTTCCCCTCACACGGTTAGATAGGAGATTACCTCGTTCGAAAGTTCCATAACCGGCTCCAACGCCACTCAAACACCTTAATCCGATGTCCGTCTCTCCAAAACTAGTCAAAAGTGTGCAAACCAATCAAAATATACCCCAATATGTATAATTTAACAATTTATAATGATTCCCAACTTCGCTCAAAAGCCAACAAAGTCAGCCCTCAAGCTCACGCGCCCGAATTCCGAAAATATTCGAAGATAAACCTTACCCTTAATATTACGAACTCAAATACATAATTTATTCCTAATTCCATTTCCAAAATCGTGGTCAAAAACCAAAATTATAAATTCTAGGTCTTCTACCAAAATACCACAATTTTCCTACATTTTCCTCCTTAAATTCACATATAAACCTTACATTTAGTTCACAACAAGTGGGGAATTACTTACCTTGTGTTGCATGATGAAAATTCCTCAAGAATGCCCAAGAACTGAGCTCCTAAAATCCCAAATGAAAATGACGAAATGACCAAATTCGATCCCTTATGTTCTGCCCAGTTTTCGCTTCTGCGGACAAAATCTTCGCATCTGCGAAGTCGCTTCCGCGACCACAAATGCGCATCTGCGAAGTCCACTGGTCAACAGTCCCATCGCACCTGCAGACTCCTTCCCGCTTCTGTGCAATCGCCGGTGCGAAACCATAGCCGCCTCTGTGCTCCAGCTCGCTTATGCGACCACTCTGTCATTTCTGCGAAGCCGCAGAATCGTTCCATTTTTCCTTCTGTGAAGCCTTCCCCAGCCAGCTTTCCTCACTTTTGCGGTGCGATCCTCGCTTCTGCGATGTCCTTTCTGCGACCCAGCTTCCGCAGAAGCGATCGCACTAGTAACAAGAAAAATCCCAGCATTTCCTTATTCCAAAAATCGATCCGTTAACCATCCGGAATCCACCCGAGGCCCTCGGGACCTTAATCAAATATACCAACATGTCCCAAAATGCATTAAAAACTTAGTCGAAGCCTCAAATCATGCCAAATAATGTTGAAATTACGAATCGTGCCTCGAATCAACTTATAAATTTTCAAATTTCCAAATTCTATATCTTGTGCCGAAACATACTAAATCAATCCGAAATGACTTTAAATTTTACGCACAAGTCATAAATCACGGTACGAACCTATTCCAACGCTCAGAACCTCAAACGGACATCGATAACGTCAAAATCCACTTCAAACCAAACTTATAAAATTCTTAAACCTTCAAAAAGCCAACCTTCTATAATAAGTGCCGAAATGCTTCTGAACCACCCGATACTCAACCCGAACATACGCCCAAGTCCGAAATCACCATACAAACCTATTGGGACCTTCAAATCCCGATTCCGAGGTCGTTTACTCAAAAGTCAAACCTTAGTCAATTCTTCCATTTAAAAGCTTCCGAAATTAGAATTTTCTTTCCAAATCAACTCCGAACTTCCCGAAATTCTATTCCGACCACATGTACAAGTCATAATACCTGAAGTGAAGCAACTCAAGACATCAAACTGTCGGACGACATGTAAGAGCTCAAAACAACCGATCGAGTCATTACATTCTTCCCCACTTAAACACACGCTCGTCCTCGAACGTGCTAAGGACTGTTCCGGAGTTGTCCAAAA
Source organism: Nicotiana tabacum (assembly GCF_000715075.1). NCBI lineage: Eukaryota > Viridiplantae > Streptophyta > Magnoliopsida > Solanales > Solanaceae > Nicotiana > Nicotiana tabacum. The sequence goes on from NC_134091.1 coordinate 53,924,638, forward strand.
TCACTGTTTAATACCTCGTGCACCTACCTGTTCCACCACAACCCAGTTGAACACATTAGCTCGAGCCAGACTGAAGATCCTCCCCTTTATTAGTCAATAAGCCTTAGAACCAAATTCCAGCTTCCGAATTTCTCTACAAGACATGATTCTAACATACGAACACCGTATCAGTCACTACACATTGTACCAAAACATGATCATGCACCCATGCTAACATCACACAACGCGCCGCATAACTCATTTGCCCAAGGCAACCTCATCCAAGCACAACAGCTAAAATTTCACTAACCCGAAGCCCGTAGTATACCTCATAACACATATAAGCCATATTCCAACTCTCACGATACTGCCACGATAGAAGATATGTGTAGTAACTCAGAACCACCTAACCAAATCAATAAATCATAGAGTCTATCCTCCTTACAGGAACCATTACCTCATTCTGAACCGAATAACAATATTTGCTCTTTAATATACCCTTCATAACTCCGATCGCACTGATCCCGGGTCCAATAACCTCGTCCCACCCAGTACAAGCTACTCAGGCAGTAAGACGTCTCAATCACTGCCAAAAATCTCATATGATGCCCTCAATGCGCCAACTAGCTACAAACTCGAATGTGATACATAAGGAAACACGAACTCTGGGAAAGAACTACCCAGCCCGCGTAACGAATAAAATGACCGAACAGATGCTATGAACCTTTCTCAAAGAATGAGAAACCAAATACACAGGAATAGATATAGGGAACCGTACTCAACATCTCATTGTTGCGGCATGCAACCCGATCCACACATGATACCGTTGTGGTGTGCAACCCGATCCAAACATGATATCGTTGCGACGTGCAACCCAATCCAAACAACGTACCCGTGGCGGCGTGCCACCCGATACACACATAGAAATAAATAAGTAAATACACATCAAGCCATAATTCTTATACCTATGAAATACCGAATATCGACCACAAGCACGCCAAGTGCGAAAATACCACCCTGGGGAGATGGATAGCGCCATACGTTACAAAACCTAAGCACGACTAAGGTGAAATTAATGACCTGCATCTCGAGAGCCATCCTGCTCATATAATACCACAAGCTACACGGGACCACAACACATGTGCAAATAATCAAGTTGTCTCAATCCGGAACAAACTCCCACATTTCACAACCAAAGGACTAGAGCGCTTTCCCGGCATAAACTCTCACATTAGCGACAATACTAGAATCTCCATACTTGGTTTCAATCTCTAACAATCAAGTGACTAATAGGTCACACTTATACAATTTTCCTGTGGGATACGCTCCCACGACCTTCCGCACCAGGTAGCAAGGTCTGCACCTCCATACCACCAACACTACTATATCTGTAAAGCCAACCAAGAGTCCGCAAATCAATACACAAAGCCTCTTACACAGGACATCATTCTCAGGTGACACTAAAGAAAATGCCAGCTTACTCTGAACATCTGAATTCTTCCCTGCTAATCCGAGCTTATGACATTCTTGTCAATACCGAACCGCAACCTTGATCCTCAACTTCTAATTCCCATGCCGCTCATTGCACCTATCGCGCCGCTACGCGAGAGTACTAGAATTCCTCATAACCCATGAACTACTAGTAGAATAAACACTTCATTGGCTAGAATCCCTTTTACTCAACTCATTTCAGAAGAACCATTGCAATACGCAACTAAATTCCCATAACCGTAGAGAATACAAACCTCGAGTCGTGGTCTAAACCGTCATAACTATTCCAGGATCTATATACACATAACAAGGCCATTAGAATCAAATACCTCCCCAAATCAATAAAATTACAGCGGCTGTCAAGCCCGAACGTACCGCCACATATCATATGTATAACACTAGCACGCCGAAGGAACTGATCATTGCCTCAATCACGTTGATTCAAACCATTACCAACCGACCCAACACTCTGTTATCACATGAACACTCCCAAAGAAGCAACCAGATGAATTCCTTTCCTTGTACATCACATCCACAAGAAGCATAAACTCTGAGTCTTCCCAAAACCTGTACCTGAATCGATAAGGCGAAGTATAGCACATATTCATCAAGTTCTTTGCTCGAATTACCCCTGATGTTTTTTTTCTTAGTCATAATAACCCACCATCGCACCGATAACCATTAAAAGCACAAGCAGACAACCACGCGATCCAATCATAGACAGTGGGCTCCCCCACTTAGCCTTAAGCTACCATCACATAATATAGAACCCACAAAGATTCCAACCTCTCATTTACCATGATCTCGCACTATCAACCCGCAAGATCTCTCAAAACCTCTTGTTAGACTCTTCATAAAACATCCCAAATTATCAGCCACAATCGCGTACTCGATCTCCAGCCGGGTAGTAAGTATAATTCTTCGTAGAAAGTTCATCAACATCACGCAACCGCCAACCTGTTCACAGGAGCTAACCCACCTATGGAAATTCCATACCGACATCTTCAAATGACGCTGCATTGGGTACAACTACCACGAATTCAGTAAACCCTCTGAAGCCCATACTCGTCCGCCAGTTGTAAAAGTCGGTTCATTCCCCATAGACATCAACTGAAAGTCCGACAATACATTCCAAACTCGAAGTCACGTTGCATCCAAAAATGATAATCAAGTCTTCACACCCCTTTTCATTTCAAGCGAACTCCTCTTTGCCATATTCAATCTCCCTCGTTACAGTAGCCTCCATTCTAAATAAAATTCGTAGACCAAATCACCTTCCATTACGATTCCCAATCACCCTAAACGTCCTCAAAGTACGTGGCTATCCTACCACAGAATCCATACGCTACTCTACCACTCTCATTTTGGTTAGCCCATCTCCTTAGGCAACTTCTCAACCTCTGCTGTGTATACTTGACCTGCTAATAATTCAATCACTGCGAGACACCTCCCACCATGTCCCTCCTCATCCTTAGCTACCCAAAGGTTGCATCAAATAAAAATCCATCTATGTAGCACCTGGACTAATAGATTGCTACCAAGTCTAAGCCTCCTCAAAGATCATCTCTCTGTCGAGCCATCAACATTCGAAACATCGATTCGATTCTGAAACCACTACACAACACCATCTCTGACAACCATTTCTTAGACACTATTTCACCACACCCTGCCCCAAAGGGAAATCAAAGAAGACCATAACACCGGCGAACCTTAATGCATTCAAACAAGGACGACGACACCGCATCACAATGAAAACTCCACCACGCTCAAAAATATCAAGTCTCGTTACTCCATCAACCAAAGTCTGAACATCCATAGTCCTATTGCCTTTCCTCTGCTGGAATTAAATGCTGAACCTATAAATCATGCATTGAGAAATCCTCATTTCAAGTCACTCACTGCCTCGACACATAAACAAGCACCCTACCATTACACCAACACCGTGCGATAACAACGCATGAACATCATAGCAATCTGTGCATAGTCTCAGAACCATCGGAAATATAGATACTGAGCTGAAACGACAGAACATCCTTCTACAAGGAGACAATAATAGCCTGCCCGAACACGCAGGGAAAAATATCTGGCACCACGTCTGCAGTACCACTATAAATCCTCGATGCCCAAGTGATAACAAGCTCTTCACGTCACATAAGATTGAGTAGGAAGGAAATAAGAGTATAAGCCTCAAAAGAATCAAATCGCACGATGAGGAATCAAGAAGGGATGTGCTCCTAACAACCTCATAGCCTCTCGAAGATAAGTACAGGCGTCTGCGTACCGAACCGTCAGACTCTACTAGACTTGCTCATGACTTGTGAGACCTAAGTTAACCTAACACTCTGATACCAAGCTGTCACGACCCAAAATCTAATATAGGTCGGGATGACGCCTAACGCCGCCGTCAGGCAAGCCAACGGCGATCGATCAACTTAGTTACTCATTTTTATTATTTTGAAATCATAATTTCCATTAATTAAATAGTATGAAATAAAATTTACAGGGTAAAATGATAATAATTACGTGAACTACCATACCAACCATCCAGTAGAAGCCCCCAAAACCCGATGTCACAAATGCATGAGCATCAACTAGGAAATATAATAAAATACAACATCTGTCTGGAATACAAGTTAGATAGGGAAATATAAGTAACTCTGATGGAGACTCTGTATGCAGCAGATCATAACATGGAATTCAGCTCACGGTACAGTCCCCGAAGTAGCCGCTCCTTTGCGCCCAAAATACCACCAGACATATATGTACCTGCACAATAAGTGCAACAATTGCAGCATGAGTATGTAAATCAACGCGTACCCAGTAAGTATCTAGCCTAACCCTAAAGAAGTACAAATGAGGGTTGACATCGACACTTTTTAGTGGTCCAATAAATCAAATACAGTAAGAAGTAAATAGATGTGAGGTAGCATAAATAAACGAAATAACAGGTATAAATACGTGGTACAATCCTCCTCTCAACAATAAACTCGTGCTCTCAGTTAGTAGTTACCTCCTCAATCGGAGTATATATATAATGGACCTCACCAGATAGGTCGTCACAGTTCAAATCAAGAAGATTCACAGATACACTAGCTTTTTGTCAAATAATACGCACGATTCCATAAGAGTATTTTATAGAAATGTGGAGGCATACGACCCGATCCCATCATAATATGTGCACTGTCGAGGGTCGAATGACACGAACCATAGATACATCTATTATATTGCCGAGGCGAACTGCCCGCTCGTATGAGAGTGTGATACATAATCCTGTCGAGGAGAACGACCCAATCCCATCATAATGTGCGCACTGCCGAGGGTCGAACTAAATGAACCATAGATGTATCTATTGTACTACTGAGGCGAACGACCCGATCCCATTAGAATAAGAAGCTTTAATAGGTCCTTGACCTCGTTCACGAAAAACGTGCGAGTTATGAACTTTAAGGAAGCTTTTCGATGAAAACGCATAACACGTGAGAAATTCCTAATGGGAGCATAATTATTCCGCGGCTAAATCAAGTAGCTTGTCACATCTCTACAATAGCGAGTCTATCACCCTATGTAAGTCCAATCTCAAGTCATAATGCGAAATAAACGAATTTAAACGAGCAAAGATAACTCAAATAGTACAATTATAGCATGGCGTGAGCCTAAGTCTACCCGGACATAATCAGGAATTCTAGCATACACAGGGACACTCGTCACCTCATACGTGCTTAGCTCCCACAACATGTAGCACATAAGAATATAACACATACGGGGTAATTTCCCTCTCACAAGGTAAGACATGAGACTTACCTCGCTCCGAAGTTCCATAACCGGCTCCAACGCCAATCAAACACCTCAAACCGATGCCCGTCTCTCCAAAACTAGTCAAACAATGTGCAAACCAATCAAAATATAACCCAATAAGTATAATTTAACAATTTTCCCCAACTTCGCTTAAAATCCAACAAAGTCAACCATCGGGCACATGCGCCCGGATTCCAAAAATATTCGAAGATAGACCTTACCCATAACATTACGAACTCAAATATATAATTTATTCCTAATTCCATTTCCAAAATCGTGGTCAAAATCCAAAATTATCAATTCTAGGTCTTCTACCAAAATCCCACAATTTTCCTTACCTTGTTGTTACACCCTATATTTTCGTATGTAAAAATGCGTCGTAAGCAAACTAATGTAGGACAAAAAAATGAGATAATATTTAAAAGTATATAAAGTAAGTTAATCATGTTACCTCTGAGGTTACAAATATTGAAGATCATGAACAACAAGTACAAAGAGGGTTGGACAGTTCAGAAGCTAAAGCAATTAAATAAAACAATGTTTCATCGAAAGTCGACAAGTTGGGAATGTTATAACATGTACCTTTGGGGTGAGACTAGGGTGATTAACATGATAAAGAGATTATGTTATGATTTATATTATTCGTATTACATCCGTGTGTTATGTTTTTAAGTCAAGCGAGTTGTGGAACAAAAGTCGATGAAAGTCATCACAAGTTACATTCATAAGTTTTACTGAAACTTTGGGTCAACTGTAACTGCAATTTTCTCCCAATATACTTAGAGTTATGGTGTGTTCCACCCATCAAATTAAAGATCTATGAGTCTATTTTCCAACGCATTAAACCATTTGTCAATACGACATCGGAGTAGAGAGATATGTGCATTTTTGCGATACTGCACAAGCTGCTAGGTGACAAGTAGGTGTGTCACCTACTTGCTTAAATGAAAGCCCAAAAATGGGCCATTTCGGGTCGTCCAAAGAGGCCTTTTAAGGGCCTATTTTCTTCATATATTAGACTCAAAATAGAGCATAATAACCAGACATAAGCTCTGCAAAGAATCCTCCCAAAAATTTCCCACAAACCCTAATTGATTTTCTCTCCCTTTCAAGTTCCAATTGGAGGTAAAACTTAGAGTTTGAAGAACCAAGATAGGAGCTGAGTTATCCAACAAATAAGGTGAGTTTACTGCTCTCTTTCATCCATTTTTTCTTCTGTAAATTCATGGTAAGTCGTTCTATACTTGTAAGAACTCACGGGATGGTGATCGGAAGCCGTGAGTTCGAGTTATTCACTTGTAGCGGACTGTTTTGTGGACTGTTTTGTGTTGCTGTTGGGCTGCGTGTTTTATTAATATTTTGTGGAGTTTTGGAGGAGGAAGGGGTTTATAAACACCATATAAATGTAGGGTGGTTGGCTGGTCGTTCGTCATAACATTTTCGGGTCGTTTGACACTACTACGGTGGTCGTTTTGTGTACGAAGAGATTGGGGTGTGTTGGGCTGTTTTGTAGTATTTGATGGTGTTGTAGCAGATGCCTTAAGTCGCCGATCTATGGGTAGCTTAGCACATGTAGAGCCCGAGAAAAGACAATTAGCTAGAGATATTCATCAATTGGCTTCGTTGGGGGTTCGGTTAGTAGATTCTGAGGATGGTGGAGTTGTAATCCAAAACACTGCAAAATCATCCCTCATAGCTGAAGTCAAGGAAAGGCAGTACGAGGACCCAGAGTTGGTCGAGTTGAGAGAGCGAGTTCCGCAGCAGAAGAAGCCATTGTTAGAGCTCAAGGGAGATGGGGTTCTCAGATACAAGGGTCGTTTGTGTGTTCCAGATGTAGCAGGGCTACGAGACAGGATTATGTCAGAGGCACATTATTCATGGTATTCCATCCACCCTGGATCGACGAAGATGTATCATGACATTAAGGATATGTACTGGTGGAATGATATGAAGAAGAACATTGCTGAGTTTGTCGCCCAATGTACTAGTTGCCAGCAAGTGAAGGTAGAACACCAGAAGCCCGGAGGGCTAATGCAGACTATAGAGATCCCGACATGGAAATGGGAGGCGATAAACATGGACTTTATCATGGGTTTACCTCGTTCTAATCGTAAGTTCGATTCCATATGGGTGATAGTCGATAGGCTCACGAAATCAGCTCACTTCCTACCGGTCAGATCTACATATACAGCAGAAGATTATGCAAAGTTATATATTAAGGAGATAGTGCGGCTACACGGAGTACCAGTTTCTATTATATCTGACCGTGGGGCTCAGTTTACAGCACATTTTTGGAGGTCATTTCAGAGAGGTCTAGGGACTCAGGTGAATCTCAGCACAGCTTTTCATCCACAGACTGATGGACAAGCCGAGCGCACAATTCAGACGCTCGAGGATATGTTACGAGTATGTGTGTTGGATTTTAAAAGAAGTTGGGATGAACATCTACCTCTTATCGAGTTTGCATATAATAACAGTTACCACTCCAGTATCCAGATGGCTCCGTACGAGGCTTTGTATGGGCGTAAGTGCAGATCTCCTATAGGGTGGTTTGATGTTGGAGAATCTGGGTTACATGGGCCAGACCTGGTTCAGCAGGCCGTAGAGAAAGTAAAGGTTATCCGGGAGCGACTGTTGACAGCTCAGAGTCGTCAGAAGTCATATTTTGACGTGCGGCGACGAGACTTAGAGTTCAGGATTAATGACTGGGTATTCTTAAAGGTATCACCTATGAAGGGCGTGATGAGGTTTGGCAAGAAAGGAAAGCTTAGCCCACGGTTAATTGGGCCTTATAGGATCATTCGGAGAGTGGGCCAACTAGCTTATGAGTTAGAGTTGCCCTCAGAATTGGAGTCTGTCCATCCGGGTTTTCACATATCTATGCTACGGAAGTGCATTGGCGATCCTACCCGAGTGGTGCCCACGGATGATGTACAGATTACAGAGGACTTGTCATATGAGGAAATTCCAGTTGCCATCCTAGACCGACAATTCCGCAATCTACGAAATAAGGAGGTAGCTTCCGTAAAGGTTTTATGGAGGAGCAAGAATGTAGAAGAGATGACGTGGGAATCGGAGGAAGAAATGAAGTCTAAATACCCCCACCTATTTCAAAATGAAGATATGGTTCGAGATGGGATGCTACAACATAGCTCTATGTAGGCTAGCAGGTCATCAGGTAAGCTTTTATTTTTCACTTTCAATATTTATGATTTACGGTCGGTGAGGCAAATTGCTGCTATTTATAAAGATTGGCCATGTGTGGCATGCATAGTATGTTTCTGGCTACGTGCAGGTTGGTTTTAACCTAGTGTATGAAGGATACTCTGGAAAAAGTTTCCAAAGTCTCCAAGAGTAAACATTCGAGGACGAATGTTCCCAAGGGGGAGTGATGTTACACCCTATATTTTCGTATGTAAAAATGCGTCGTAAGCAAACTAATGTAGGACAAAAAAATGAGATAATATTTAAAAGTATATAAAGTAAGTTAATCATGTTACCTCTGAGGTTACAAATATTGAAGATCATGAACAACAAGTACAAAGAGGGTTGGACAGTTCAGAAGCTAAAGCAATTAAATAAAATAATGTTTCATCGAAAGTCGACAAGTTGGGAATGTTATAACATGTACCTTTGGGGTGAGACTAGGGTGATTAACATGATAAAGAGATTATGTTATGATTTATATTAGTCGTATTACATCCGTGTGTTATGTTTTTAAGTCAAGCGAGTTGTGGAACAAAAGTCGATGAAAGTCATCACAAGTTACATTCATAAGTTTTACTGAAACTTTGGGTCAACTGTAACTGCAATTTTCTCCCAATATACTTAGAGTTATGGTGTGTTCCACCCATCAAATTAAAGATCTATGAGTCTATTTTCCAACGCATTAAACCATTTGTCAATATGACATCGGAGTAGAGAGATATGTGCATTTTTGCGATACTGCGCAAGCTGCTAGGTGACAAGTAGGTGTGTCACCTACTTGCTTAAATGAAAGCCCAAAAATGGGCCATTTCGGGTCGTCCAAAGAGGCCTTTTAAGGGCCTATTTTCTTCATATATTAGACTCAAAATAGAGCATAATAACCAGACATAAGCTCTGCAAAGAATCCTCCCAAAAATTTCCCACAAACCCTAATTGATTTTCTCTCCCTTTCAAGTTCCAATTGGAGGTAAAACTTAGAATTTGAAGAACCAAGATAGGAGCTGAGTTATCCAACAAATAAGGTGAGTTTACTGCTCTCTTTCATCCATTTTTTCTTCTGTAAATTCATGGTAAGTCGTTCTATACTTGTAAGAACTCACGGGATGGTGATCGGAAGCCGTGAGTTCGAGTTATTCACTTGTAGCGGACTGTTTTGTGGACTGTTTTGTGTTGCTGTTGGGCTGCGTGTTTTATTAATATTTTGTGGAGTTTTGGAGGAGGAAGGGGTTTATAAACACCATATAAATGTAGGGTGGTTGGCTGGTCGTTCGTCATAACATTTTCGGGTCGTTTGACACTACTACGGTGGTCGTTTTGTGTACGAAGAGATTGGGGTGTGTTGGGCTATTTTGTAGTATTTGATGGTGTATATAGCGCTGGAAAATGATGTATATATGTTGTTATTGTTCTGTCCTTGTATTGTTGGTGTTATCTTGAAGTTGGAGGAAGGGCATATTATAGGGGAGATGCTGCCCGTTTTAATACAAAATAGGTTTGTCGTTCGTTGTGCGATAGTTGTACCTTTCGTAACTTAACGATAGTATTATTATCATTCTTGTAGATTAAGGTGCGAAGAGGTGAGTTCAACTTGGTGATTGAAAAGATTGTGATAAGGTATGTTAAGGCTAAGCCTTCCTTCATTTTGGCATGATCTCGTAGCTACATGTGTTAGTAATGAGACAAAAAGAGAAGTTCATATTCATGAATTTATTCACACTATTCTAGTCTCATAAGTTACAATATTATTCCTTATCGAGACTCTATATTCAATTTTAGTATTGTCTTCTTCCAGTCAAGAGAGCAGCAAGCCTATATATACAGTATTACAGTATTTTCATTACCATCGAGCTATAATCGATGGGCAGGCCCCTATTGGGCAACTTCTGATTAGATGGAAAGTTATATACCGAGCCTACTGTGGCCGAGCGCCTATGAGCGAGCCCAGCATGGTCGAGATACATAGCCTAGTATGGCCGAGCGCCTATAAGCGAGCCTACTATGGCGGAGCAGTTATATATACCGAGCCTTATAAGGCCGTACAATTATTTTACTTACTATATTGAAGGAGTTGAGTCAGTATCAGCAGGTAAGTATATCTCCAGATCATCTTTGACTCCCAGTTAATTTCAGTTATCATATTATCAGTTCAGTTTCAGATTTCAGTTATTTTATTGCCTTACATACTCGGTACATTATTTCGTACTGACGTCCCTTTTTTGGGGGCGCTGCATTTCATGCGTGCAGGTTCAGACAGACAGACGGGTAGACCTCCTCAGTAGGTGTTTTCCGAGTTCCGCCTGATCGGTAAGCTCCACGTCTTTCGGAGTTGCCAGGACTAGAGTTTTGTGTACATCTTATGTATATCTGTATATATGTTATGGGTAGGTCGGGGCCCTGTTCCGATCACAGTACATCTATCAGTAGAGGCTTGTAGGCATATCCTGTTGGTTAGTGCAGTATGTTGGGTTTGTATAAATTGGTGGTTTGTCAGCTGTAGTAGCTAGGACGGCCTTGTCGGCCTAGCTTTATATTGATATTTAGTTAGTGCTAGTTTCCATTCAGTTTTATATTTTACTTCGCAAATTGTCTTGCAAGGTGGCCCCATGGCCAAAGTATGACATTATGTGTTCAGAGTCCCTTAGTCGCAAATTGGTACGCCAGGTTAGGTGAGGCACGGGGTGCTTGTCTCGCTCCTAGGTTCGGGGCGTGACAAACTTGGTATCAGAGCAGTTCTGTCCTAGGGAGTCTACAAGCCGTGTCTAGTAGGGTCTTGTTTATAGATGTGTTGTGCACCACATTATATAAGCAAGGAACTACAGGGCATTTAGGAGTTGGTTACACTTCTTTGAAATCTAAATCGTGCTATAGAACTGAGTTATAGGAAATTTGAATTAAACTTATGTGTTGGTGTTTGCATGCACAGATGACGGTGACTAGGAAGACTACGGCTAGCCAGAGGAGAGATACAGTAGTAGGTGAGGGGACCAACAGGGTACCCCCAGTAGATGGGGCCCAGTCTGAGGCTCAAGGGGAGACCCCTACTCAGCCATTACCGGCTCCTCCACCAACTATGGAGATTCCTAGGGAAACCGCACATCCAGTTCCCCCTCCACTTCCATCAGATCAGGACTTAAGGAGTGCGGTGCATTTGTTGACACAGTTGGTAGCTACCCAGCAACATGCTAGGGCATCAGCTAGTGCAGGAACTTCTGAGGGGTCTGGGAGTTCAAGGGTCTGAGAGTTTATTGCTTTGAGTCCCCCAGAGTTCACGGGGACAGATCAGAGGGAGGACCCGCAGGATTTCATAGATCAGCTTCACAGGATCTTTCGTGTTATGCATGCCACGGAGAAAGAGGCAGTTGAGCTAGCAGCTTTTCGACTCCGAGATATAGCCATCCTTTGGTATGAGGGATGGGAGAGGTCCAGGGGACGTGATACACCTCCAGCTATTTGGGAGAATTTTTCAGATGCTTTCCTTGACCAGTACTTACCGCGGGAGATCCGACAGGCTCGAGTCGATCAGTTTCTAGCCCTCAAGCAGGGTAATATGAGTGTTCGAGAGTATAGTCTCCGTTTTGACTCATTGGCCAGATATGCACCATCCATAGTTTCTACTATGCGGGACAGGATTCACAGGTTTATAGCAGGGTTAGCCCCAGAGTTAACCGAGGCATGTGCCACCGCTGCATTGCAGGATAGTATGGATATCTCCCGGATTCAGGCATTCGCCCAGAATATAGAAAGGGGTAGGCGTCGGCAGCAGGGTACAGAGAGGGCTGAGCAAGGGCAACGTAAGAGGATGAGATTTCCCAGGTCTCAGGAGCAATCTCAGGGTAGTTATAGGACCCAGTACTTCGGACGGCCACCTAGGCCTCCGCCACCTCAGTTACAGGGTTACGGGTATGACCGCTATACTCAGTCAGGACCAGGTGAGAGCTCACGGGCGTCGGGTTTGCAGCGACAACGAGGTTCTGCGCAGACATGGTCATTTCCTCCGCAGTGTGACATCTGTGGTAGAGGACACTTGGGTCAATGCCGAGCAGGTTCTGATGCTTGTTATACATGTGGGCGTCCGGGGCATATGATGCGAGATTGCCCAAATAGAGATTCTGGGGGAATGGCACAACCAGCGAGTTCAGCAACAGGATCGTCTATGTCCGTGCATCCTTCAAGGCGTGAGTCTCAGTCTTCGGTTGGTAGAGGTCGAGGCAGAGGTAGAGGTTCCAGTTCAAGTGGTAATCAGAACCGTATCTATGCTTTAGCGGGTCGACAGGACCAGGAGTCTTCACCAGACGTTGTGACAGGTATATTAACCATTTGCTCTCACGATGCTTATGCTTTGATAGACCCAGGATCTACTTTATCGTATATTACCCCATTTGTCGCGAGGAAGTTTGGTATAGTGCCTGAAATACTAAGTGATCCTTTTGTGGTATCTACACCGGTCGGAGAATCGATTATTGCTAGACGGGTTTACCGAGGTTGTACGGTGACAATTTGTAGTCGTCAGACCTCAGCTGACCTAGTTGAGCTAGAGATGATGGACTTTGATGCTATCATGGGCATGGACTGGTTGGCAGCTTGCTATGCCACAGTTGATTGCCGAGCAAAGGTAGCCAAATTTCATTTTCCGGGTGAGCCAGTCCTTGAATGGGTAGGTAATACACCAACACCCAGAGGTAGGTTTATTTCCTATCTTAAGGCGAGGAAAATGATCGCAAAAGGGTGCATTTATCATATTGTGCGAGTTAGAGATGCAGATGCTGAGATACCTACACTTCAGTCTATTCCCATAGTCAAAGAGTATGCAGATGTGTTTCCAGATGAGCTTCCAGGTATTCCTCCAGAGCGAGAGATTGATTTTAGCATCGATTTGCTTCCAGGAACTCAACCAATATCCGTCCCTCCGTATAGAATGGCACCTGCCGAATTGAAGGAGTTGAAGGAGCAGTTAAAAGATTTGCTGGAGAAAGGTTACATTAGGCCCAGTACCTCACCTTGGGGTGCACCGGTACTATTTGTGCGGAAGAAAGACGGCTCGCTGAGGATGTGTATCGATTATAGGCAGTTGAACAAGGTAACTATTAAGAATAAGTATCCACTTCCAAGGATCGATGACTTGTTTGATCAGTTGCAGGGAGCTAGATGCTTTTCCAAGATTGATTTGAGGTCGGGGTACCACCAGGTCAGAGTTCGGGAAAAAGATATTCCGAAGACAGCCTTCAGGACCCGATATGGCCACTTCGAGTTCCTTGTCATGTCCTTCGGGTTGACTAATGCACCCGCTGTATTTATGGACTTGATGAATAGCCTATTCCGGCCATTTTTAGATCTGTTCGTGATAGTATTTATTGATGATATTCTGGTTTATTCCCGTTCAGAGGATGAGCATGCGGACCACCTGCGAGCGGTACTCCAAACCCTCCGTGATCGTAAGTTGTATGCTAAGTTTTCTAAATGTGAGTTCTGGTTGAAGTCTGTAGCATTCTTGGGGCATATTGTATCAGATGAAGGGATAAAGGTGGACACTCAGAAGATTGAGGCCGTGAAATCTTGGCCTAGACCTACCACTCCGACAGAGGTTCGTAGCTTTCTAGGCTTAGCAGGATACTATCGGAGGTTCGTAGAGGGTTTTTCTTCCCTTTCGGCACCATTGACGAAGTTGACACAGAAAGAAACTAAGTTTCAATGGACAGAGGCTTGTGAGCGGAGTTTCCAAGAGCTTAAGAACAAGTTGACCTCAGCTCCAGTTCTAACACTTCCAGAGGGTCTAGAGGGTTATGCCGTGTATTGTGATGCATCAGGTGTCGGGTTAGGATGTGTCCTGATGCAACATGGGAAGGTAATTGCATATGCTTCAAGGCAGTTGAGGAAGCACGAGAGGAATTATCCGACCCACGACCTCGAGTTAGCTGCGGTTGTCCATGCACTTAAGATATGGCGGCATTATTTATATGGTGTTCATGTTGATATATTTACTGATCATAAAAGCCTACAATATATTTTCAAGCAGAAAGAGTTGAATTTGCGACAGAGGCGATGGCTTGAGTTATTGAAAGATTACGATGTTAACATTCTCTACCATCCAGGGAAAGCTAATGTTGTAGCAGATGCCTTAAGTCGCCGATCTATGGGTAGCTTAGCACATGTAGAGCCCGAGAAAAGACAATTAGCTAGAGATATTCATCAATTGGCTTCGTTGGGGGTTCGGTTAGTAGATTCTGAGGATGGTGGAGTTGTAATCCAAAACACTGCAAAATCATCCCTCATAGCTGAAGTCAAGGAAAGGCAGTACGAGGACCCAGAGTTGGTCGAGTTGAGAGAGCGAGTTCCGCAGCAGAAGAAGCCATTGTTAGAGCTCAAGGGAGATGGGGTTCTCAGATACAAGGGTCGTTTGTGTGTTCCAGATGTAGCAGGGCTACGAGACAGGATTATGTCAGAGGCACATTATTCATGGTATTCCATCCACCCTGGATCGACGAAGATGTATCATGACATTAAGGATATGTACTGGTGGAATGATATGAAGAAGAACATTGCTGAGTTTGTCGCCCAATGTACTAGTTGCCAGCAAGTGAAGGTAGAACACCAGAAGCCCGGAGGGCTAATGCAGACTATAGAGATCCCGACATGGAAATGGGAGGCGATAAACATGGACTTTATCATGGGTTTACCTCGTTCTAATCGTAAGTTCGATTCCATATGGGTGATAGTCGATAGGCTCACGAAATCAGCTCACTTCCTACCGGTCAGATCTACATATACAGCAGAAGATTATGCAAAGTTATATATTAAGGAGATAGTGCGGCTACACGGAGTACCAGTTTCTATTATATCTGACCGTGGGGCTCAGTTTACAGCACATTTTTGGAGGTCATTTCAGAGAGGTCTAGGGACTCAGGTGAATCTCAGCACAGCTTTTCATCCACAGACTGATGGACAAGCCGAGCGCACAATTCAGACGCTCGAGGATATGTTACGAGTATGTGTGTTGGATTTTAAAAGAAGTTGGGATGAACATCTACCTCTTATCGAGTTTGCATATAATAACAGTTACCACTCCAGTATCCAGATGGCTCCGTACGAGGCTTTGTATGGGCGTAAGTGCAGATCTCCTATAGGGTGGTTTGATGTTGGAGAATCTGGGTTACATGGGCCAGACCTGGTTCAGCAGGCCGTAGAGAAAGTAAAGGTTATCCGGGAGCGACTGTTGACAGCTCAGAGTCGTCAGAAGTCATATTTTGACGTGCGGCGACGAGACTTAGAGTTCAGGATTAATGACTGGGTATTCTTAAAGGTATCACCTATGAAGGGCGTGATGAGGTTTGGCAAGAAAGGAAAGCTTAGCCCACGGTATATTGGGCCTTATAGGATCATTCGGAGAGTGGGCCAACTAGCTTATGAGTTAGAGTTGCCCTCAGAATTGGAGTCTGTCCATCCGGGTTTTCACGTATCTATGCTACGGAAGTGCATTGGCGATCCTACCCGAGTGGTGCCCACGGATGATGTACAGATTACAGAGGACTTGTCATATGAGGAAATTCCAGTTGCCATCCTAGACCGACAAATCCGCAATCTACGAAATAAGGAGGTAGCTTCCGTAAAGGTTTTATGGAGGAGCAAGAATGTAGAAGAGATGACGTGGGAATCGGAGGAAGAAATGAAGTCTAAATACCCCCACCTATTTCAAAATGAAGATATGGTTCGAGATGGGACGCTACAACATAGCTCTATGTAGGCTAGCAGGTCATCAGGTAAGCTTTTATTTTTCACTTTCAATATTTATGATTTACGGTCGGTGAGGCAAATTGCTGCTATTTATAAAGATTGGCCATGTGTGGCATGCATAGTATGTTTCTGGCTACGTGCAGGTTGGTTTTAACCTAGTGTATGAAGGATACTCTGGAAAAAGTTTCCAAAGTCTCCAAGAGTAAACATTCGAGGACGAATGTTCCCAAGGGGGGAGTGATGTTACACCCTATATTTTCGTATGTAAAAATGCGTCGTAAGCAAACTAATGTAGGACAAAAAAATGAGATAATATTTAAAAGTATATAAAGTAAGTTAATCATGTTACCTCTGAGGTTACAAATATTGAAGATCATGAACAACAAGTACAAAGAGGGTTGGACAGTTCAGAAGCTAAAGCAATTAAATAAAACAATGTTTCATCGAAAGTCGACAAGTTGGGAATGTTATAACATGTACCTTTGGGGTGAGACTAGGGTGATTAACATGATAAAGAGATTATGTTATGATTTATATTAGTCGTATTACATCCGTGTGTTATGTTTTTAAGTCAAGCGAGTTGTGGAACAAAAGTCGATGAAAGTCATCACAAGTTACATTCATAAGTTTTACTGAAACTTTGGGTCAACTGTAACTGCAATTTTCTCCCAATATACTTAGAGTTATGGTGTGTTCCACCCATCAAATTAAAGATCTATGAGTCTATTTTCCAACGCATTAAACCATTTGTCAATACGACATCGGAGTAGAGAGATATGTGCATTTTTGCGATACTGCGCAAGCTGCTAGGTGACAAGTAGGTGTGTCACCTACTTGCTTAAATGAAAGCCCAAAAATGGGCCATTTCGGGTCGTCCAAAGAGGCCTTTTAAGGGCCTATTTTCTTCATATATTAGACTCAAAATAGAGCATAATAACCAGACATAAGCTCTGCAAAGAATCCTCCCAAAAATTTCCCACAAACCCTAATTGATTTTCTCTCCCTTTCAAGTTCCAATTGGAGGTAAAACTTAGAGTTTGAAGAACCAAGATAGGAGCTGAGTTATCCAACAAATAAGGTGAGTTTACTGCTCTCTTTCATCCATTTTTTCTTCTGTAAATTCATGGTAAGTCGTTCTATACTTGTAAGAACTCACGGGATGGTGATCGGAAGCCGTGAGTTCGAGTTATTCACTTGTAGCGGACTGTTTTGTGGACTGTTTTGTGTTGCTGTTGGGCTGCGTGTTTTATTAATATTTTGTGGAGTTTTGGAGGAGGAAGGGGTTTATAAACACCATATAAATGTAGGGTGGTTGGCTGGTCGTTCGTCATAACATTTTCGGGTCGTTTGACACTACTACGGTGGTCGTTTTGTGTACGAAGAGATTGGGGTGTGTTGGGCTGTTTTGTAGTATTTGATGGTGTATATAGCGCTGGAAAATGATGTATATATGTTGTTATTGTTCTGTCCTTGTATTGTTGGTGTTATCTTGAAGTTGGAGGAAGGGCATATTATAGGGGAGATGCTGCCCGTTTTAATACAAAATAGGTTTGTCGTTCGTTGTGCGATAGTTGTACCTTTCGTAACTTAACGATAGTATTATTATCATTCTTGTAGATTAAGGTGCGAAGAGGTGAGTTCAACTTGGTGATTGAAAAGATTGTGATAAGGTATGTTAAGGCTAAGCCTTCCTTCATTTTGGCATGATCTCGTAGCTACATGTGTTAGTAATGAGACAAAAAGAGAAGTTCATATTCATGAATTTATTCACACTATTCTAGTCTCATAAGTTACAATATTATTCCTTATCGAGACTCTATATTCAATTTTAGTATTGTCTTCTTCCAGTCAAGAGAGCAGCAAGCCTATATATACAGTATTACAGTATTTTCATTACCATCGAGCTATAATCGATGGGCAGGCCCCTATTGGGCAACTTCTGATCAGATGGAAAGTTATATACCGAGCCTACTGTGGCCGAGCGCCTATGAGCGAGCCCAGCATGGTCGAGATACATAGCCTAGTATGGCCGAGCGCCTATAAGCGAGCCTACTATGGCAGAGCAGTTATATATACCGAGCCTTATAAGGCCGTACAATTATTTTACTTACTATATTGAAGGAGTTGAGTCAGTATCAGCAGGTAAGTATATCTCCAGATCATCTTTGACTCCCAGTTAATTTCAGTTATCATATTATCAGTTCAGTTTCAGATTTCAGTTATTTTATTGCCTTACATACTCGGTACATTATTTCGTACTGACGTCCCTTTTTTGGGGGTGCTGCATTTCATGCGTGCAGGTTCAGACAGACAGACGGGTAGACCTCCTCAGTAGGTGTTTTCCGAGTTCCGCCTGATCGGTAAGCTCCACGTCTTTCGGAGTTGCCAGGACTAGAGTTTTGTGTACATCTTATGTATATCTGTATATATGTTATGGGTAGGTCGGGGCCCTGTTCCGATCACAGTACATCTATCAGTAGAGGCTTGTAGGCATATCCTGTTGGTTAGTGCAGTATGTTGGGTTTGTATAAATTGGTGGTTTGTCAGCTGTAGTAGCTAGGACGGCCTTGTCGGCCTAGCTTTATATTGATATTTAGTTAGTGCTAGTTTCCATTCAGTTTTATATTTTGCTTCGCAAATTGTCTTGCAAGGTGGCCCCATGGCCAAAGTATGACATTATGTGTTCAGAGTCCCTTAGTCGCAAATTGGTACGCCAGGTTAGGTGAGGCACGGGGTGCTTGTCTCGCTCCTAGGTTCGGGGCATGACACTTGTGTTGCATGATGAAAACTCCTCAAAATCACCCAAGAACCGAGCTCCAAAAATCTTAAATAAAAATGACGAAATGACCAAGTTCGATCCCTTATGTTCTACCTAGTTTTCGCTTATGCGGATAAAATCTTTGCATCTGCGAAGTCGCTTCTACGACCACAACTGCCCATCTACAAAGTCCACTAGTCAGCAGTCCCATTGCACATGCGGACTCCTTCCCGCTTCTATGCAACCGTCGGTGCGAAGCCATAGCCGCCTCTGCGCTCTAGCTCTCTTATGCGACCACTCTGTCACTTTTGTGAAGCCGCAGAAGCGTTCCATTTTCCACTTCTGTGAAGCTTCCCCATATAGCCTTCCTCGCTTTTGTGATGTCACTTCTACGACCCAGCTTCCGCAGAAGCGATCGCGCCAGCAACCAGAAAATCCCAGCATTGACTTAGTGCAAAAATCGATCCGTTAACCATCCTGAATTCACCTGAAGCACTCGGGACCTTAACCAAATATACCAACACGTCCCAAAATGCAATACGAACTTAGTTGAGGCCTCAAATCATGCCAAACAACGTTGAAATTACGAATCGTGCCTCGAATGAACTTATAAATTTTCAAATTTCAAAATTCTGTATCTTGTGCTGAAATGTACCAAATCAATTTGGAATGACTTCAAATTTTATGCACAAGTCACAAATCATGATACGAACCTATTCCAAGGCTCGGAACCTCAAAAGGACATCGTTAACATCAAAATACACTTCAAACTATACTTATGAAATTCTTAAACCTTCAAAATGTCAACCTCTCATAATAGCGCGAAAATGCTTCTGGACCACCCGATACTCAACCCGAACATATGCCTAAGTCCAAAATTACCATACGAACCTATTGGGATCTTCAAATCCCGATTCTGAGGTCGTTTACTCAAAAGTCAAACCTTAGTCAATTCTTCTAACTTAAAGCTTCCGAAATTATAATTTTTTTTCCAAATCAACTTCGAACTTCCCGAAATTCAATTCCGACCACACGTACAAGTCATAATACCTGAAGTAAAACTACTCAAGGCCTCAAACCGCCGGACGACGCACTAGATCTCAAAACGACCGATTGGGTCGTTACAACTCCCATCTAGCAGATTGATATTCCTTTATTTCATCTATTCCTACATTTGTTGCATTGGTATGCATATAAAATGTAATCTCATCATGTCCTTTACATATATACTTGTAAAGATACTTAACGACCTTAATATCAGAGCATACTTCAACATTCATATGATAATCAAATTTACCAAGCAAAAAAGGGTTGTATGGAACAACCCAAGAGTTGTCCAAAAACTGTTCTCTTATTAAAATCTTTACTCCTGTATTTCGTCTTTTGTAAATTGGATAAGAATTAACTCCTTTTGAAGTGTGATTAGAAAAGCTTTTTGGGTATTTAAACTTACAACTGTCGTCTGTTTTCATACAAGAATTTGTAGGGTTAAGATTACCACAAGGACCATGTATCATGTGTCGAATAACGAGTGAGTATAAATCCGATTCTATATCTTCATCAGGTATTTCAGCACTAATAATATTGTCGTAATCTTCTAGCGTTAGCAACTTGTATTCATTAGGATATCCGATTTTAATTCTTCTATTTTTGCTCTAAACACTCGGCTAATGAGATCAAGTCTATTTTGTGCTTCATCCACTGATGCTAAATGTTCCTTTATTTCTAGCCAAGATGGATTACATGTCATGGTCATAAGTAAATCAGGTTTACCAAAGTGCCGAACTAGCGCGATAGCATCCATATACTGTTGACACATATCTATAGGCCCACCAATAAAAGAATTTGAAAGAAATTTATTTTTCCCGATATTTGAAGCGTCTCTTTCACCAAATTTCAAAATATCAATGAGTCCCTGCAATACACCTGTTCTGAATAAATCCTGATTAAACCAAATAAAATCCAACCTTTATGTTTCAAGTTTTATATATTCGTCGACCGTATATTGTTGAAATATTCTTCTAGTGTGTAAGATTGCATCTTCTTCATCTTCTCTCATTTGAGGTTCTAACAATAATATTCACGGACATACACTGTTTTCCTTTTTCGCTTTCCTTTCTGTAGAATTTCAGCCTCCATTTCAAGATATCTGTCAAGAGAGCAAACATTTCTTATATTTGATTTCTCTTCATTTTCAAAAGTTCTGGGATATCTAGAAATGTTTTTTGTCCTATAAATCTTCTTAATACCACAATGCCACCCACTTTGACCATACGGAAAAAACAACGGGTATTGTAAAGCATCATAACATCCATAGTTTCACGACCCAAAATCCTAACCTGTCGTGATGGCTCCTAACGTGGTACTAGAAAAGCAGATTTCTCCTAAATCTTTCCAACACTTTTAGAAAGAATGAATTTAAAGCAGTTTTAGTAGTAAAAGTTCGCATAGCCGGTATCGAAAACCCAAAATAAAATGCAGAATTCCCAAATATCGAGGTGTCACAGAGTACATGAGCATCTATATATCACAAGTCTGAAAAACACGGTCTATAATATTTTGAGACAAAATACAATAATCAAGAAGGTAAGTAAGGAGAGACAAGGTCTGCGAAACACCAGCAGCTACCTCAGAATCTCCGGATAATCAACTGTGCGAAGAAATCAACACCCATTGTGTCCGGGAACACCTGGATCTGCACACAAAGTGCAGGGTATAGTATGAGGACAACCAACTCAGCAAGTAACAATAATAAATAAAGAACTGAAAGTAGTGACGAGCTTCACAGTTAAGTCCAATTACAGTAATTTCCAACATAACAAGGTAGGCATGCTTTCAAGTTCAACATTTAAGGCCAAAATAGTAATTTCATGTCATGTTCAACTGAAATATTTTATAATATCTCTCAAAAAAATTTAAAATAGTGATATATGATAGCTGAAGTGCAAGAATAATGAAATTAAATGCATCCTCTCTGGACCATAGTTACTCAGCCCTTCCACTAACTCAGCACTCAGCACCCACACTCAGTAGGTACCTGCGCTCACTAGGGGTGTGTACAAGCTCCGGAGGGGCTCCTTTAGCCCAAGCGCTATAATCCGCACGGACAACTCATATTCTGCACAGGCAACTTACGTGCTATAGTATCAATAGCTGGATCCGCACGGACAACTTACGTGCTGCACAGACAACTCACGTGCTATAGTATAATATTTGGATCCGCACGGACAACTCACGTGTTGCACGGACAACTCACGTGCTATAGTATAATATATCACAATCAGGCCTTCGGACCCACTCAGTCATAAATCTCTCTAGTCTCTCGGGCTCTCAATAACCATGAAACTCAACCCAAACAACAATGATATGATGCATCAAAAATGAACAATAGAGACTGAGATAAAATAAATAAGTAACTTGTGACTGAGTAAAAAAATAACAATTTAGCAGAGAGTTCAACATGTACACGGCCTTTGTGGGTCCTTACAGTGCCAACACATAATCCAAACATGATTTGTGGTTCAATTTTCCTACTACAAGAAGAATGTACAGATAACAACAGATTATTCAACTACACAGTTCCATGGAATTTGACCAAGTCACAATTCCTACGGTACACACCTACACGCACGTCACCTAGAAAGTGTGTCACCTCAAAACCGATCACATAACAAAAAATTCGGGGTTTCATACCCTCAGTACCAAATTTAGAACTGTTACTTACCTCATACTGTGTAATTCTTTATTCTATGCCTTTGCCTCGCGAATCGGTCCCCAAATGCCTCGAATCCAGTCACAAATAATTCGATTCAGTCAATATAAATTATAGGAATTAATTCCATATGAAAATACTAATTTTCCAACAAAATCCGAAATTGCACTCAAAAATCACCTGTGGGGCCCACGTCTCGAAACCCGACAAAAGTTACAAAATATGAACGCCCATTCAACCACGAGTCCAACCATACCAATTTTACCAAATTCCGACATCAACTCGACCTCCAAATCTTAATTTCTTATTTTCAAATCCCTAGGCCCAAATCCTTTAATTTCATCTCAAAAACACGTAATCTAGTCGAAATACTCAAGGATAATCCAATATTATTGACTAACAATGATCATAAGTGACTTACCTCAAGTTTTCCGTGAATTCCCTTTCAAAATCGCCCCAAAACCGTGCTTGAAAGTCCAAAAATGAGAAAAACTCTCGGACCCTTCGTTTATATCCTGCCCAGGCATTTTTCGCATCTGAGATGCACTTAGTCGCATCTGCGATCTCGCAGATGCGAGGGCCTTCATGCTTCTACGGTCTGAGGCGCTTCTGCGGACTCGCTTATGTGATGAGGCTTGGCCCTTCCCTTTTCCGCTTCTGCGATAAGGAGTGCGCATCTGTGGTCACTGCCCTTCCTAGTCCAGGACGCATCTGCGACCATTTTGTCCCTTTTGCGGTCGCGCACCTGCGACCATTTCCATCGCAGGTGCGATTACATCAGAACTGGAAAAATTTCGGAATTACTCCAAGTCCAAATTTGGTCTGTTTAACCATCCGAAACTCACCCGAGGCCCCCAGGACCTCAACCAAATACACTAATCAGTCCTAAAACATCACACGAACTTATTTGAAGCCTCAAATCACATCAAACAGCGCTAAAACCACGAATCATACCCCAATTCAAACTTAATGAAACTAAGAACTTTCAACCTCTACATTCAACGCCGAAACCTATCAAATGAAGTCCGATTGACCTCAAATTTTGTACACAAGTCATAAATGACATAACGAACCTATTCCAATTTTCAGATTCGGATTCCGGCCCCGATATCAAAAAGTCAACTCCTCGGTCAAACTTCCAACTTAAATTTTTATTTTCGCCATTTCAAGCCTAATTTAGCTACGAGATTCCAAATAATTTTCCGGACACGCTCATAAGTCCAAAATCACCATACAGAGCTATTGGAATGATCAAAACTCTATTCCAGGGTTGTTTACACATAAGTCGACATCCGGTCACTATTTTAACTTAAGCTTTAAACCTTGGAACCAAGTGTTCCAATTCATTCCAAAACCTCACCGGACCCGAACCAATCACCCTGCCAAGTCACATAACAACTGTAAAGCATAATTTGAGTAGTAAATGGGGGAACGAGGTTGTAATACTCAAAATGACCGGCCGGGTCGTTACATTCTTCCCCTCTTAAACAAACGTTCATTCTCGAACTGGTTTAGAATTTTACCTGGAGTCTCAAATAGGTGTGGATATTTGCTCTGTATCTCTCGCTCAATCTCCCAGGTAGCTTCTGCGACTGACTGGCCTCTCTATTATACTTTCACTGAAGTTATGTTCTTCGATCTCAACTTTCGACCCTGTCAGTCTAATATAGCCACCGGCTCAATATCGTAAGTCAAATTACCATCCAACTGCACTGTGCTGAAATCCAGAACATGAGACGGATCCCCAACATACTTCCAGAGCATAGATACATGAAACACTGGATAAACACTCGATAGGCTAGGTGGCAATTCAAGTTCATAAGCCATCTCTCTAATCTTCTTAAGTACCTCAAACGGCCCAATGTACCGAGGGCTCAACTTTCCCTTCTTCCAGAACCTCAACGCACCTTTCATGGGTGAAATCTTGAGCAAAACCTTATACCCAACCATGGAAGCAACATCACGGACCTTCCGGTCGGCATAACTCTTCTGTCTAGACTGCGCCGTGCGAAGCCGCTCCTGAATCAATTTAACCTTCTCTAAAGCATCTTGATCCAAATTAGTACCCAATAGCCTAGTCTCACCCGGCTCAAACCAACCCACCAGAGACCGACATCGTCTCCCATATAAATCCTCATACAGAGCCATCTGAATGCTCGATTGGTAACTGTTATTGTAAGCAAACTCTGCCAGTGGCAGAAATTAATCCCAAGAACCCCCAAAATTAAGGACACAAGCGCGTAGCATATCCTCCAAAATTTGAATAGTGCACTCGGACTGTCCGTCCATTTGAGGGTGAAATGTTGTACTCAGTTGAACTTGTGTACCTAATTCTCGCTACACTGCTCTCCAAAACTGTGATGTGAACTATGTGCCCCGATCTGAAATGATGTACACTGGCACACCGTGTAGTCGAACAACCTCGCATATATAAATCTCAGCCAACAGCTCCGAAGAATAAGTAATACCAACTGGAATAAAATACGCGGACTTGGTCAGCCTATCCACAATCATCCAAATAGCATCGAACCTCTTCTGCGTTCTTGGAAGCGCAATAATAAAATCCATAGTAATTCATTCCCATTTCCACTCTGAAATTTCTAGCTTCTGAAGTAATCCGCCCGGTCTCTGGTGCTCGTACTTCACCTGCTAGCAATTTAGGCACCGAGCTACATATTCCACTATGTCGTTCTTCATCATCCTCCACCAATAGTGTTATCTCAAGTCCTGATACATCTTTGCAGCACCCGTATGAATGGAGTACCGCGAACTGTGAGCCTCCTAGAGAATCAACTCACACAAACTATCTACATTGGGTACACATAGCCTACCCTATATCTATAATACACCCTCATCTCCAATAGTGACTTCCTTGGCATCATCGTGTTGAACTGTGTCCTTAAGGACAAGCAGATGGGGGTCATCATACTGGCGCTCTCTGATACGATCATAAAGAGAAGACTGAGAAATCACACAAGCCAAAACTCGGCTCGGCTCGAATTGAAAACATCCAATCTAACAAACTGGTTGTCCAAGGCCTGAACATCCAAGGCTAACAGCCTTTCTGCTACCGGTAAGTATGCTAAGCTGCCCAAACTCTCTGCCTTACGACTCAAGGCATCGGCCAACACATTGGCCTTTCTGGGATGATAGAGAATGGTGATATCATAATCCTTAAGCAACTCCAACTACCTTCGCTGCAGCAAATTAAGATCTTTTTATTTAAACAGATGTTGTAGACTCCGGTGATCAGTATAAACCTCACAATGGACACCGTACAAATAATGCTGCCAAATCTTCAAGGCATGGACTATAGATGCTAACTCAAGGTCGTGGACCAGATAATTCTTCTCATGTACCTTTAATTTTCTGGATGTATAAGCAATCACCCTTCCGTCTTGCATCAGAAATGCGTCGAGACCAACATGCGATACATCACAATACACAGTATAAGACCCTGAACCTGTAGGCAACACCAATACTGGGGCTGTAGTCAAAGCTGTCTTGAGCTTCTGAAAGCTCTCTTCAGACTCATCTGACCACCTGAACGGAGCACCTTTCTGGGTCAAATTAGTCATAGGCGTCACAATAAACAAGAAACCCTCCACGAAGCGACGATAATAATCGGCCAAGCCGAGAAAACTCTGAATCTCAGTAGCTGAAGATGGACTGTGCCAACTCTGAACTGCCTCTATCTTCTTTGGATCCACCGTAATTCCTTCACTGGACACTATGCATCCCAAGAATGCCATCGAACTAAGCCAGAACTCATACTTAGAGAATTTGGCATAAAGTCTCTCCTCTCTAAGCCTCTGTAATATAATACCCAAGTGTTGTACATGCTCCTTCTAGCTACGTGAGTATACCAAGATATTATCAATAAATACTACGACAAATAAATCAAGATATGGATGGAATATACTATTCATCAAGTGCATAAATGCTGCTGGGGCATTGTTCAACCCAAAAGATATCACGAAAAATTCATAGTGACCATAGCGGGTCCTAAATGCCGTCTTTAGAATATTCGAGTCCCAAATTTTAAACTTGTGATACATGGATCTCAGATCAATTTTGGAGAATACCTTCGCTCCCTGAAGCTGGTCAAATAAATCATCAATACGCGGTAAATGATACTTATTCTTGATTGTAACTTTGTTCAACTGCCTGTAGTCGATACACATACGTATAGTACCATCTTTCTTTTTCACAAATAGAACCGGTGCACCCCAAGGCGACACACTAGACCTAATAAACCCCTTATCAAGAAGTTCCTGAAGTTTCTCTTTCAATTATTTTAACTCAGCTGGTGCCATACGATATGGAGGAATAGAAATGGGCTGAGTGCCCGACACCAAGTCAATATCAAAATCAATATCCCTGTCGGGTGGCATACACAACAGGTCTGTAGGAAATACATCCGAAAAGTCTCGCACTACCGGTACTGAATCAATGGTAGGAGTATCTGCATCAACATCTCTCACAAAGGCCAAATATGACAAACACCCCTTCCCAACCATACGTTGGGCCTTCGAATAAGAAATTACCCTGTTGGGAACATAATCTAGAGACCCTCTCCATTCGACCTTCGACAAACCCGGCATTGCCAATGTTACGATTTTTGTGTGACAGTCCAGAATAGCATGACATGGAGACAACCAATCCATACCCAAGATTACATCAAAATCAACCATACTAAGCAATAAGAGATCAACTCTAGTCTCCAGTCCCCCAATAGTTACCACACATGACCGATACACACAATCCACAATAATAGTATCGCCCACCGGCATAGATACATGAATAAGTGAAGCTAAGGACCCACGGGGCATATCCAGATGATGAGTAAAGTACTATGATACATACGAATAAGTAAAACCAGGGTCAAATAATATAGAAGCTTCCATGTGGAACACTGATACAATACATGTGATTACTGCATCTGAAGCAACGCCATCTGGCCTGGCAGGAAAGGCATAGAATCGGGCCTGACCACCACTTGATCGGCCTCCCCCTATTAGGCGACCCCTAACTAGCTGAGCTCTACCCCGAGCTGGCTGGGCAGGTGGTGTAACTGTTGGTGCTGGTACTGTCGATTGAGAACTCTACTGTGGAGCCCCACTCAACATCCTATGACAATCTCTCTTGAAATGACCAAATTCTCTGCACTCGAAACAACCCTTCCTCTGATGGAACTGCTGCTCTTGATAACCCGAGGAATTATTTGTAGAAGCCTGAGCGGATGAGGCATGGTGAGAACTTTGCACTGGTAGTGCACTAAATAAAGACTGGCCTGAGTGAGCACTGTAAGAACCGTGGCTAGCTGATGCACAACGATGAGCTGGACGAGTCGTCTGAGCGGGCATATAAGGGCGACCCCTACTGTGGTAGGACTGTCTCCAAGAAGGTACCCCACTGAAACCGCCCGAACCTGGAGGCCTCTTGGTCTCTCTCTCACCACACTCCTGGCTATGGACCACCTCTATCTGCCGATCAATGTCAACCACCTCGTCAAAAGTGGCACCAGATACCCTCTCCCTAGTCATAAGCAACTGCAACTGATACATGAGGACATCAATGAACCTCTTAATCCTCTCCCTATCAGTGGGAACCAACCAAACTGCATGATGAGCCAACTCAGAAAACCTCATCTCATACTGGGTCACAAATATGCCATCCTGCCGAAGCTTCTCAATTTGTCTGCACAGCTCCGCTCTACGAGACTGCAGTACGAACTTCTCCAAAAAGATAATATAGAACTCTTTCCATGTAAGTGGTACTGCACCGACTGGCCTGCGCCTCTTGTAAGCCTCCCACCATCTGAAGGCAACCCCAGAAAACTAAAAAGTAGTGAATGAGACCCCAATGGTCTCCAGAATACTCGTTGTCCGAAGTATCCGCTGGCACTTATCCAGTAAACCCTCACCATTATCTGACTCAGCACAGGCAACAGGGGTATGAGTACCTCCCGCAGCCTGAGAAGTGGATGGTTCGGCCTGAGCCGAAACCACCTGAGCAAGGCCAGTGCAAACTGTCAATATCTGGGACAAAGCCTCCTAAAGGCCTGGAATTACAATAGGCACAGCTGGTGCCAGAGCTGGTCACGCCGGCTTGATGTCGCCCAAATTCACACCACTGATTGGGATTGTGAAGCGGTCGATGCAATTATAATTTCCCAACATTGAGTCGGGGTCGATTTCTCAAAGATCTTATATTGAATTAGGTATATACTTAGACTAAGTGTATGACGTGCCTAAAATGCACTTCCACAAACTATGTTTTGATTCTTTCTACTTCTAAAATTTATGCTATTGTTTGTAAATGTAAAGTTATAGAACGATATTTTTGTTGTTGTTGTTTTTTCAAGTTTATAAAAGATCTAGGGATGTGACTTCCACCTAGGTGGTTACCTAACGGGTTGTAGGCTTTAGGGCATCTTTCATTGGTCGGGGTGTAATATAGAAATCAACACGCGATTACCCACTCGATACCTCTCGGTAGTTATAGTGGTTTTGCCTAATTTGGATTTCTCAAGTCCAAATGGGTAATTCACAAAATCGTTGATATATGCTCAAGTCGGGTCTTACTATCTCTAGATTCAACCCTTTAATTGGGGCTATCAGTTTCTTGAGTTCACTCCAATTTCTTGTTAGCCAAGTATTCCTAGACTTAGTCTCTCTTTCTTAAGTAGAGACTAAGTCAATTAGGCATGAATCAATGTATGGAACCATTAATTCCTAAATTCAAGCAAGAACTAGGCTAAATATCATACACCCAACCTTACACAAGCCCTAAATCAAACACCCATTAGGTACCCATACTAGGGTTGGGTCACAACCTTAGCTAGGGATTTAGCTACTCATAGGCAAAAATGAAGAAACTAAGATTAAACTCATAATAGATGATAAAGGGATAAAAATCCAATGTTAAAATGATAAACTAATACAAAGTTTCCCAAAACAGTATAGGAAAATCGGCTATCTACTTTCTGGAGTTCAAAACTTAACCTAAATTTGATTAAAAAAACTATTTATACAAAGCTGAAATTATCGAACAAAATTGCCCCTGCGGAGGTTCTGCGGCAGCACAATTCTATGTGTGGTCCGCACTTTGAAGCTGGGCTTGACAGTATGGACTTCTGCGGCCGCACAGTTCTGGGTTGTGGCCGCACGTCTTCATATTCTGCGGCCCGCGCATTTCTGAGTGCGGCCGCACTCTTGAATTTGAGCTTGACAGGAGGGACTTCTGCGGACCGCACATTTCTAAGTGCAACCGAACTCTTGAATTCTGCGGCCGCACAATAATAGTGCAGTCCGCACTTCTTCATGGACTCAGAACTCCATCTCTCTGAACCTTATCTTTTGCGACCGCACAATAATTTTGCGGTCCTCACTTTGCAAAGGAATTATGTCAGAGGTCCTTCATAGTCTGCGGCTGCACTCAATATTGTGCGGTCCGCACTTTTCTCTTTTTGCTTGGTTTTAGTCCTTGTCAAAAAATATTCCTTCTTGAGTTGAATTTCATCGTTTTGGCTCTTTTTCCAATGCTCCTGCAAGTAAGTACATTTTATCATTTTTCGGGAATACCTTTAAGCATGTTTGAGCTAAAACTAAAGTAAAAGAGTGAAAATAAGTAGTCAAGATCCCTACTTATCAATTCCCCCAAACATAAGCTTTTGCTTGTCCTCAAGCAAATAAGATAATTCCCACCTCCACAAGAAAAGAGCTATTTCAGCTGGCCTACGTTGCATCAAACACACATCAATTGGGACTAACAATTACCCATACACTCATGAATTATCTACAAGGCCATGTGTTTGAATGTTAAAGCACAAATAGCTCTAATGTGACACTTGAGCATCAAGAGTTGACTTTACTCATCAAGGAAGTTCGCACTTTCATGTAGGTTACTGTGGATCCCTAACTCCTCCTCCTATACTCTCCGTAAGCTCATCTCACTCAAGAATGTAGCACTCAATTCAATGATTCGTGAAAGGTTCGCTCATCACTCTCAAAAGAATATCATAAGAACGGCTCTAAGTACCATATGCTTGCCCCTCATATAAATCACCACTAATGTAAGCTTACTCACCTTGAAATCACGTAGGGCTTTTTCGGCGTGTAATGAAGGCTTTGGGGTTAAGGAGGGAAACGTTAGAATGGAACGGGTTCATATTTCCTTTAGCACTCCATTTTCTCTTTTTGGCTCATACTTTGCCGACTCTTTGAGTCATTTTCTTTTTCCTTAGGGGAACTAGAGAGACTTGACATCACTCTTTCTTGGTCATGATATTCATATTCGCCTTTTTTGTTTTCTCCACACTTTGCACTTTTGCTTTCTTTTGAATCCTTTCAACCCTTCAAATTATTCACTTTCTTTTTGTGTTTTTCTTTTGTTCTTTCTTTCTTTTTCTTTGCCTTTCCTTTTATTTATTTCTTTTCTCATCTTGTGTCTTGCTACCACTTTCAAACTCCTCATCTCTCCCCCAAACTTATGTTTTCACCATTTGTTTCTCGTGAGTGCTAAGGAAAGCTCGGGTGCCAAGAGATGGTCACTATAGGACGAGTAAAGGCTTGTAACATGGTTATCGAATGAAAAAAGCTTTAGGCTCAAAAGGGTTGACTAAGGATAACATCATTGCTGGGCCATGGAAGGTTTCAAAATGGGTCAAGGAGAGCCTACAATCACTTCTCAAGCCAAGCAAACTTAGAATTTTGCCTAGAAACACATTTGGGGCAAGTTCTAAACCATTCGCACGGGTACTTGGACTTGTAACAAAATATCTCACCTCTGACACAACCGGATTGTCAAAGAGGATAGAGTCGAGGGCCCACAATAACCTTATTCAAGATTGAAGATCGCTAATGGTTCGACTAAACCACCCGATGATTGCCTAAGTCAAGACAAAAGTCACTAACTAGAGATATTTCTTTCCAAGAGCTTATTTTTAACCATAAGTGTGTAGTTAAGCGTGTTGGTACCAAGTGAAGCATGCTTGACCCTTTTATATTCATTAACACTACTGTTTCTACCTAAACATCAAAAACGGACTCAATCCCTTAAGAAGGTTGTCACGTCATCCATCGTTGGGAAGAGCCACCAAGTTCACACAAAACCCACCTTTGGATAGAACCGTGGCATTAAGAAAACCAAAGGTTTATTACTCACTTAAACATAAAAAGAAGCTACCGAATCAAAAAGAAGCTATTAATATAAATAAGAAGCTAGACTACTGAGAAAATAAAATAAAGAAGCTATGAAATAAACTACTGAAAGTAAGACAAATGAATATACAAACCGAGGGGAATAGAATATATACATCAAAAGAGAGGGAGGAATATATACATAATGAAAGAAAAAATAAAGATAAAAGAAAAAATAATATTAAAGTTATTACAGGCCAATGTCATCAAATCAAACCAACCAAAATAGACCACCCCCTGAATAAAAATAAGCATTGTCCTCAATGCTTAGCAAAATCAAAATAAGTGAGGGTAGAGAGTAAAGAAAACTCCCTATGTGGTCTCAGGTTCCATGGCAGCATCACCACCCTCAAGCTTCTCCAACTGGATCTCATCATCCTCTGCCCGGGGAACAACGAGATTGGTGAACATCTGAAGCACCTCCTCGGCAGTACGGGTAGCAAGGTCTGGCTCGTCAGACTGGCCAGCTGGTGCCTCTGCTGATGGTGATGCTGGGTCTGCTGGTACTGATGGATCTGTCTCCATCAGTATGTCAAATGGTAAATCACCAGCTACTACAATATTTGTCACCTCTTTTCTCAATCTCTCCACTGATTTCTTCGAGGCCTGGGATTTCCTCATCTTCTTCGCCTGTTTGCCCAACTCCTCAATAGCTCTCCCATGTGCCACCAGTGTATCCACAATGGTCTTCTGGTTATCCAGGATCTTCTTCAATGTTTCCTCCACTGACAGAGGAACCTGTGGTGCTGCTGGTGTAGAAGACTGTGATGCAACAACACTGGATATGTCAGACAGCTTTGAAGTAGTTGTCTGCATCCAGCTGTTGAGACTCGCCAATGTCTGGGAGACTCGCAGCGCAGTGAGTGGATATGTGGATGAGGCAGGAACTGGTACTGATGCTGATGGTCTAGAAGATGAAAGTGGTGCCATATCAGCTGTCTCGGTGGAAGGACCGGCTGCTGTGGAAGGCGTGGGAGCTGTAGATGGCTCTGCAACAGAATCTATAACCATCACCGATGTCTCATCAGACTGGCCAACAGTGGTAGTTTCCTTATCCTTGAACTTTGGGTTTCCCAGACCTTGCAAGGAGTACCATGAAAAGGGCTTCTTGGCCCGCACTTTTGTATCAAACCTCCTCGGCTCCACCTTTGCATCTGTGAAATGTTCTGTGAGGGTGTTGGGATATGGGTAGGAGCTTTCACCTTTTTGGACAACCACTGACATGTTGGCCGACATGATGGCACCCACATTGATTGGGTGCTTGTCCATAATAGATGCCACCAAAATTGCTCGAGGAATAGTAAGATTGTTCTCATTCTGGCTTGAGTCAATACGGCTGCACAAAAACGTTTTCCACCCCTTTGCTTCAAAGTTGAGGGTAGCCCGTGCAATGGGAACCCCCGCTGTGATCCACGGTGGTAGTGGTCCTGTGTTGGCAACATCTCTGCTAGCCAAGGGCGAGCTGCATCACCCATAGCAAGCTTCTCCAAGTACTGGATTGCCTCTACCTCCTCGAACCCTAAGTAAGTGTTCAGAGTGATTTGGTCAAATATGACTTTCAAGTTCCTCACCTTGGTCACTTTGGTACCCTTCTTGATGTGTACCACATTGGCATAGAACTCCCGTACCAAATGCTCCTTGGCATCTATAACACTCTGGGTGAACCACATTTTCCACCCCTTGTGCTCACTAAACTGTCTAAGCACATTTGGATTGTATCGATCCAAATCCTTCAATAAGAACTGTCGCTCAAGTGTGAGCGATCTCTGGGGCCACCATTCTCTGAACTGTGTGAAGGCTGTCAAGCTCACAAACCTATCTTCCCATGCCTCCTTCTTCTTCGACCTCTCTAGGCCACTCAATCTAGTGTCACCTCCCCTACCATCATCAGGAACATCATCATCATCTACTACAACTGGTGCAGTGGGAGTGTGTGTAGAGGAAGACCCTGAACCCTGGCCACCGGCATCGGATCCCTCAAAAGAACTTGTTGTGGTGGAGGGTTCGTTGCGCAGTTGGTATCTCCCAGTGAATTGTGGTGGTTGGGACTGGGCCTTAGGTTGTACCTCCACTGAGTAACCCTCGGAGGCTTCCGTATATGGGATATACGAGCTTGATTCTAAGGGATCTGCGGCCCTACCTCTCCCAGTGGTTTGCTTCTTGGCTATTTCTTTCGTCTGTACTGCGAGAGGTTGAGTACCCTTGCCTCGGCCTCGGGAGGGTTCACCCCTCCCTTTAGAAGTATCACATCTACCTCTTGATGGAACCATTGTCTGCAATACAAAGCAACATGAGTCAGTTAAAGTCCAGAAGCAGTGTGTTAACAGTTGCAAGAGAAACAATGTGCATAGGTGAAAGTGCGGTCCGCACAATATTGAGTGCAGCCGCAGACTGCCTTGTGCGGACCGCATAATTTCAAAGTGCGGTCGCACATTCTGATGTAGGGACCGTAAAATTTTGAATGTGGCCACACAAAACTAGGTTCAGACTACTGGTTCTATGAAGTTCCAAAGTGCGTTCGCATACATTTTTCAGCGGACCGCACAATTTTCTGTGGTCTGCACAATTTTGAGTGCGGTCACGCATTTCATGCTTAACATTTTGCCCTAATTGAGAATCTGCGGACCGCACAATTTCATGTACGGCCGCACAATTTGAACTCAAACGGCACTGACTTTAGGATTTTCACATTTTTGCACAATTTAGACATGGTATTTGCAAAATAAATATGATGAATGATCTACCCAGTCCATAATGAGCACACATGACATTACCCACACAATTTCAAGCACACATGGAGAACATTTGATATTTTAGGCCTAAAAATAACTATACTAATTAAGAACAAAAACTAAAAAATTGAAAAATCTAAACATGAATTGAACATACCAGTGATGTAGGATGCATGTAAGAATCTACACTAATGAAATGAATGTGGAGTGTGAGGTACTTTGTGTGCACTGTGCTTGCTTAGGTCTCAAAAGTTCAGAGTGTGTAAAGTTGTGAATAGTGCAATGAGGTCCTATTTATAGGTTGACCAAAGTCGGTCAAAATTGAAGCTGAGTGTGGTCCGCACTCTTTACCTGAACCTTGCTGAAGTTCTGCGGTCCGCACGATAGTTAGTGCGGCCGCAGAAATTTGTGCGCTCTGCACAATTTTGTGTGCGGCCGCAGAATGGCCTTTTCTCTGCAATTCAAAACTTCAGAGAGTTGGATTTTTGGGTCTCCAGTTGTGTGGCCGCAGATTCTTCTCTGCTGTGGCATACAAAATTGTGCGGTCCACATTTTTTCAACACTTGAAATGGCTAGATGTTGCTCATTGAGGAAGGAGTCATTAATCTCAAGGCCGTCATGTGGCCTCCCCTCCTCCTCCAAATGAGACAAGTAGTCTGCCACTTGATTTTCACTACCCTTGCAGTCTTGAATCTCTAGATCAAACTCTTGCAATAGAAGCACCCACAGCATTAACCTTGCCTTTGAATCCTTTTTGTTCATTAAGTACCGAAGCGCTGCATGATCGGTATGGACAATCACCTTTGTACCCATCAAGTGCGGGCGGAACTTCTCCATAGCAAAGACAATAGCAAGTAGCTCTTTTTTGGTCACTGTGTAATTGACTTGGGCATCATTCATGGTCTTGCTAGCATAGTAGACCGGATGGAAGATTTTGTTGATACGTTGCCCCAAAACTGCTCCAATCGCCACATCATTTGCATCACACATGAGCTCGAAAGGCAAGCTCCAATCCGGTGTGGTGATAATAGGAGTAGTACTCAATTGGAAATTGAGCAATTCGAATGCCATAATACAGTCCTCGTTGAAATGGAACTTGGAATCCTTCTCTAACAGTTTACACAAGAGGTTCACCACTTTGGAAAAATCCTTGATGAATCGGCGATAGAACCCCGTATGACCCAAGAATCTCCCCACTCCCTTCATGGATGTTGGGGGTGGGAGTTTAGAGATCACCTATATTTTGTCCTTGTCGACCTCAATACCATGCTTTGAAATTTTGTGGCCGAGGATAATGCCTTCCTAGACCATGAAGTGACATTTCTCCCAATTCAAAACCAAGTTTGTGTCCTCACATCTTTCCAAGACCTTATCCAAGTTGTTCAAGTAATCATCAAAAGAATTTCCAACCACGGAAAAGTCATCCATGAAGACCTTAAGAAAATCCTCCACCATGTCGGTGAAGATGGCCATCATACACCGTTGAAAAGTCGCTGGTGCATTGCATAACCCAAATGGCATTCGCGAGAATGTGAAAGTACCATAGGGACAAGTGAAAGTAGTCTTCTCTTGGTCATCCGGAGCAATAATAATTTGATTGTAGCCGGAATATCCATCAAGGAAATAATAGAAAGATCGACCGGCCAACCTATCAAGCATTTGGTCAAGAAATGGGAGTGGGAAATGATCTTTCCGAGTGACTTTGTTGAGCTTCCAATAGTCCATACACACTCTCCACCCGGTCACCGTTCTTGTGGGTATCAACTCGTTCTTGTCATTTGTGACCACAGTCATGCCCTCTTCTTTAGGACACATTGCACCGGAGAAGTCCACGAGCTATCGGAAATGGGGTAAACAACCCCGGCATCCAACCATTTTATGATCTCCTTCTTCATAACCTCTTGCATTGCTTCATTTAATCTTCTTTAATGTTCAACGGAGGGTTCGGCATCCTCCTCCAAAATAATCTTGTGCATGCAGAAGGCGGGGATTATACCCTGAATATCCGCCAATGTCTATCTGATAGCTTTCTTCCTCTTTTGTAGCACCGCCAAAGTAGCATCTACATGCACATTAGGCAATCAAGAGGAAAGAATAACCGGTAAAGTATAACATGGGCCAAGGAATTCATACCTGAGATGTGGAGGCAATGGCTTTAACTCCAAAGTGGGAGGCTCCTCGATTGAGGGCTTTGTTGGAGGAGTCTTCCGGTTTTCAAGATCTAAGGACAATTTGCGGGGTTCATATGTGTACGACCCCATTCCTTGCAATGAATTCACACATTCCACATAGCCATCCTTCTCATCATCATCATGATTAAGCAATATGGCCTCCAAAGTATCATCAACATTCATCATGGCACTAGCATCATCAACAATCACCTCGGTCACTAAGTCCACAAACGAACAAACTTCATTGCTATTCGGTTGCCTCATAGATTTGCACACATGTAAAACCACCTTTTCATCACCCACCCGGAAGGTGAGATCACCGGCTTCCACATCAACAAGATCCTTCCATTAGCAAGGAAAGGTCTACCCAAGATAATAGGCACCTCATAGTCCACTTCGCAATCAAGAATCACAAAGTCCGTCGGGAGGATGAACTTATCAACACGAACCAACACATCATCAATAATACCCAATGGTCTCTTCATATTACGATTCGCCATTTGTAACCTCATATATGTGGGTCTTGGTTGCCCAATTCCCAAAGTTTTGAACACCGAGTAGGGCATCAAGTTGATACTCGCCCCTAGATCACATAGAGCTTTGGCAAAGTCGGCGCTCCCAATAGTGCAAGGGATTGTGAAAGCGCCAGGATCTTCCAACTTTGGATCCATTGAGTACACAATAGCACTCACTTGATGTGTCATCTTGATAGTCTCACAATTCATTGATCTTTTCTTTGTCACCAAATCCTTCATGAACTTTGCATAGCCGGGCATTTGTTCCAACGCCTCAAGTAATGATACAGTAATAGATAAGCTCTTTATCATGTCAATAAACTTCTTGAATTGGTTCTCGCTATTTTTCTTGGCGAGCCTTTGAGGGTATGAAGGAGGAGGCCTTGGCATTGGTGCCTTGGCCTTTGGCACTACCGTTTCCGGTATGTCAATCACGTGTTCCCTAGACGGGTTCACTTCTTCTTGAGTCTCTTCCACATTTTTATCAATATCAATTCTCACTTCTTCATTAGCTTGAACCACATTGCTTGGAATTTTAACTTCTTGAATCATTACATCATCATCCACAATTCTTATTTGGTTTGAGGTTGTTGCCTCCCCACCTTTTTCACTCTTTGTGGTTACAGCCATGGCATGTCCCATGTTGTTCCCACCCTTCGGGTTCACCACCGTGTCACTAGGTAGTTCCCCCTTAGGACGAGTGTTTAAAGCTTGCAAGATTTGACCTAATTGAACCTCCAAGTTGCGGATTGAAGTGTTGTGAGAGGCTAGTTGAGCATCAGAGTCAGCATTTTTCTCCATCATTTGTTTGAACATATTTTCAATCCGTCCCATCTCATTATTGGAAGAGCTAGAACCGTGAGACGGATAAGGAGGTGGGTTGCTTGGTTGTTGATACATCAGGGGCCTTTGAAAGCCCTACCCCAGATTCCCTTGGTTATTGTTCCAACCCCCTTGGTTGTTGCCTCCGCAATATCCTTGATTGTTGCCACCCCAATTGCCTTGGTTGTCTTGATTATTCCAATTGCCTTGATTATTGTTATTGTTTCAATTACCTTGATTGTTGTTACCACCACTCCAATTGCCCTGGTGGTTTTGATTGTTCCAATTTCCTTGATTTTCTTGAGATCGCCATTGTTGTTGATTCGGGCCTTGAGAGTTGTTTCTTTGCCCTTGGTAGTTGTTCACATATTGCACTTCTTCCTATTGCTCATTGTATGATTCGTCTTGGTCAAACCCATTATCATCTTGCAAAAATTGTTCCACACGGTTTTGCACTTGTTGACCCTTTTGCCTTTGCTTGTTCACCATCATGTTAACACCTTCCATTGTATTTACTTGCTTAGGACCTTGAACTTGTTGAAGTTGAGATTTGGCTAATTGATTCATTGTTGTGGTCAACTCGGCAATTGCTTGCCCATGATCATGCA
This sequence comes from Nicotiana tabacum, assembly GCF_000715075.1. Taxonomy (NCBI): domain Eukaryota; kingdom Viridiplantae; phylum Streptophyta; class Magnoliopsida; order Solanales; family Solanaceae; genus Nicotiana; species Nicotiana tabacum. The sequence goes on from NC_134091.1 coordinate 53,963,359, forward strand.
ATTCTTTGTGTAGGTGAATCACATTTGGATCACCTTGAGGAACATTAGCTCTACTTTGCCATGCCGATGAAGTATCGGCCATTTCATCTAAAATCTCACAAGCTTCAGCATATGGTGTTGTCATGAAATTCCCACCGGCAAGTTGGTTGACCACGCATTGATTGGTACTATTGATCCCCCTGTAGAAGGTTTGTTGAATCATAGCCTCAGTCATGTCATTATTCAGGCACTCTTTCACCATAGTACGGTACCACTCCCAAATCTCGTGCAAAGGCTCATTGGGTTCTTGCTTGAATGCTAGAATCTCATCTCGAAGAGTAGCCATATTCCCGAGAGAAAAGAACTTGGCAATGAATTTTTCCGCCAATTCATCCCATGTATGGATAGAATGGTTTGGCAATCTTTCTAACCAATCCAAGGCTTTCCCCCATAGAGAGCAGGGAAATAGCCTCAACCTTAGAGCATCCTCGGAGACGTTGGTCTGTTTACTCCCCCAACAAGTGTCTACAAACCTCCTCAAGCGTTTGTATGCATTTTGACTTGGAGCCCCGGTGAAGAATTCCTGTTGCTCTAGCAATGTGAGAAATGGGGCGGGACTATGGCACTTGCGTATCCTTCGTTTGGCAACACCCGGTGTGGAGCCGCTCTTGGTTGTGCTGGGGTAGGGATGGTAATATTGTCATGAGGCGGTCGGCCTCGCCTATTTTCTTGAGGTTCAAGAGGAACCTCATCACCTTGGTCATCGTCCACTTCCTCCCCCAAAGGCAAGTTTCCGAGAGGATCATTGTTGAGAGCCATTTTTGTACCTATAATCGATTCACAAAAAGGTTAGTAACTCGGAAGTAAAAGAAGACAAGTCATACAAAAAACCAAATATATAGCTAAATCCGCTTTTAGCTCCCCGGCAACAGCACCAAAAAATGATGTTGCCCAAATTCACACCACTGATTGGGATTGTGAAGCGGTCGATGCAATTATAATTATCCAACTTGGAGTCGGGGTCGATTCCTCAGAGAGCTTATATTGAATTAGGTATATACTTAGACTAAGTGTATGACGTGCCTAAAATGCACTTCCACAAACTGTGTTTCGATTCTTTCTACTTCTAAAATTTATGCTATTATTTGTAAATGTAAAGCTATAGAACGATATTTTTGGTGTTGTTGTTTTTCAAGTTTATAAAAAATATAGAGCTGTGACTTCCACCACCTAGGTGGTTACCTAGCGGGTTGTGAGCTTTAGGGCATGCTTCGTTGGTCGGGGTATAATATAGCAATCAACACGCGATTACCCACTCGATACCTCTCGGTAGTTAGAGTGATTTTGCCCAATTTGGCTTTCTCAAGTCCAAATGGGTAATTCACAAAATCTTTGATATATGCTCAAGTCAGGTCTTACTATCTCTAGATTCAACCCTTTAATTAGGGCTATCAATTTCTTGAGTTCACTTTAATTTCTTGTTAGTCAAGTTTTCCTAGACTTAGTCTCTCTTTCTCAGGTAGAGACTAAGTCAATTAGGCATGAATCAATGTTTGCAACCATTAATTCCTAAATTCAAGCAAGAACTAGGCTAAATATCATACATCCAACCTTACACAAGCCCTAAATCAAACACCCATTAGGTACCCACACTAGGGTTGGGTCACAACCCTAGCTAGGGATTTAGCTACTCATAGGCAAAAATGAAGAAACTAAGGAAGAAAATAAGATTAAACTCATAATAGATGATAAAGGGATGAAAATCCAATGTTAAAATGATAAACTAATATAAAGTTTCCCAAAGCAGTATAGGAAAATCGGCTATCTACTTTCTGGAGTTCAAAACATAACCTAAATTTGACAAAAAGAACTATTTATACAAAGCTGAAATTATCGGACAAAATTGCCCCTGCGGAGGTTCTGCGGCCGCACAATTCTGTGTGCAGTCCGCACTTTAAAGCTGGGCTTGATAGTATGGACTTCTGCGGCTGCACAATTCTGGGTTGCGTCCGCACGTCTTCATATTCTGCGAACCGCACATTTTTGAGTACGGCCGCACTCTTGAATTTGAGCTTGACAGGAGGGACTTCTACGGACCGCACATTTCTAAGTGCAGCCGCACTCTTGAATTCTGCGGCCGCATAATAATAGTGCGGT